>NW_024104765.1:3000000-3304692 GCF_003945595.2 Pipra filicauda
TTGTCAACCCCATTCTGTATTAACCTGCTACAAACACATGACAATTTGGCATGGGAGACATCAGAAATACAAAAGGCTTAATCTTTCACAGTATCAAAATTAAAATTTTGAAAATCGTTTGGGGGGCATTGTTCTCTTAAGAGATACTTGGCTGGTAGATCACAACATCAGCCACAGGCACTTTTTAGCCAAAGTCTCTAAAAAGTTTAGATAAACTGAAAGCAGACCATTAGAAAACACTTCCCAACTGTGGATTTCAATGTGAAATATTAGACATAAGAAATCCAGTAACAAAAAGAGACTTCATAACCTCTGATCCTCTTTTCCAATAATTTGTGTATGTTCAAGTCGTGGCTATGTTTGAAACTGTAAATTATTTTTATAGTGAAAGATGGCATCTGTTATGTTCTCTCTGGCACCTAATATATGTTGTTTTATAAGGAGCTTAGTCTGTAGTATTTTATTTGTCTAACTACTATGCAGTGCTAAATGTTTAGCTTAAAAAGAAGTTTATTTTAGCTTGATTTTTAAACTGTGATAGCATCTAAAGATTATTCATGTTTCAACCAAGGAATTATGTTGTATGGTTTAGCCAGAGTAAATTCAAGACCCTTAACAGTGCCACAGCTATAGTGTGAATGACATATCTAAACAGGGCTGTCCCATGGCTGCATACCATCATCCACTGAATGTTTGTTGTTGCCTGTCAGGAATCTCTCAGACTTCATATTCATTTCCCAAGCCTACTATGCCCTTGTTGTCCAAAATCCTGCTAATGTCTTTTGAGAGGTGTTCACATACTACTGGTCACACAAATAGGGATCCAGAAAGAGAATGCTTGCTAAGTAATAGTAACTTGTTCTGATTTTTCCAGTGAATGAAGTGAAAGCTTCGCCTCTCTACAAATCTTCTTAAACAACTAAACAAAACCCCAAAACTGAGCATGTCATTACATGTGCTTTTTTAACTTCTCTAGTTGCAAAGAAACATAGACACAGAAAAGTACTCTGCTATTTTCCTGGCTAATTTATACACAAGGACAAGGTAATCAGATTGAAGAACATATCCTACAAATCAAAGAATACCCAATGTCACTATACCGTAACAGCAAAATTACTTTGAATCTAATCATTCTAAATGAGTACATAAAAGACTACATTTAAATGGCAATTAGAGACGCTCTAGCATATTCTGAGGAGAATTAATTAACTGGGTAAGCTAAAAGTTGTGCATTGAGGCTATCACATAACATTTCTCTAAATTTTCAGTTTACAAGGATAAGGCAGGGTTTGTATTTTATTCCCTTTTTCCAATATTGTTTTGGAGAAACTGTTCCTTTAAGAACAAACCCCTCACCACAGCTGGGCAGGGGGTAAGTGGGAAGGAATGAGCACTGGGATTCCTGGCTGCTGGGGCAGAAACAGATCTCTCTCCATCCTGGACCACACCTCTAGCTGGCAGGGAAGAGAGAGAGAAAGAGAGAGACTCACAGACTGTCTAAGCCACCACTACACTGGCACCTTCCCCTGCATGCCTGCCAGGGACTTCTTGAAAGGGAGCTGCCCAGGGCCATGGCAGAAAAATGAAAGAAAAAAAGATATTCTGGAAAAAAAAAAGATATTTCTAGCTTTTCTGTTCATTCTTTGCGTACTTTTTTCCCCTTTTCTTCAACTATGCCCTTCCCTCAAGATTAGGTTTGCAAGGTGCTCAAGTAGCTTCTGCACAGAATTGAATGACAGCTCAACTCATTAGCCACCTTGGGAGCAACTGCTCCACACTTTGCAGGACGCGGTGTAGGTTCATCACAAAAAAAAATGAATCCATGCCTGAAGTTTTGTCAGCAGCAGAAATTTTATCTGTCTTTTTCAGAAGGTTCTCAACCAGTCAGAGAAATAATGAAAAAATGCACCTGATTTGTTCATAGCTTCTGCATCTTTAGGTTTTAGTTATTGCTCTTTCCTCTTTTATTGACTTGAAAATATTTAATTATAAACTTTTTTATATTTTTACTAAAAAATCTGTTAAAACAACATTGACTAAGAATTCAGCAAGTCTAAGATTATGAACTACCTTGTGTTATGGAAGTTATGATGGTCTGATAGGAAAGTTGTATGACTATCTAAATGAGCAGAATGATCACCAGACAACAGGCAACTGTGTCATCAAAAAGAAATTGGCTGTGCAAACTACAATGTAAGTGGTGGTTTTTTTCTAAACAGATGTATGAAAAATTTATGCTAAATTTGTCATATTCCTGTAAAAATTTTTTTGTTGCTGGGGATTTTTTTAGTTGTTTTGTTTTTTCTCTTTTTACTTATACAAAATTCAACTCAGCCATAAGGAAAAAAAAAAAACAAACCCACTCGTGATAAAATGCATACAATAGATTGTTTTAATGATTTTTTTTTTCTTTAATGATTTCTTTTCTTTCTTGCTTCCCTGTTTGTGGGGTGTAGTTCAAACAATGAAGCACCAAGAAAATCCTTATAGCCTACAATATAGTCAGCTTACTAGCTTATACAGTGTTGCCACTTAAACGGCTTACTGAGTTCATCAGCGACTTTTGACTAAACTCCTCTGATGTCACACAGGTTCTGTACAACCATACATTGTCTGTCCATACATAAATGAACACTTTGAGGTGTCTAATGCACACTCAGACTTTGTGACTGCCAGCACGACTTAGGTACGTTTTCCTGTTGTTATGTAAAGAGAATGAAAAACATCAAAAAAATGTCCAAGCAAACTAAAATAATGAAATTTGGGAAGGGGAGGGGCACATATTTAGTGTTTGCATGTTTTCTAAATAAAAATACAGTAAAATCTGACCACTGACAAATTATTTGGAAAATAATTTTAAAATAATTTGAAAAAACATCTTTGAATTTAAAGCCAACAAGATTCCCATGGTCTTCTTGGTCTTCTTACCTGACCTTCCAATGCAGCAAAGGACTTTGGATTCAATGAAAAAATTTTAACCTCTAGCGCTGCGTTCAGCTCTGGGCCACTCTCGAAAAGAAAGACATTGAGGTGCTGAAGCGTGTCCAGAGATGGGCACGGAGCTGGTTAAAAGGTCTGGAGCACAAGTCCTATGAGCAGTAGCTGAGGGACCTGCAGTCGTTTAAGTTGGAGAAAAGGAGAAACCTTATCACTCTTTACAGAGGAGGTTGTAAGGAGGTGGGAGTTGGTCTCTTGTCCTAAATAACAAGCAACAGGACAAGAGGAAATGGCTTCAAGGTGCACCAGGGTGGGTTTAGTTTGGCTGGGGTTGTCAAGCATTGGAATAGGCTGCTCAGGGAAGTGGCTGAGTCATCATCCCTGGAGGTATTTAAAAGATGTGTAGATGTGGCACTAGGGACATGGTTAAATGCTAGACTCAGCCTTGTTGGGTTAATGGCTGGAGTTGGTGATCTTAAGCCTGTTTTCCAAGCTAAATGATTACATGAT
Source organism: Pipra filicauda (assembly GCF_003945595.2). Lineage (NCBI taxonomy): Eukaryota > Metazoa > Chordata > Aves > Passeriformes > Pipridae > Pipra > Pipra filicauda. The sequence continues at coordinate 3,003,448 of NW_024104765.1, forward strand.
TCTATGATATTAAAGGTAGAAATGCACAGTAGAACCTGAAAATACTGAGAACTAGGTAGGATCTTTTTTTTTCCTTTTGATTTTTTAAGCAATTCCATTATTTTAGAATCTTTTAGCCTCATTACCTCAAATCAAAACAACCAAAGTTGGTCACTGTCTAAATAGCAACATTATTACACATTACCACTGCAACACAACTACAATATCACAACCTCTTATAAGGAGCAGTGGACGTGTCCCCTGACATGAGAATCTCTAATGCCTATTAAGCCCCCCAAAGGCTCTCATTTCCCTTGACAAATGAACAGTCATAGTCTTGTCAGAGTCCTCTAATCAGAGTCACTGTTTTTTCACCAAACCTTATAAAAACAGCTTACAAATATCTGAAAAACTCTCTCACTTCCTGGCTACCCTTATTCCCCCTTCCTGGGAGCAACACTGAGAAACTTCCAGGAGAAGAAATATAAATTGGTGAGGGGAGGACTTGTGATGATAGCTTTTCTGATGGAGATGCTTCTAAATTAACATCAGAGGAATAGCAGAAATAGGGGTAACTTTCGGTCTGTCATTGACATATGTCATCCAGGTCTGCCAGTAAAGGAGATCTAAGTGTGAAGAGATCAAAGTGTCCAACTTGCCTCTCATCCCTCAGAGTCATTCCTCAAAGGACGAGTCTGGTGGCTGCAGGGGACAGATGGCTTATGTTGCCCCAGGAAGAGCAGATGCCTGCAGCTAGGCACTTCTCAGGCTGTTCACAGACTGGATTTGCCCCTCCATAACTTTCCAGGAGAATTGACCTACCTGTCTGACCCCAACCATGGGCAAGCACAGGTGGGACAGTGTTGCCTTTGGCCAAGTTTTCCTTCCCAGGATGCCATGAACTTCACCTCTAAAAGCTTGCCTCTATAAGCCTAGACACGTAGACTGTCTGTTTTTGCTAAAGGGCTCAACACTGATGTCCAAAATACAATGTAGACACACATATGCTGACAAAGGAGTTCCCCAACAGCAATCTACTTCTGCAAAATATAAAGGTTACTTTATTATACAGGCATGATCATTCACATGTCACTAAAGCCTTATTTACAAAAGCTTGTGACATACTAGTCTAAAACTAAATTTTGTGCTGTTTGTTTTATTGGTTCCTCAATCCAGTTTACTCTACAGCCACTTAGCATCTCTGAAGGCACTAACACAGGAGCGGGCGGCTGTGAAATTGTGGAAACACTCCTTTCAGCAATAATGTTTAAACAATGCATTAATAACATGTAGTTAGTAAAACTATAACGTTAGTAGGTTCTTGTACTCTGTAGAGAGAACAGTTTGATCACTCTGGTTATCTTTATTCCATAGATTCCCTCTTCACATAGGTAATTCCCTCCTGATACCCCAAAATCTTGTTCTATAACTGTCCAGCTACAAATATAATAGGAGAGTTTCCTATGAAAGCCTCAGATAAACTGAAATCATTTTGGTTCATGTGAAATAACGGAGGTCCCTACGGGGAATCTCAGATCTCTCTCAGATCTCATGGTTCAAGGATAAAGTACTCTGTAAAGCAAGTGGTGCAAATGGATCTATTCTATTTCTTCCTAAAGCTTTGAGACAATGAAAGCTGATGTGGATGTTTAATTTAATTTAACTGTAATTGGCTGGCAAGAAATAAATCTGGAGGGCTCACTCATAAAATAGAACAGAAGTAGGCATCTCAATAAGCTTTCCAATTGAAATGAAATTAAAATAACTTAATAACACATTTTCGTTTCCTTTGGACAATGACCCACTAATACCATACCAGGCCTCAACCCAGAAGAAATTTTTCACAGGTTTCTGTAACACATTCCTAAAGGCCATCATTATATAGCAGGCAAATCCATCCAAACAAAAGACCAGCTTCCAAGAATCCGCAAGAGAGAAATGACTCCGCTTCTGCACAACAGTGCTACAGAATCTAAAAATATCTTTACTTGCATATCCTGGTCTCAGATATTCCTACATTTAATACTGATTGTCCTACTTACTTAAAAAAATATGCTTATGCCTTTGAATCCATTGTGATGCTTTTGAAGGAACTTTAATGCAAAAAAGCAACTGTTCTCCACAGTTCCCTTTGGTTTGGAATAGGAAGAAACAGAAATGCTGCCAGAAAGGAAACAAAAAATATACCCTAATTTCTTTAAGAAGGGACTCCCTTCCAGGTTCACAGAAGACAATAACATTTTTATCAGTGCATAGACTGGAAACTTAAACTGTATGTGTAAGTATTTAATGATAATCCTTCAAAATAAAAATGGATTTAACCTCTTTATCTAAAGATTAGAGTGTTAGTTTATTAAGAGATTACAAACACACGACTCCCCTTTAATGAAAAAAAGTAAAAATACAAAGGAAAAGCATTACTAGAATAATTCACTGATATGAAACTGAACTGATATGAAACTTCTGGGTTTGCTTCAGTAAGTATGTGGTAAGAAAAAACATCACTAATTCTGACAGATTTATCTGTAGAAATTTTTATGAGAAAACTTTCTCGATTCACACAATGCTTTAATTCTAAATAGTGCAGCATGAGTTGTGATACTGTGAAATGAAGTTGTCTTTACTAATTGCATACTCTGAACAGAAGTGTGTCTTATAGCAGAGAGCATATCAAATCTGTCTGGCTGATCCTTATGATTCGGAAATGTCACTTTCTACTAAGCACAGAGAAAATAGGGAGGGGCAATGAAGTCGCTCAAAGATAGCAGCCATCCGAAAAGATAAAGAACACGCTGAGGAAAAGCAGACAACAGATTGCAGAGACAGAACAATCACAGATGGAGGCCAGGTGGGTGGGTCAAACCATTTTTTTATAAAAGATTTATTTTCATATTTAAACAGTACCCCGTTGTGTAAATGTTCAGCAAAGAACTGATAAGAAAATGGATTTGTAAGTGCGTTTGAACAAACAACATGTCTTATAGTCAAGAGGGGCTTATTCATATATAATTAAGGAATAATGTGCATGGCTGAACAGTGTATGATACTGCAAGTGATTAAATGCCACTGCAAAACAAAGGAGTTATATATCCAAGGAAGCTTTACGGAACCAGCATGGAGCAATCTCAAAATATGAACTTTATTTTTTTTACAGAAGATGAGGATATTCATCTAACCATACAAAAGCTTTTTTTCACTAAAAATACCATGCGCTTCCACGCTGTTTCTGCCATGCAATCAAGCTCTTTAACTAAGATTATCATGCTTTCTGTTTCAGTGTACACTACTATTACATTTAATCCTTTAAAAACCCCTAAGAGAAGCGCTCTGTACACATGCAATGCCCAGGTTCAATGGAACTGTGTGCAAGCTTAGTTCTCTGCAAATTTCCAAAAACTTACTGGCATTAGTCAGCTGAGTAATTACAGCCCTGAGGGCTTGATCCAAACCCACTGAAGTAATAGGTGTCTCGGACAATGGATGACCTGAATCATGCAATAAAGACAAGGAAAATGAGGAAGATCAAAGGTCCACCTAGACCACTGGTATTTCATAGCAAAGACTGCAGTATTAGACACATGAACAATCTCCATTGCATCTTCCCAGCTGCCAGGCATATTTTCAAGAATACTAATATTCCAAGACATTTAAAAAACTTTTAAGGGTTTGTAAACTTAGAATTTCTATTTTAGGGGCTTTGTAATTATAATTTTTTTATTTGTGTCTTGGGTTTCAACTTGTGAAAACTGAAAGAGAATAACTAATATAACAGGAATGCATCGACATTCACACTTTTGTTTGGATACAGAGTGCACTTTTGAAGGGATTTCCCGGTTATCCGTGCTTACTGTGTTTTGGTTCCCAGCACAGGAGTCTCCGAGCAAGTGAACTGGTTTGTTTTCAGAGGAAAATAACCAGAAGATGTGCTCCAAGAGTGAAACTAATGCATTCCAACCACAGTTGGATCAGACTAGACCTACAACAAACACACCCCCCCTGAAATTTATACTGTGGACATCAAGTCCTCAGGATGAACTGTTTTGCTCTACAGTTCACTCCTATTGCTTCACGCTCCTTGTTAGTGACAGAACCATGAGGAGAAAACATGAATTCTTTATTTATAGAAGGTTTAATTGTTGGCTTTGATTGACAAATCACTACATAAAATACATAACAGAGGTAGAAGTGACTCAGCATCCTAATTGTGAACAATTTGGAACTCAAATTATTTTTTTGTGCAAGTAATTCTTCAAATAGCTCTGTGTAGTTTGTTAGAAAGACAAATTTATAGATGTTGGTTCCTCAGTTCTCAAGAAACTGCATATTTCTTTGAAAAAAGAGGAAGACACTGAAAAAGAAAAACAAGAACATTGAAGGAAGCAGGTTGTTATAGTCACAACGAAAGAGAAAAAAAAAAGCAAAGAAAATAAAAGATGGTTAATGTAAGTGGGAGGGGAGAAAAAGCAAACTAATACGAAGTTCAGTAACAGGCAAGAAGGCCCAGTTTGTCCTTGCATAAGGTTTATGCAGCTCCCAGAAGAAACTGTCCATGCTAGGGAAGTGCCATCACAGCCCATGGCAGAATTCAGTTTTCCACTTAGGATGGAATTTAAGGCTTTTAATTAGGTAGCTCTATTCAAAAATGAATTTTTCATTCTCAAAAGGATGGACTGCCAAGGAAGAAATAAAACATAACTGAAGAAGGTGTGAAAGTCATGGCAATGGCCCAGGGGACAGCAGACAGTGTCACGGATAGAAAGCATTCCCTGATATCTTCCTGGCCTGTAATACATTTCCATCTTCAGTTCTGCTACATTACCCAAAAGCATCTGGGTCCCCTAGTATGGCTCTCCTTCTGCCCCGCTCTTCCAATTTTCTCCATTAAATATTAAAGTCTTTTTCTGAATGATAAAAAATAGAAGTAATTTAATATAATTTAAATATAATTTAAATATAAGTAATTTAATTGAAGTTAATTTTATAATAAAAAAAACCCTGAACAAATTCAGAGAGCAAAGTGGGTACAGAGGTCCATTAGGAGCCAAGGAATAGGGTTGAACAATGGGAAACAAAACAGGCATGCAGTCCTCATGTGGGGCTCAGTTCCTCCCCTTCCCAACTTTTTCTAATCGCTCAGCCAGATGCATTTCCATTACACAACCCATGTCCTTATCATCAGCATGCACACCAGTCCAGCAGACCCACTGATCTCAAACGGGTCTCCTCTGAGGCAGTGACAGGAAAGCTATACAAAGGAAAAAGGTTGGCCAACTCTGACACTGAATTTAAATACGAAGTCAGACTGGGACATGGGCATCCTGAGTCTCCCTTGAGGGCTTCAGCAGGGACAAAAGGGGCTATTGGGAGGGGAAACATCAACAAAAACTGCAGCAATGTGATACAGAGCATGAATATTTTTAGAGAAGTCATCCAAATTAATCTCTTGATCTCCACTGCCCATCTTACAACAGGTCACAGATTAAATATATTCAGGATGTGTTTTCTCCCAAGATTACAACACCTAAATTTCAGTGTTAATATGTTAGTGCTTACACGTGTACTGTGTAGCTTCATTCTCACTGGAGTCTATGGAGACCCAGGACTCAGTTCTCAGTTGCTGAAGGCTATCCTGCGAGGTTCTCAGCTAATGGTCCAAAAGAATATAGGTCTTCTGTGATGCCTGTATCACATCCATCAACCCACACAAATGTTCTGCATACTATACACCACCTCAAACAAGACCAGACGAACAATGTTTACGAACCCAACCACAGTCTCTTGCAAATGGTCAGTGGAATTGCTCTCCAGTCAAGAGCATCAAATAAATTCTTCTCTAAGTTACTTGTCCTGGCATGCCAACATGTACAGCATCCAGTCATAAGAATTACCAGTAATCCTCAAATGGCAACCAACTGCATAGCCTCATAAACTACCTCCTGATTTCATATGCAATAAGTTCATCTAGCATCCTATGATAGCTGGGTAGTGATGAGAAATTAGAACAGTAGATTATCCACAATTCTTTAATATAGGTGCCTCTATCAAGTACCAAATAGATCCATACACATAGTGTTGTAGAGCTTTCTATAGCTTGTCACACAGAATCTTGGTCACTGTACTGAAATAAGTAATGCATGTCTACAGGGAATGAATGAGATATCCAGCTGAGGTTTGCGTATTTGAGCTTTTGAGTAAAGAACTCAAAAGAACTGGTGTACTTTAACTAGTTCTCAAAATTCCAAATAAAATACTGGTGCAGTCAAGCTGTTTATGACTATGTTAGGCTATTATGACGTTTATGTGGATGATGATGAAAATTAATTTCATATGAATGCAAACACTAGCTGGCAATTTCCTGCATTACAGCAGCAGTACAGATAGGACACACAGTTGAAGAATCTTAATTTGTGGGCACATGTATACCCGTGCATGCCTCACGAGCATTCATATTGCAGTGATACAACTCTCTCTACTGGCCTATCATGCAGCCAAAGATGAATGGTAGGAGTAGCAAATAGTTTGGGTGAAGCCAAGAGCAAGTAAACATGCTCAGTTATTAGTGACTGTAGAATGGTATTAAAGACTTTATCAAGTACACATTGATTATTAAGAGAAAGAAAAAACCCTCTTTTTTTCTTTTCATCTTTCATCTTTCTTCAAACTTTGGAACAAACTAACCTATGACATCATTGAAATAGCAGATGCAAAAGCCATATATTGGGCTTATTGCCACTATATGCATGAAGCTACAACAAGCATTAATTATGGACTCTTCTGGGGGATGTCTTCTGGGGAATCTCTAATTAACATGCTACTCCTTGCACTACAAAGTGTGCCAATCCCTTTGCCCAGCCACTAATTCTTATGTTGAATTAGTAAGGCACTTTTGTGCATTTTTGTGCCCTTTTGGTTTCGTTATCCTATAAGGCCTGTAAGTGGTTGAAACTCTAATATGCATTTAAGTTGCAGCTTTTAAGACGTGATAATTATTGCTAACTTCGTCAAAACAAAATGTCATTCAGAATAAGGAGCTCTAAGATGTAAAAGCAATGCAAAGCTCACTGAAATCTTCCTCAAATGCAGAAAGAGGTTCTGACTGTGTGCAAACACTTCTGACGTCAGAGTGACTTTACTGGACATATTTGCAAGAATGAGCCCGAATGTACATCGGCACTCCAGGCATGCCGGTTTTCAAACAGTAAGGTTCCCAACAAGAACCTCTAGATGGACTTAAACCAATATATCCTCCAATGTGCACTCTGCACTTATGTTTTTCCAGTAGTATCAGAGATTTCAAACAGCCCATACTTTGTGTTGGATTTTCACTCATCCTCCTTCAGTCTTGAACGTAGGACATATTGTGCATTAGCAATCAAAACAAAACTGTTTCATCAAAGTCTGATAATGGGAGCTAGTGAAAAAGAAATGGAATTTAATGTGAAAATAAGTATTGCTAGGGTTGATGTACTGATTGCTTTTTTTCTTTTTGTTTTTTAACTGAATTCACTTACAGCATCTGCTTTGTATTTGGAGTGAAGCAGCTATAAAATTTTCTGTTAACCATAATCAGTCTGCAGAATTAAGGGCTACTGCTGTAAAATTTAGAAATACAGATACTTGACCTTTTCTGTGATGATGTTTCTACAATAGCCTTTGGCAGCAAAGCTCATAGTCTAATCGATCGTATAGTAATTGTCCTAAAACTTAATATAAATTATTCCTGACATTGCTTAAGCACATAGCACTTTTATTTACATCCACTGACATACGGAAACAAAATACTCCTTTTTCCTTTGTAGCGCTCTGTAACAGGTTGGCAGACTTAAGATTTTACATAGATAAAAGAGTTCATGTGTTCTGACCTAATTAAAAAACCCAGAAACAACGCAGTCCCAAAAAATCCATTAAATATCTCAATCTTACAAATGAAGACAACAAATGCCAAGTCATGCTGGTAGATGAGTAGCTCCCACCAATAAAAAAAAAAAGTGAAGCACCTCTTTCAGATGAGAAAATCAGAAGAGAACAGGGGACGAAGGAAGACATCAGACAGACCCAAAATGCAAGATTAGGTAGGGTATATGTGGTTTTACTAGTAAATCAAACCCAGTAACACAAAACTTGAGAAAGGGATTGACTTGTGGTATTATCTAAGTCTACTCTGTTCAGCTAAAGATTTGACAGGTATATAGTCCACTTACATGCAGCTCTTTACATATGCAGCAAAATTTATGTCTCCTGCTCAAATTTTATACCAGTTCTGTTAGCCTTAAAAGATTGATTGCACTGCTATTCTCATGAAGGTCAAACAGGCAATGCAAACTTCTGTTGCTTTTAGTTCCTAAATTTCTGTAGAGTTACCTTAATTCTGTAGTGCTTAGGTCGACTTCATTAAGTCTGTAGCCATACTTAAATATATCAATGGGGTGAGAAAACATAATTTTCCTGTATAATAGTAAAACATTTGGCAATCCATACATCTGCATTATCTCCTTAGTTTTCCTTTTGCATCAAAACCAGTTTAAAGCCTCAGTCACTTTCTTTATTCTCCATTTCTTTAAATAAAATTATTTTAAATTTTCAATGAACTTGGGAAAGTATTCCCTTGAAGTACCTATTCCTTGAAAGAATCATAGATCATAGGATAGCTTGGATGGAAAGGGACCTTAGAGATTATCCAGTTCCAATCTCCCCCAACATTCCCATCCCCTGCCATAGGCAGAGAGATCTTCCATTAGACCAGTGGCCTTGAACACTTCCAGAGATGGGGAATCCACAGCTTCTCTGGGCAACAGATAAGTTGCCTAGAAGATGAGCACAGTAACTTGTCATCATGGTAATTCATCTTATCTCTTCTAGATTACTATTTTTATATTAGAGAATGTGTATGCTGTTCTTCTAGGCATACTGACATCTTACTGCCTTGTCTTCTTCAGCTTTAATTCCTGGCACTGAGCACGCCAAACCTGTCTGCCAATATTAAATTCCTATTCCCACATTAGGGAACACAACATACTTTTTCTGTCTTCATAGGCTCTTACTCTTACTCCAAAGTGACCAAGCCAACAACAATATATGTGCAATGTGCCTATGTCACATCATGAACAGTGTTCAAAAAGAGAAGTTTAGTCATTCTTTTCATACATTGTTCCAGCTGATGGCAATAGAGCCAAACACAAAATATGGGTTTTACTTCAAAATTATTTTATGCAAATACCTATAAGCCTAATGTATATTTTTGTATCTTTGTGATGATAGCCATCAAATTAGATTTCACATGAAGGGCTGCAGAAAGGTGGATGCCTTATTCTTTTCAAATTTCATTAGTCATGATGAGGTACAGTACGGCCTGAAAATTTAGGTCTTATGGTTCTGTTCTGTTCTAAGCAGAAGTATAAAGTAGAAGTGGAACAAATCCATACGTGATTTTGAGATTTCATTCTACTTCTTTGTTAACTACAATAGGTGTTTGTTCAGTTTTACAGGCTAAGCAGTTTTCTTCATAGGAGAAAATTATTTAGAAGGAGCACTGCTCAGTAACAAGGGTCCTAAGTCTAAATTTTTATTTTGGATGTATTCCCCACTTTGGCACTTAACTTTGTGACCAGAGCCAACTCAATTTCTCATTTTCTCTATCTTCTCAGGTTAAATAATGAAAAATAGGAGCAAAGAGGGAATATATTCCCATTCAGAATATGGACAGGAGCACCTCAGAATCAACTGATTCCTCTTCTTAAAGTCTGGTTGAAACATGTAGGCATTAATACACTAAACAGCAACAACAGCCTTCAGTAAAATCTGTGTAATTTCAGAATTTAAACTGGTCAAAGGAAAACATCTCTAGAATAGAGAATACTTTCTAACAGCCAATGGAATGAATAACTGACTCTCTTCTCCACCAAAACAAGAACGAAATGATAAAATTGAGAACAGCCTTGCTGTCAGCCATAGGATGTACCTAACAGACAGGCATATTGAAGATAAATGCTTTATTCCTGCATCTTTTTTCTTGTGGATTTCAGGAGACGGCTCTGGAGGTAAGAAGGTAGACAAGAGGCTTTTATTGATTTTCTCTGCTGTACTTGCTCTTGCTACTTATTAAGAGCGGTGGAAATTGCCCATAGCTATCTTTTCCTATGTTTTTTTCTAGCTGCAATACTGTCACTCCTGCCTTTTTTCATGTCCTGGAAAAGTAGTTCCTCTAAGGACCACTGCTACAGCAGCAGCAGACACCTAAGTCATATAAATGAAGACAGTAAGAGATGTGCAAACACTTCACAATATTCCAAATTTTCCTATAACACCAACAGTCTTTTAAAGACCTTCAACTCACAATACCTACAGTTAAGACCGTCCAAAAGCACATGATGGCAAGAGAGATCCCATAGGATCAGGCTGTAAAAGACTGCCTTGTTTTTAACTGTGGGTCTTTTTTTCAACTAGAGTAAGACTCATTGCAACCTTCCTTTAAGAATTTGCAATGGTGTCAACAACAGCAGCAGTAGGGACAGCAGCTTTCCAAGCATCTGTCATGTCAGTGCTAGGGCCATCATCAGAAACAGATTATGCTAGAGACAGTTGTCCCGTGTGAATCAGCAAGACTCAGTCAAGTCTCACCATTCTGCACTGATCACTGATGAAAAAGGATTTTCTTTGAATTGAAGGATAAATGTTGTAAGTTCCCTGTATGTACAAAAAAAACCTCAGCATGTTTTATGACTTACTTTCCCTGATTTTCTCCCAATAAAAGCACACTCCAATCTGATAAATATTCCCTGCAGAGGACCACACATTCTGCTGTCCAGACACCGGGTGAGGGGGTGGGGGGAAATTTAAAAAAATCAACCTATGGATGACTAAATATTGATGAGCATGGTGTGAATTCTGAGGCGGCTTGTCCCCCACTCTGTCTTCCACTTACTAATTTACAGAGTCTGCAGTATTTAGAGTCACAATGTCAACCAAAGTCAGAAGAAATAGAATTCTAGAAAGCATTACAACCATCATTAGCACTCTCTCCCCGACTACTTATCAGACACATATAAATCTTGATGCCTATGTGACTCACGATGATGAAATTAAATGAGAGCAAGCAGAGCAAATGCATGTCTACTGCTTTTATCTCTAACCTAGTCAGACAGTCATCAATATATTTGAGCTACTGCAATATATTCTGTAATATTTCAGAATATTTTCATTTTATCAAACCAAATATCTTTAGTATTCACTCCTTCTATACCTCCACAGTTTTGTAATCAATAGCCCCTCTCCAGCCCAGGCTGCATGATCCAGCATTTCATACAACAGTCTCACATGCTCCTTATTCTAAAAAAATAAAGAATTTCTTTTCAAATATATACTTAATTTATGCTTAATATGGTGAAAGGAGAACTAAAATCAGCATGCACAAAGGCAAGGAAGTAAAGCAGTTAAGAGTCAGCAAGGATGTGAAAGCATGTGGTAACCCTGTTCATAGCTGCATGCATTGTAAATACACAGGAGCTGTAAGTTCACACCAAATCAATCCTCCATTTACCCTCAGACATTTTAATCTATTTCCTTAAAAGGACAGGTGCTGATAAAGATTTGAAACAGAGACTGAATTAAGAAAATGACAGGAAAAAAGAATCCCTGCTGCTACAAAACAGCACTCTCACTGGGATTGCATTTCTTAAATATTCTCCTTCAAGGAGAGGAGCGTACCATTTTTTATATTTAACCTGAGAAGGTGACAGACTGAAATCAGAGTTGCTAAACCCAAGGCAGGTAGTGTGAAATCTAAGGAAGTACAGCACTGGGAACCTAAAAAGAGGAAAGGGCTTAATTTCTTTTTCATCTTTAGAAAATCAGTACATTATTCCAACTGAGCTAACATGCTCAACTGTATTGCAGGATTACAAGGAAGCTGAAGACAAAGGTTTCATTCACAACTCTACCCTTTTACAAGGGATAACCTCCTGCACAGATGTAAAGTCAAGTCACGTCTGATTAAGTTCACTTCTCCTGTAACAGTGGAGAAACAGAAAGAGAAACCTTGATCCTATATTGGTCACTGTCCTGTACATTTTTCAGATCAAAATTTAGTATAGAAAGTGGTGCATGTAGATAGTCATTATAATTATGTTAAAAATCACGTAGAAATTTTTAACCTTCCTTCTCCATTTTAATAAAAATACCAACTCTTTCTAATAGTAAGTTATGAAATACCTTTAAACATCACCGATTTTCCACCATTCATTTTCTTTTACTACAGGTCATGTTTAAAATAAATCATTCTCTACAATGCTTACAAATGTACCTCCTCTTGATGTCTGTCTTATGTACACTCTGCTTTGTGACATCACAATTAGCTGTCATGAAAATGAATATAAGATAATAAGCAGAATACTTTGGGTCAACTACTGGTCCAATTAAACTAAGATTCACACCATTCACTTCACCAAGGCCAAAATTTCACCTTTTAACTTTTGCTAACAAAAACCCAGTGGGAATAGCCGAAAACAGAAAATGGCACCCAGCTTTTATGCAATGCTTGATAAATAAATTCAGCAGGAGGTTTGGCATTTGTTTTCATGGAAACATGGATGAACCTATCTCAGGCAAATAAGCTGTGGTGGTAGAAAAGCATACATAAATTGGAATATTTTACATAAAGTGATATTTTGCTCACAAAGCTTATGATTTTCAGGAACCTATTAGTTGTACCAGTGGCCAAATGAAGAGAGATAATTCTACAAATAGGCAGAAAATTATTTTGCTTGTCCCCAACTTACATATCATTTTGTTTTTTTCTGAATTTCTAGTAATGCACTGTGAGATTCTATTAATTCTTTGTGCTTACTGAGGCAGAAAAGCAGAGTATGAGACTTCTGATCATGTTAGAGGGTTATCTTTTACTACATTACTTCATTTTGTAAGTTTGCCAAACTATGTTTAATCATCGTTTCTAATCGAAAATAATAATGTAAAATTATCCATATGATACACTAATTAGGACCTACCTCAGATTGAAGCAAAATAAAAAAGGGAAAGTGAAATGTAAGACAGAAAGCTGACACTAGAAATATTTTTAATCTGTTTCTGGTCTAATATGTTAATATTTCTCATTTATCACAGAAAAGTATCATGTATGCTGACCTAGCACTGCAACTTTTTGCAAATGCGCAACAGCCAGCTACTAATGGCTTTGAATGCTATTAGTGCATTGTGGTGAGAATAAATGTATCAATGACTTCTTAATGACTTTAAATGTGATGCCTCTGTGAAAGCAGCAAGGACAGGCACAAACATAATACACTGTGTTTTATTAATAGAAGAACAACCATTTTTAACTCCGCAGTGATCCCCTTCAGGCCTGAAGTGCACCATAGGTGATAGTTTTGTGACAAAAATAGAAAGAGATTCTGTTAGTCTCAAAATAATACTCCCCAGAAGGAATTACTTTCTTCCTCTAGAGTAAACAGATTACTTTGGACTCGCACACAGCCCCAAACAAATAGCCCACGTCTGAAAAACACATCTCAACAAAAATCTTTAAACTCCCTGCCTAATGAATGATGGGCATACAGAAGGGTTAACTACAGGAGGTTCTCCTTATTATTGGCATTGAAGACTTTAAAATATGAATATTTCCATTTTTCTTTTTTGACTGTTTCTTATAACTTATTATCTTCTTTTGGTATCCTTAACTACACAGCATTTGTCAAACATCAGAAGTGTCTGACAGCTTACCCTTAGAAGAATTCAAGAACAGAAAACTGAAATGTATTTCTCCAAGAACTGATGCTGTACAGCAGTAAGCAGGCATAAAGCTCACGATAACACTACAAGAGCTGGTAAGAGGTACTTCACACAATGAGGCAAATTCAGACTTATTTTATTGTCCAGCATAACTTTACTGAATTCCTGCACTTTAATTTTAGCACAGAATTAAAAGTTGCTCTCTCTGTTTCTCCCTGTTGGTGCAAAGAAATTAAGTGACTGATGGGGTAATTCAGCAAGAGCAGTATTTGATCATTCCAGGAACATTAGAGGTCATACCATAAATGGGCAGCAGCAAGGCTGTAAACTTTTAAGGCTGTAAACTTTTAAGGCTGTATACTGAGAGAATTGTGCATTACTAAAGTGGAAGTAAAAAATTACATGAGAAATAGAAAATGCAGTGGAATACAATTTTGAAATAATCAGACTGCTATTGCATATCCAACAATTTATTCCTGTTTAGAAGTCAGTGGCAAAGAGACAAGACACTGGAATTCATAGCTAAACATCTGATTTGCAAGCTGAGGATCACTGCCGTCTTCACAGGCAGTTGTTCCTGATTATAACCATGCAAACAGAATAAGACTTGTTCCTGTTTAGTTTAAAACCTGGATTCCCCTTGACACGCTTGTTCTGCACCAACAATTCCTGTTTTATCCTGCACTCTTCAGCACGGAGGAACAGGTGTGCCCTGACTAGAAACCTTCTGCTGCTCAGTGTAGAAGGATATTTCCTCACTCTTAACCTAAATTTTACCCATAGGGAGACTCCAATTACACAGACATTGGAATGCAAGTCCTGTGCTCCCTGATGTGCTGCATGAGCTGCGAAAGAACCAGATCTCACGTGCTCAAAGTCCTCTGCAGTCTGGCTGTTGTATTTTATACATGCAGGCAGTAGCAAGATTTCACTCCAAAAGGGTCTCTTCAGTCATACAGGAGAGAGACAACCATCCATGCTAATGGTGAATTCTGCAGGAAATGTGCCTGGTTTGCAAGAAAATGGATGGGTTTGCTATTCACCAGCAATATAAACTCAGTTTTCACTTTGGAACTTTCAAAGCCCGAAGGGGTTTCTCCCCTCCCCATTCCTCATCAGTGGTAACAGTGTTTCCACAAGTTAAATTCTGTCCTTGTTTATACCTATGCAACAACTATTCTCCCACACTTGGAGACACTTTGCCAATGATGGGTTCATACAGGCAAAAGTTGCTTGAACTCATTATGATTAGGTTATCACAACTTCCTAAGCAGTCCTGTCTCTGGTGTTTGACATTAACTAAGATCCTTGGCTTACTCATTCAGAATACACTGATTTATCATAACTAAAAGCATGTTAAAAAAAAAAAAAATCCAAACTGATATGACCAAATATAAAAAAAGAACTTTGCAATTGTTTTAAATGAGGGTTTTACCATGGGCTTCACAATGTAAGTATACTTGAGCATATGAAGTTACTAATTTTTTACTTCTTTTTAAATTCATAATCCTAAAACAATTTATATTTTATATTCCAGTTCTAAGAATCACACGGTTTATTGTTATTGTTGTTTCTGAATGACCATCTAAACTCTGGCTTGAGGAAAAAATGGGTTCTAGTCCTTCCAGTTGTAGAAAATAATTTGAAAAGACGATCCAGCTACATTCAGAGACTGAACAGATGCATAGACAGAGATTAAAGAATATTGATGATTTTAGACATTCCTGATGTTTTGGGGACCCAAATAATTTTAGCTACATCAGCTATACAAGCCTGTCTAAAGCTTAAGAAGTTAAAAGAAAAAAAAAAAACCAGTAAATTCTCAGATTCAGAACCTTTCTTCTTTTGTGCAACTGGTCTTCTAATTTCCAGTTTTTCAGGCACTTAGGGATGGTGAAGAGAGAAAAGAGACATTCCAACTTGCTTAATGAGAAGCCCAGAGCCCAATCGTCTTAGGTCGAGACCATAAATTCAAATTGCATCTTCTTTTTTTTTCTAAAGTGATATTACACAGTTCCTGTCTCTCTTGCCATGTGCATAAAACCCAGTGAAGTCTTTTGTACAGGTAATACAAAAATCTAACCTTTGTCACACCCTCCACCATTTGAGGGGAAAAGAGGAGCAGCAGGGAAGAGGAAGGACACACCTTATTCTCCTCCACTAAATAAGAATATTGCTGCACTTACAAATGAGCCCTTTTTTATTACTTAAGAAAGGTATTTCCACATTCACCATTGATATTTCATTTATTAAAAAAGTGATCTTTTGTGTGCATGTGAAAGGCACTTTGAAAACTGTTACAACAAAAAAACAAAACAGAGGCAGCGAATAGACCTTAGCGCCTGTGAAAGATAATCTCCCAGTAACTTCAAAGGGGCAAGGTCAGGCCTCACCTTTATTCTTGTGCATTTGCATTATTGACTTTATGAAACAAAGGCAAAGCCCTAAGTAAAGAATTCATCATACAGACCAAGGGTGCCTGCATGATCCTGTATCATTAGTGACAGGCAGCTCCCAGCCACACACCGGCTGAGGCCCCGGCTGTTTGCACAGCATTCAGATACCACTTTGCTGTGGTATGCGAGAGATTAAATGCTGTGCCTACCACGGTGATGAAAACTCCTGCTTTCAATTTGTATTTATTCACCTGTTGACACATCCACTGACTGGCGCTCTAAGATATAGGGTAGAAGCTGAGAAACACCTCCATCCTCAAACTCAGCCTCTGCCAAAAATCTTGTCCTCAGATTGCATCTCCTCACTTGTCCGCAGTTTCTCATCACTGGCTTACCTTCTCCTTCTCTCTCCCCAGTGATATATCCCCAGGCTTCAGTTTGACAGCAGGTGCTTTATGCCATTCAGTGCTTTCTGTGGGTGAAGTAAATTATGTTTCTGACTTAAAAAAAAAAAAAAAAAAAAAGAAAAAAAAGAAGCAAAAGCTACCCTTATTAGTAGGCAAAACAATAAAGTGGTACATTTCACTGAATATTTTTTTCCCCATATGCCAAACTTTATTTGTTGTGAAATCACATATTTCATATCTGGTAGGTTACTTACAATATTTCTGATCTGTACAACAAAATGGTACATAGCTTAACTGTTCTCTTCGAGGTGATTATTTATTAGTCATATAATCCATTTTTCTACTGATCAGGGGAGATGAGTCAGTACTAAATATTCTATCTCCTCATACAATTGATTTTTCTTCCAATATTATTTTCTCCAACAGAGTTTTGATGGTTATTCTTTATTAGTACAAGTCACCTGTAGACGCGCTAGAGATTTCACACTATGAATTCAAAGACCTTTTCTAGAAGCTCTGGAGAACAAAGTAATTTTTCATATCAAATTCCGCTCTTCTCTTCCCCACTGATGTAACTGTCAAAGAAAATCACAGCTAAGCTGACAATGCAATACAAATGAACTTGGATCTGTACAGACTATTTCTGCAGAGGCCCAAAGTCCAGAGGTGAAAATTATATATTATTCTAAACAACAGAACCAGCCAAAAAATCTGCAATTGAAGACTTCACCTCTTACAGATGAGATTAATCAGGAGCAAAATCAACCTAGCTCCAAGCAAGAACATCAGATTCCCAGTCCCTTACAGATTTCTTCCATCAGAACTGCCAGATGCAGAAACAATGTCACCAGCAAACTCACTGTTGGTATTGCCGGGCCGATTCCTACCTTCCAACAGCAAGAGACACCACCACACACCCCCACAGATCACAGCTAGCTGTGTCCCTATCCCCCTAATGAATCTTCTGATGACATTTAGTCCAAAGCATCTTTTGTTCTGTTTTGTTTAAAGAAAAAAAAAACAAACCACAAAGAAACAGGAAAGTACATTAAACCAAACACTTTCAATTTATATTATTTTTGGATCACTTCCTCAGTGGCCTGCCCATGGAAAGCTAGCATTTTGCAAACTTTCAACTAAAATAAGAACAATATTCAATACCAACAGGATGAAATGAATCAATCTGCCCATAGCTTAATTCACAAAGGCAAATTTCTCTTTCACAGTCTCATCCCAGAAATAGGAAATAAACTTCTGTTCTTCTGTATCCATCTCTGCTGGAGGAGAGGGCAAAATAGGGTCAGTTTGTTGTTTCTTTTGGCATTCTACACTTTTCACAGGATAAAGCCTGACAAAGGGACAGACTATCAAAACTGAGCCAGAAATGAACCGATTTATAGCAGAGTAGTAAAATGAAAATATGACTCAATCTGGTTATTACTCAATATAACTTACAGAAGAAATGGGTCTTTGTAAAGTCTTAAACAAATTAACTTGCTTGCTTAGCAGACTTAGGGCTTGTTAAAGGCCCACTAAGGTGCTTCATTGTTTTCAGTGCTCTCTGGCTCATTGCTCTTTCCACGTGGTTCAGTACCTGGGTGTAATTCTGTATTTCAGAAAATTTTGTCTAACTTCAGGTATTTTCAGAATGACTGTAGAACAGATTGAATATAGGATTGGAGGGGGGGTGGGGGTTGGGGACCTGCATTAATTTATCTTGACAAATTAGTCCTATCAGATACCCCATTAAAATCAGTCTC
Source organism: Pipra filicauda (assembly GCF_003945595.2). Taxonomy (NCBI): domain Eukaryota; kingdom Metazoa; phylum Chordata; class Aves; order Passeriformes; family Pipridae; genus Pipra; species Pipra filicauda. Next base: position 3,021,730 of record NW_024104765.1, read on the forward strand.
GAACTAAAATTAGCCTTTTAATCATCTGAGCTACGTGACTGAACCATCATGTCACAGACAGCACACAAATAACCAGAAGCTAATGAAATGCAATGCTGTACCTCAAACAAAATTAATCATCAGTTTCTTAAAATTTTATCCAGAAACCTGAATTTATTTATCTCCTTTTTTTATTTTTTTTAAATCCCATCTGGTGGGAGTTAATATTGAGCAAAGGCATACCAAAAAAATCTAGCTTGATGAGTTTCTAAGGAAATCTGTTACTACAGGAAACATGTTCACTTCTCTAACAGGTACAAACAAACACAACTGATGGGAAGAACACAATCAATAAAATAGTTTCCAAAAATACTGGGGCTGTTTATCTTAAGATCAGATGTGAGTGATTTCAATTAGATGCAGATCTGTTCTGGTATTTCTCATCTTTGCCAGCTTGTCAGATAATTGCCTCCCAAACAACTGTAGTTATTGGGCTTTCTCAGTTCAACTATTAACTCATTCTTTGACCAAAAAAAAAAAAGAAACCATGGCACTTGGAGTTCTTCTTCAAAACAAAGGTATGGATCACAGCCTGAAAGCTGCTAACTATATTACAATCATAATTCAAACATATTAGAGAATTTTAGAGATAGAGAGGCATAATAGAGAATTTTCTAGATTTCTGTTACCTGCTGCTGCATTTTGTTCACAGAGGGGAAAAACAAGGTTGTGGTGAAGGTCACTGGTTGATACAGCTGAAAGTTTTTATTAATAATGACTACTCATCCTGCATCTGCACTTTATTACTGTTATTATGCTTATCTCTCATAAGGTAGGCACACTTGAGCCAGAATTATAGCTAATTTACAAGAAAAAATAAACCAAATCAAACTACTTTTCACCTCCCATACATGACACATGTTTATACGTTTCCTTAAATCAGAACCACAGGCTGCTGAAAAATAGCACTGTGCCTTAAAAAGAACCATAGAGTTTCACCCCAGAGTTGCAACATATGTTTAACACTGACTTTTACACAAGAGGAGTGCAGATGCGTTCTGTTTGTAGAGATCTGTGGTAGGTTTGGGGATCTGTCTGGGTGAAATGCACTGTATAAATACACAGTTATCATCAGTATGCTGTTGTCTTAGATAAACTTCTGGAAAAGTGGAACCTATAAGAACTATTCAACTTTCTGTAATTAAAACAGTATTAGGATAATCATGTTTCACCATGACAAAATATTACTGGAGACAAAGGAAGATCTTAACTGTTGCTTGCAATAGGCCTTTCAAAACAAAAGCTGTACCCCTGAAAGCATTTTTTTATTTTTTATTTCAGTGATATATTTCCTTTCATGAAGGTATGTTGCGAAATAAATGCTATTCTTCATTGTGCTCTAGAAATGTCTGCTTTGAACTATTTAAACTATTTTAATTACTCATTGTTTTATCAGCATAAATAAAATTTGCTCATTGACCCATATATTTCTTATCTAAGTGAACCAAGCTGCTTCTCCCTGATCACTTAGTGCAGGTTAGCCGGGCTTTGTGAGCAGCGTATAATGATATGCAAACTAAAACCATAACTTTGTCAATTTAAGGTCAAAAAGGCCTATTTGTGGTTATTATGGAAATCAGTTTAAATGTGAGGTGCCTAAACAATGCGTCTTTGCGTACTGGCTCAGCAAAAAACCACAAACAACCTGCCAACATCTGCTTTTTGAAGTGTCAGATAACATTATTTCCAGGATGACATCAAGGGCCTTCATTGGCTATGCATAAGGTCAGTGAATATTAACTTCATTTACACTTGGCTGAGAATTGGCTGGTGCCAACAATAGAGGTTTAGATCCTCTGCTGAGCAGGGTTAAAAACTGACAGAAAGCTGCCATTGAGGAAGATGGATGATCGTACTAGCTGACCCTATTCCTCCCCAAGTGTCACAGCTTCAGCCTCTTTTCTATCTCTGCAACAAAAGACCCTCTCTGAGCTTCCCAGTGGCCTTCAGCTTTATTGGTGCTAACAGGCCCAGACATTTTCATCGATTGGATTCTCTACCTCTTAAACACAAGAGCTTGCCCTCCCTGGCTAGCCAAACCTTGGCACAGATGTCTTTTTTTGTAATTGCTTCTCTGCTGTCTGTTGGGAAGGATGCAATCGGACAGGCGAACATCATGTCAACACAGAAAATGCTTCACCATTTATCTCAGTTTCCCAATGGTATTTTAAGGAAAGTGATATGCTGCTTGCCTGGGGGTCGGGGTTTAACCCTTCAACAGCTCAAACTGTCTATAAACGCAAAAAAGGAAGTTGCTGTAATAAAATTATACTGTATTTGTCCTACACATAGTTTACAAATGATGAATTAGTTTCTCCAATCAGAATATTTCAAATCTACATCCCTAACTGCACAGAAACAATTTAGTGTATATTAGCATACTGTGTATGCTTCTGTGTCAGATCCTAAAGGGGCTATTCAGTCAAGTTCAAAGTATACATTTAAGGCTTGAACAGTTAATAATGCAAACATCTGTAGAATTTCCAGTCTATTTAAATCCGAGGCCACAAACTCAATAAAAATCACAAAAATACACTAGGAGCTTAAATGGATTAGAACATATCTATAGCATGAAATGAAAACAATCATTCTAACATTTGAATGACAAAATTACTCAAGAAAGGATATAAAGGAAATATAACAGAGCTGTATAGAATGCTTCAGGGTTGAAGAAAAACAAAACTGATGTTCTTTTATCTTTTTTTTTTTCCAAACATCTGCTATCGGACATTGCTGGCAAAAGAGTAATGGATTTGACAAGTCGCTTGTTTGATCCGATACAGCAATTCCTGTCTTTCTGCATACACCATGGAAACACCCAGCCTCCAATCATAATTATATTTTTTCCCAGATTCTGGGCTGCACTGCACGTGCTCTGTGCCAGACTGATTATTCAAAGCCACCTTAAAGACACTATAGCTAGCACAGGACTGGTCTATCACTGAGGTGCAATCCACAGGATTACAGCAACCCTTGTTCTGTCTAACATAGATTTATAGCTAGAAGTGAAGGAACATGGATTAAAGACCCCTATTAACACCCAAGTTATATGGCAGCGACTGGCACAACTTTCAGAACTAGTAACAAACAGATGAAAAAACAAAAGGGTAGGAAGACACAAAAACTGATCCTTTACAGAGATATGGGGTTTATATTAAATATTATGGAACAATGCTCTCAAATATTAAGGTAGAAATACCAAATACAGGGGAGGTCACAAAGTTAGGGGGGGAAAAAAGCAATACAACCTAGCAGTTCATCCTATAAAGGTGAATGGAAATATCATCCACCAAAACTATCTCTCTGCCACAACATAGTGTGGCAAGATGGATCAAATTATTTCAGTTCTCCAGAAGCGCTTGTAGTTATAACTGAGGGAAGGGATTGGAGGGAGTGGGGGTGGGAGTGTCATCAAGGAAGTCAAACATTTTCTGCTGTAGGAAAGGGGAAAATTGCACTATTTTCAAACTAGCTGCTATCAAAAAAAAAAGTTTACCTCAGTCATAAAAACACTAGAAAAGAAAACCTAGTCATAACTCAGCATAAAATGAAAAGATGTACTATGAAAAAATATGCGTGAAAGTAGCTGAAATGATTTTTGAAAATACTGTAATACATATATTTCTTGGAATGAGGTGTTTATTGCAAACAGCCTACTGCAATATAAAATAACGCAATTGTGTGATTGTACACCAAGATTCATGATGACTTTTTTTTTCTTTTTTTACACTGCTGGAAGGGAATATTGCCACAGTAATGAGGAAAACACACATTTTTCATATTTGTAGTAATTCCTATTAAACAAACTGCTTTTAGCAAGGACAGCAAGACTGGGCCCTTGCTCTTTGTGTTAATAACAGATGGTTATGACATGAGGCCAATTCCTGTTTTTCTTACTCTCACAAGCAGTCCCAAAGGACTCTTTTTTTTTTTTAAAAAAAAAAAAAAAAAAAAAAAAAAAAAAAAGAATAAAACAAGCAAGATTTTACCCAAGGGAAAATAAGCAGTTTTACAACAGAAATGTTTCTGGTGCCCTTTTCCACTGGCCACATTGGAACACCTTGCCAACCTCAAAGGAAGCTTTAAGAAACCCCAGATGCAGGTACTTAAAAGAAACAGAGAAAGAGAGAACTGGCACATAAATATGAAATGATAACAGCTCTCAACAGATTTCCACAATACGCTTCAGAAACTGCTATCAGGGACAGAGACTGGCAAGGGATTTCCAGCAGCACACTACTTCCATCTGGACTGGGTGGAACTACAGTGTCTTCCAAAGCTGAAAGTTATGGGGATTTTAGAGAAGACAAGACTGATAACTTACAGAGACGTGTAATAGCACAGGAGAAAAACAGGAGTTTTCCCCCCCATGGATAATCACAGGAAAAGGGCTCCAGTCAGAAGATGTTCTTTTCCATCACCTTAATGAGCAGCCCTCCTTCTGTTTTAGTTAATAAATCCAAGTTAATGATAATATATTTGTAAGCATATTCAGAAAATTAAAATTTAGAGAAATTATGAGAAATAAGTATCTGTGAAGCAGGTGCTTATCATACGTTGAAGATGTCCAGGCTGCTCACATACACAGGAAAGTATCATCTCTCTAAACGGCTACACTGTCCATAAACCACCATACTGTGTTTCTTTAGCTAAGTAATACCACTGCTGTACGAGCAGGTGCCTACCACAAGAAGCAGGAGTAGCTCAGCCACTGTTCCCACAGCACACAGCCTACCCAGCCTAGGGCAAGTGTAAGTTTAATGTGACACACTAAGAGTTTGCTTATATCCTCCTCTAAAAGGAGGTATGAGGGTGCCATAAGGGTGTTTTCATTTTAGTGAACATAAATATACCACCAACTCAATGAAATGGAGACAACTGGTATGACTGCAGATATTTAAAACTCACTTCTGAAGAGGTCATAGAGATTGCAAGATTGAAAAGCCTCTTCCATCTCTGCATTTAAAGGAAATATAAATTAGGGGTTGGGGATTTTCTTCTACCTAAAGAAAAATTACATTAGTATATCTATTAGGTAAGTATGTATAGCACTTTATAAAGCAACATCAAAAGTATTGCTTCAACCTAAATGTTTAAGCACCTCAGTCACTCACAGCCAGAAACAGCACAGTGACATGTTACCCATATTTACCAGACCAAACTAAACTCTTAGCTAGTGACCACAGTGCAAGAAAGTGAAGGCATAACTTACAAATCAAGTAAGTCTAGGATACATGGAAGAATACCCTCCCTTCAAGAAGAAGGGCAGCCCAAGCAGAAGATCTTTTTGTGTATGTGGAGCTGATCTGTAATGTTTCTATGTATTCAGATGACCCAAGCAGGTTGTTTGTGCATAGTCCCAGAACATGTCCATCAATCAATGTCAACATTCTTTCAAGCTACACTCTGACTGGCAACTGACAGTCAGTTATCTCCTGAATGTTAATTAGTAATGAATACCCTTGTCACTGCTTAAATACACAAAATATCTTTAAATGGCAGAAGTTTAAAAATGGGGTTTGTTTTGTGAGAATAGGGATTGAATTTTCATTTAGTCCTTGTATTAAGGAGAGAGATAAAATTCCTCACTTAAAGATTGCACATCATTTGAGCTATCAACATGTGCTTTATTTTCTAAAAACCACCCGTGTCTACTTGTGTCATGCAATTTTGAATCTCATATTCCTGGATACATAATTTTTACAACAATAATACACAATACAGTGACTGTATCTCTAAACATGACAGAAAATCTTTAAGATAAAAGATCAAAAGTAAGTATGTCATAGTCTTCTCCTCTTTCCCACTGGCCCAGGGAAAAGAAAAAGTGTTTTAAAAAGATGTTATTTCTCTCTCTTGTTTACTAGCATTATTCACTAGCAATTCCACTGACAAGACTTTTTAATAACAGGTTATTTATTTCAACTGACAAACCAAAGCAGACAGACAAGCATACACATTGTAGAGCCAAGGAATTGCACCTTTTAATCAGAAAATTAAGTAATATGCAACTTAAGTGGAAAGTAACAGAAGAGACAGTCACAGATCACAGACTGAATATTCTTTTCCATCTGCACTAGGGAACATGATTTTCAACCCTGCTTATGATTTTAAGCACATGATACTTTCACACTTCCCAGAAGCAGGCTGCAGATTAAATCTGGCTGAGACTTCCATAGGTGAGACAATTAGGTGCCAATGTGGAGCCCTGGGATTTGCTAACAGTTCAAACAATGTCCATTTCCTTTAGGTATCATTTGGAGGGACTTTATCACTACTCTTTTTTTCTAGTTAGTGTCAATAAAACTGCCCACATTTTCAAAGTTGCCCGTTTTTCTTTAGAACAGACAAATGTGTATTTACACAGTCAGGACAGAACAATGTCACAATTATAACATACTCAAATAAATAAAATAATTAATGTTAATTTTTTGCTGAAGAGCTACTGGTATGGAACAAACTTTTTCAATAAATTGGACAAAAATGAAACTGAAGAGTTATCTAATTTATTTACTGTGCAAATAAATCGTTTAAGAAAAAATATGTTGACATTTTGAAACATGAGAAATCAAACATCCAAGTTCAGTGCTTGATTTCAGCTAAGACTGTATCATGGACCTGATCCAAGACAACAAAATCAAGTAAGAATACCCTCTGACAGGATTCCAGTCACATTGCAAAAATATCTCTAAGTAGCAATTAAAAAAGAAATACCAAATATTATCTAAAAAAAAATCTGTTCCATGTAATATCCTGCTTTCTAATTACATTTTCTTATTTGATGTTTTAAGACTTCAAGCAAAACTATACATTCTAACAGATACAAGAGAAAAAATCAGTATGTCTCCATTTGCCTTGACACACAAACAAGTCACTTGTATAAACAAATGAAAAATCAGCAGAACTTTTCCTCCAGTTCTAGCATTCACCTCAGAAATATACACATATATATACACAGTGGAAATAATTGATCAAGACAAAAATATGTAAACATTTGGAAACACTAGAACTCAAATATCTAAGATTAATATGTGTGTCTGTTTATATATTACATATAATTATATAAATATATATATATACATATTTGTATAAAAAAGAAAGCTCAGAACATAAGGGACTGTAACACTTTGACCATATGAATGGTTCTAACTGCTAGACTGTGGGAAGAACAAGTTTCAGCAGGAGCTAATAAAACCTTCTAACAGTGACTGCATGTTGGTTAATAGGTATGCCCTATTTGTAGCAAGAGATCCAAGTTCAAATTCTCCTCAGCAAGAAAAATAATTGACCTAAGCCTGGAAAGCTTGAGTTGAGTGAGATCATGTAAATACGGCCAGTGATCATAGCCACATGATGCCCGCTCAGACTATGTTCCACAGACAAATTTTTGAACATGTAATTTGTTCCAGCATTAACAGAACTGAGCTGTTTGGCACACAGAATGCCGAACTTTTAGGAATAAAATAAACTTTACTTATAGATTCGCGATTGCCAACATTCTTCAAGCACCAATATTTTAAATTAGAGATTTAATGAGATTCTCAACACCATTTCCCTCTGCGGATGCAATTTGATTGATTCAAATAGGCACCACACACATTCATGAGATGCGTAGTTTTTTCTCAAAATCTAACCACACAATAGTTTAGTGAAAAAAAAAGATGGTATATTCAAGAAGTTAAAAGAATACTATGTTTACTACTCACAAATGAAGACTAGCTCACAAACTGAGCTAGGGTTGGAGGGTTGGAGGCCACAGGTAGTACTAACTTTTCAGGTCAAGTGGATCAGGTCATTAATCCAAGCTCCAGACAACTGAGTTTTTCCTTGATGGTCCATCATAAGTAGATGAAGGACATTCTGCCCCTCTCCTACACAGGGCTTTAGACTTCTATAGAGAAATATGCACATGTACACTATGTCATAAGACTAGAACTAAAGCATAGACATGGTCATTTGAGAAAAAATAGCTCTATTAACTGTTAAGGGACAATTAACTGTCAAGGGGCAATTTAGTCACATCATGAGGATACATACAGCAAGATGACAGGAATGTACATCAGGTCACATGCATATGGCTATATGAGGCCACCAGATCAGTCACCTGCCAGAAGACCTCCAAACATGACTTTCAAGGTCCCTCTAATTGAATCCACTTCAATCTACTGGAAAAATTAACACAGTCATCTACACTGCATGATATATCATATTCATTAAATGTAAGAAAAGAATAATAAGTTATAGACACTAACTATGCTAGAGATTACATATCTCAAGTACCACCAGTGGAATTTTTGGGTTCCATTTATATTCACCTCTCTGTACACATTTATAGCAGCACAATATCTACAGTTCTGAAAATTCTAATCAAACAGTCATTTAAATATCAGCATAAAAGTTTTAGGTTTATGCATATGCTTACACTTACCTAAAACTTTACGGCTTTCCTCAGTAGGCAAATATCAACACATGATATTGCTTTCATTGAGTTAATGGGATTCTTGCCATTAAGTTCTAGGGATGGTGTCTCAGCCCATAGTCCTACAGATAGTTATCTGCATTAGACATTACTTCCTTAAAACAGTCATGTAACTTGTTTAGAGAAAAGCAGGAGCTCCATTTTTACACTTTTCCAGTATGTTTTTTTATGGTAATACATACTATCAGAACATTTTTTGATCAAAACAAACAAAAAAAATCTTCAGCCAACCTGCTTTAGACTTGCTACAGCCTCTCAAAAGCCTTAGTGTATTTCAAAAGTACATCAAGAAATAATCTTTTGCATTTATGTACATTAAACACATTGCAAAATAATAACAGTAATTATATTTCCTAATCATGTATTTCCTTTTTTCCCCATCAATCGCACACATTTGAGGTATGTTCAAATATCAGAAGATACTAATAATTACAGTCAATTAGACTTTTTTTGGAAAAATACTTGATACTATTATTGCAGGAGAGCCATATCTTGCAGAGTCACACGTAACTAATGCAAATCATAAAAATTAAGAAGTTAATGTATCAAATTACCTTGGGTGAAAAACCCTGATGTTTGTTACAGATGTGAGAAACTTTATTCTCCTTAAGACAGGCAGTGGGGCCACCCAGCTAAATAAAGCTGTACAGGTACATGCATTGACACAATCTGAACTCTAGAAGTATAATAATTGAGCCCAATTCTTATTGCACACAGGTTTCATACTTGGTTGCCTTTGCTACTCTGAATTATACTTATAAATTAAGGTACTATTAATCAAAATTTCCCCAAATCCATATACCTTCAAAGAGATAATTTTTCCTAAGTGGAAATCTCTTCTTAATGAAGAGATAACAGAAGTAAGGAAAAAAGTGTTAAATACTGAACAGTCCCTTTCCAGTATGTTGGCATGTTGTGTTTATTAGGGAGATTCTATGAAGTCAGAATCAGTCAAAATGGAAAAGTGAGCCACTGGGCACACACTGTTGATATGTCTAAGAGCGAGAAATAAAACATGAGATAACAACAGAAAAGAAAGTTTCTGCTGTGAACTATTAACCAGATACTATTGATTTTCACATATATTTTTCATTAGCATTAGGGATAAGAGAACTCACTGTGACATATATAGGCAGCAGAAAGATTAGGAAGTGCACAGGGATAAAAGTTTCTCTAAGCAAGGAGAAGAGTGCTCATAGAAGTGTCTTAAACACATTTGTTATTGCTGCTGCTTTCACAATAATGTAAGGTTACAGAAGAAATTAGACACACTATCCTCTAAAAAGAGATTACTTTTTATGAAATTAAAGGTGGGTAATCCCAAATTAAAGAGTAAATCTGCCTTTTTTTGGTTCTGTTAGACACAACACTCTGCGAAGGATTATGGTAGAAAACATCTCAGTATTTTTGCTGTCAAGTGCTTGGCTTTCAAGAAGCTCCCTGAATATACTTTTCCAATTCTTTGAAGGAAATTCCTACAAACTGTTTTATTCTTATTTCGGTTCCAGCCTTAAGTTTTTATTAACAAAGTGGTATTTATAGTATTTTAGGAGGGGTAAAAACCAACACAATAACTATATGTAATGAGTATACCTCAAAAGATCCATCTTGTCTTTGCAGATATTAATTTGAAAATGTTTTACTTCTTTTCAATCTAAAAAGTTTTAATCCACAATAAACTGTGTACAACTTATTGTTTTTAATAACTAAATTGTCATTGCAGACAGACCTTGCACAGTATAAGGAAAACACCAGGATTTAATGCTTAGAAGTCAAGAAACAATAATTAATTTTACTCTACAGTTCAAGTAATAATAGACATGATATTAACTGAAAACCTACATTAAAACTATCTCCACAGTTTCCAAAGTAAAAACAGAAAGATATTCTTAACGATTTAATACTGCTTAATATATATGAACTGTTGGTGGGGAGCATTTATTTAACAATAACAGGAAGTTTGAGATGCATCAAAATTCAAAAGCTAATCTAGCTAAGCAAATATTTTGTCTGCATAATTTTCTGGAGATTTTTTCAGCTACAGTACCAAATATAGATTTCTCCTTACAGTTGTCCCACTTTTCAAATAAGAACCTCAACTTCACTCCTTTACTTAAAGCTCCTTATTTTCAGAGAAAAATTTATTCTTTGAACCGCAGTTTTCTTGAACAACTTTCAACAGCATTTCAGTATCTAGATAATAATGTTTTACAGATACATAAAGTAGATTAGGTAAACAGTTATTATTATGTTCTTTTTTTTCTGTGATCAGTTCTTCCATTAAATGATCCCCACTTTCAGTTTCTATGTAACCTACAACTCTTTTTTTTCAGTCCCTGAAATTTTGTTTTGTGGATGGGTTTTGTTTTGTCTTAAAAAGCTAAGTCATATCAATGGAATGCATGACACTTGTGATCCCCTTAGCAAGGCTTATATGTGTCACTTCTTCCATTTGTACTCAGAAATCAAAGAATATTTCAACTTATTTTTAGTGGCCTAATTCTGAGAAGTTAACAGAAACCCTGGACAAAAAAAAACAAAAAAACCCACTACCAAAACAAAAATGAAACAAAAAAAACCCCAAACAAATAAAAAAAATCACACACCAAACAACAACAACAACAAAAACCTCTAAATTTCCAAGAAAGAACTTTCTTTTTCATCTAGGAAAATTTTTTTATACTTAGAAAGTGGTAACAAAGCTATTAGATACCTATCACACAAAAGACTTCTGGGCAGTAAAGTTTGTTTCAGAAGTAAGATGCATGGTTTTGGGTAACAGACTTGACAGGATGAGATTTCACTTCTAAATAGCAACTAAAGCTTCATTTAGAACAAACAGGAAATAGACTTTATGGCTGAGGAGTTAACGGCCCAGCTGTTGAGCAACCATAGCTAATTCAGCAGTGACATCCCAGACCTGTAAAACAGACAGTTTTAGTGCCTCCTTGTAACTAAAGAAGAAATTACTAAGATTCTGTTTGATTTCATTGCTGGCTTTGTTTTGATTTCAAAATCTGTGCACAGCAGTGAATTTGACCAAAAAAACCAAACAACTACCATGCCACATATTTAGTTTAAGAAACTGAGATTCATCTAACCTCTTGCAAGACGCAAAAATAAAATTAATTCCTGGAGACAGCAGAATCTGGGGAGAACAGAGAGGCAGGCAGGAGGGGGGTGGAGAAGAGAGGCTGAAGAGGGAAAGAGCTCTACATTCAACTCCATCCAACAATTTCACTTCTGACTGCCCACCTGCATGTGCTATTTCACTTCTTTCAGCTCTTCTGCAGCAAAACAACTAGTTTATTGGAAACTAAACTTGTTGTCAGTAGCTCTGTAGTTAACTCATTTTAAGGATCACTCTGATGGCATTATTGATGAGAAGTACTGGTTTGGACTGCCTTCATCACTTGATCACTTCAACTTCTGATCACCTTACTTCTCACATATCTTCATCTCACACTTGAGAGCGGATGTGTATCACCAAAATTATGACGGCAAATAATCATACTAATAAAACAAATTCAGACATTTCAAGCAAAGGAACACTACAAAAAAAAAAAATTGTATCTCAGGGTCAAAAGACAATGCAGAAGAGACCTGAAGCAAATGTTATGAAGCATGAAGGTCCCCGTTTTTTTTCAGGTGATAGCTAGCCCTGATCACTGAGATCACAGGCCTCATGTTACTTCATTTGGAAACACTTTTAAAAGAGGACATGACTAACAGTGGAGGTAGCTCCTCTCCCCTTCTATTCTCTGTGCTTACACATCCAAAAAGCTGAAGGATATGAATAAAGTAGGTCAAAGAAACCCAAATTACTTAAGCAGACTGATAAACTGTGAAAAACATCCTCTTTATGAACACTAGACTGTTCGGAAAGAAAGATTTAGCAAGAAAATATATCTTTCTACCATATCTCTGACAGGAAGGACAGTCAGAATAATCCAGGGTGAATGAAAGCAAAGACATTAAACTTTCTAGAAACTCCAAAGGGGACTGGAAGCAGAAATCACAGCTCTGCATTTCACAGTAGAAACACCTTCAGTATTCTTGACCATCTAGCTAGGTCTTACTTTTACCTTGGAGGTATTTAGTATATTTTTCTGAAGTCTACTAGGATCCTTTGGAAATATATTTACTCTTTTTTTAATGAAAAAGTTCATATTCAGCTGTATCTTTGACTTGATATGAGATCCCATTGACCGTTCTTTTAACAGGGATAGAAAAATTATTTAATATGTTAGGAAATAAAAAGGGAAGGAGGTAGATGCTCTCCTGTTGAACTTCTACTGGCTTCTGAAAATGCCAAGACTCAGAGTCCCTCAATTCTCTGCTCTGGTTCAATTTGCTAAGACTAATTACATTCTCTTCCCTAGAGTAATTTCGGAGGCAAATGGAAGAAAGGTAACTCTTTTTCAAAAAAAGAACATTTAGAGTCTTGATGATATAAATGCCATTGAAAAGTTTTCTACCATTTCTCCCCATCTCCACAAAGCAAAAAATTTTCAAGTTGAAAATGCAGGAATGTCAACATAGGTTACTCAAGCTGCAGGTCAGCCACAGTTTTTGTGATTCACTGCCTGAGCTAAACTCTACATCCAATTCACAATATGTGCAACTTGGGCTTTTTGGAAGCATGGTAACATTTTTTAATGACAACTTATTCACATTCCCCCCCTAAATTATTTGCCCGCTATTAATAAACTTGTGGTACATCAGCTCCTAAGTGGAGTAACATAAAAACCAAAACACACAAGAAAAAACAAACAAACATAACCACACATACTTTACCACAAATATATGCTGCACATAAGGCAAATTCAGTTTCTGGATCTGTTATCAAGTAATAGCTCACAAAGTAAAGAGATAAAAAGTTTGTCCCAAGAAGAAAAAAGAAAAGGAACAGATGCAGCTTGGTGTCTGGCACAGTGTACAGCACTTGACAAAGTCTGGAAAGAAAAGCCTGCAGCTCCCTTTTTACCTCACCAAGACAAAATGTGCAAATAGCTATAATCCCCTCCTCATGTGGAGGCCAATAAAACAACTGTTAATGCATACGCTATTATAATATGTTTAACAGTAAAATGCACTCATTTGGTTTCCCCTAGGAATTTGAATTTTTGGACTTGGTGCCCAATCATCTATGTAATTTCTCAGTTCAATAATATTAAGAGAAGTTTCCCACCTTCTGAAATATCACTCTACTGCTCTGATTGAATAAAATTAATTCTCTCCCTCTCCACCCCCAACTAACATGAAACAGATGGAAAATACATTATACTGGAAGCTCTCACAGAATTATTTTCTCCTTCAAATACCAATCACTGATTGCAGTGTTACACACATAACATATCAGCTGAATTCTACTGTGAGAAAAAGTCAGTTAGATGTATTGGGAATCCACTACAGTTATTGAGAAGTCAATTGGGCTTTTGTGGTTGGGGTTTTTTTCCAGAACAGATGCAATACATAGTGTTGAAAGAACTGAATATGTCTAAGTACCTTCCAGGTACCTTTGCTAGGTACTCTTCAAGACAATCCTTTAAAATGTACGACTTCCATACCTAAGCCTAGCACCACATACCAGCAGACATAAGACCAACACTGAGGAAGTAGTGTCCTTGCACATAAGCAAAAGAATCTGCAACTGAAAGTTCAGAGGTTCACCTAGTTTTCTCATGTTTGTTTCACACAACTTTAAGACTTTGTTTTAAATTACATTTGTGAATATTGTACATATCTGAAATTTGTCTCTCACGTATGAGTGTTATCACAAGAGACCACTGAGGTGGCCAGGATTCTTTGGCACTCCTATAGTGAGAAGTAATCAGTGCACATCCAAAAAAAAAAAAAAAGATTATTCAGTTTGAAAGATCAAGCAATGAAAAAGAAACACATGGGATATCATTTTCCAGGTTATATGTTTCACCACTCATGATGGTTTTCTTCCTTATCCTTCCCAGCAATACTAGTTACTTACATTCTTAAAAAAAAATAAATAAAAAAATTCTGGCAACACATCCAGTGCAGAGTTGTGTATAAATCAAAATTCAATTGTTTCAGTAACTGAACTCTATAAATTTCACACACAGGAGAGGAGCTGTATGCAAAAGGAACACACTATTCAATCACAGCCAGCCAATCAAGCTAGCGTAACACAGATGAAAATCCCCACGGGAGTTACAGGCTGAAGAGCTATTTGGAACTATAATGCGGCCATCTATTCCTACCTTTGCTACAGCGCAGCCAGATAACGTATTATTCTGTATCTTTAAAAGACCATCCTATTGTGTTAAGTTAATTCAGCAGAGCTTTAGCAAGTGTGAGACAAGAATCAGACTTCTGCCCATCTTGACAGAGCACAATGCTTTCTGCCCTGAGTAGTCCCAAAGAAGTCATGCAGCATGCCAGGTACAAAGTATTTGCAGAAGTGAGCCTTCAGATAGGGCTGCAAAAGCTCTGGGTTAAGGAAGCACTCACCAACTTGCTTCTGCTTGATCTGTTACACAGCTTGACAGTAACAGATAGCCAGTTGCATGAGTGTCAATGTTCAGATAAGTTTCTCTCAATATCTGTCACAAAAACCAGACACTGTATCAGTGTGCCAGCTGTATTATCGGTCACTACATAGTTAATCATACTTAATAACATCCTCGAGCACAGACATGGCACACAGACAGCAATCACTGTGAACCACAGTCATCCAGATCATTCTGACTCGGAGCTGCCAACTCGGCGCACTCTCGACAAGTGCCTGCCTACCACCTTTTCCCTCTCAAACACATTAGCTTGCCTCAATATGGGGCCAGAGTTTGTTTTGAAACTCTTAACAGGATCACTGAAAGAAAAGAGGAAAAATACCGCAAATGATTCTCTGGACTATTTCCAGAGTAGCGTGTTCTCCTAGCGATTGTTTTGGAAGCAAGCCAAAAATGGGAAGTGTTCTTGCAAATGAGCACGCTACTATGCTCAAGTACAAGTTATCATTTAATTCTTTTGTCAACATCAGCATGGATAGAAATTAAGAAGCCTGTTTAATAAACAGGTTACTTGAATTCCAGTTACCAAACATCAATTTCTTCTCTATCCATCCCTGCCACACTCACTCAGTTCCTGCCCCCCACCTACTTCCCAACATACAGTGGTTTCTTTTTTTGGATACTTTCTCTCCTTTATTGAAAGTGAAATAACATTAGGATATTAATTACATCAACCATAACTAGGTCTGTAATCAAGAGCAAGTTAACTAAGAAAAGGAAAGAAATCAGTCACTCAAGAAAATATTCAAAAACCTTAAAACAAACTTCTATGGGACACAGCAGTTAATATTTTTAACAGAGCTTTAACACAGTCTACTGAAAGATTCTGTCCAGGCAGTTTTTTACATTACAATTACTCCTAATGAGATCACCTTCTGCAGTGTATAAGACCTCATCTCTTCCCAACAGAACAATGAAAGATTTGTGTGGGGCTACGAAAGCCTCAGATCAACTTCGCTCACTTCACCTCGTACCGAATTTTCTCATAAAAACACATCAACAGCACAACTGTTTTTTTTCCTGAGGACAAATTATTAATAAGGAGACTCATTTCTTTTGTTTTAGATTTGAAGTCCTCATACAGGCACATCAGACCCAGTGACTGATGTCAGCTTTGCTTTTGAAATTATGTACATTTCTCTTCTTCATAGATTTGTGAGAGTTTTTTTCCAATTTTTGACTTACACCATTTCTCAACAAAAAATGTCTGCCTATCTTGCAATATGGTGATATATAACTCCTTGTGTTATCTTATAATAAAAATGATAGACCTTGTATTAAATATACACGAAAATACCTGTCTTCAAACAAACTGCCTATTCTTTTACTTTTACCCTAAGCAAAGACAATGAAACATCCTCTCTCATGCTAAGCAGAAGTGTCTTATGCCTGTAGCCCCAGAGACAGCAATGCTAAAGATAAGTATCATTCTAAGAACACGGTTGACTGAATTAGTCTGAATTAGAAAGTACAACTTGGTAGTCTCTGATTTGCTAGTACTTTAAAATAATCACCATGATCCTACAGCAAGCCAAAAGTTTAGTTTTATGCAAAAATAGATTGTAGAAAGGAAACCACACTTTATTCTGACAATCTGAAATTCTGTTTGAAAGATCTATCTTGTCTTTGAATTTTTACACACTTCACGGAAATCTCTAAGTCAGTTTTTATTGTGCGTATATTCTTCCAATTACTAACCACACCTCGTTCTAATTTTACTACTTCCATTTTAGTTTCCTTATAATTCTGTCATGTGAAAGAACAAAGTGTTTACTTACTCAT
This sequence comes from Pipra filicauda, assembly GCF_003945595.2. Classification (NCBI taxonomy): domain Eukaryota; kingdom Metazoa; phylum Chordata; class Aves; order Passeriformes; family Pipridae; genus Pipra; species Pipra filicauda. The sequence continues at coordinate 3,038,575 of NW_024104765.1, forward strand.
ACCTGACATTATTGATACAATGTTCTGTGATAGGTATGACTTGCTCAGCTTTACCAAGCAGCACAAGAAACAACACCTTAACCAGTTTAAAATGTTAGTCCTGAACCTATAGTCATACTTCACACAACTTCAACTTTTTTTGCTTAAATTTAAAAATGCAGTATGCAACCACTGACTTCCATAATCAGATTGGCTGACTGCTTTAAATTAAACAGTGTGAACTTTACAGATTGACGATCCAAAAATTTTAAAAGCAGGCTGATCATGTATTTCTCTTGAAAAAAGAAAAATAAAAATAAGCTGGTAAAACATGACCTATAATTTATAGCAAGTTGTGTGTTTACTTACGTTCACACGTGTCTCCTTTCTGCTGGTATCCTGCTTTGCAGATACATTTTCCAATAGGCACTAACCATTCTCCCTCCGCGCTACAGTGCATCTTCGGCGAGTTCTCCGCCTCCTCCTCCGCACTGCTGACACAAGTTCCTCGCACTTCTACTAAAGAGGAAAACTCTGAGCCAGTCACTGTGTCAGGAAAAATAGCTAAGTTCTCAATGATGGACCAGCACTTCTTGTAGTAGACTTTGACAGAGACCAAAGCAATGCAGGCCCCTACATCCTGAAACGCAAGATAGAATCCTTTTTTGGACAAAGGTCCAATTTCTCTCACCTCTGTGTTAAGTTTCATTTTTCTCTCCCCAAGATCACCCTGGGTAAAACTTTCATCTGCTGCAATAGTGTCTATTTTTACATATTGGTTTTCTCGGATATTCCTGCCAGTGTCGTAGTCTGTTTCATAATAATACAAGTTAAAAGTTTCTTTACAAGTCCCCAGAACTCCAGGAAGACTGTTACAATCCCTCAGAGTGAATTTCAGTTCTACAAAAATCCTTTGTGCATTGCTTTTTGCAATCCAGTTAGTCCGAAGCCAGTTGTTTTGGTTTGATTCCATCACCTGGCATACCTGGTATGTTCGTATAGGAGTGTAGTTTTCATCCAGTCCACTGATTTCTTCCCACTAAAATGATAACAAACAGTTAGTAACACAACAAGAAGTACGTCACCAGATGTAACTACTGTGCATTTTAAAAAGCTTCATATAACTCACGTCTTCCTCCTTTTTAACGAGTATTTTTAAAAATACTCATAAGCACCTAAATGAAGAAATGCAGCAGTAGGCTCTCTCTGCCTCCATGTCTCTTCCACATATAAATAACTTCTAAAAATCACTGTCATAACATGGACAGAGTTGCAAAGGGGGACCCTTAGAAAAGGCTGTTTAGCATACCAGGTTCTGATTACACACTGGGCTCACACACATTTTGTTCAGGTCACAATTGTTTTGGGTAAGCAAAGACTGAAAGGAGAGAGGCAGCTTCTCTTTCAAAGAAACCTAAAATCAGTGAAGTCTTAGAAACTGAAATTGCCTAATGTTACAGTACATCAAACTTGTCAAACTTTCAGTGCAGTTGTATAGAAAGCATGAGATCGGGTCCTGAAACTCATGAGTCAGATGAGTCTCAGTCCTATGTGAATAAAGTGGCATACAGAGAAGGCAAGAGAAAATTACAGAATTAAAAATCTGAAAGCAAGAAAATGTTTTGGTTGTCCCCTTTTTGTTCAGGCCACATTCTGTTTTATTTACAAACCAAAGAGGTAAGAGGCAGCTCCTTCTCATCTCACATTTTGTCCAGTGGCTGCACCCATGTTAAGAGGAGCAAACTTCATTTAGTTGTAAGTTCAAATGAACCATGAGATTACATACAGAATAAAAAACAACCCATATGACTGAAAATTCACTGGTTCAAAGCCTGGGTCTTGTTGATGTTCCCTCTCTGGGTTACCAACTATGTAACCTGCTGGTAAGCCTGTAACAGCCCTGGAGTCTTTAACAGCCTTTGGTAGCGTGGGAATTTGCATCTCCAGCAATGACAAACCTTCCTCTGAAATCAATCAGGCAGATCTGCCCAGGTGTAACCAAAACAATATCAGTCTCTCACCTTTTTTCACATTTCTTGTAGCATTTAATTGACTGCAGAAAACACAGCTGCAGTAAATTAGAGGACGGGGGGCAAGCTTTCCTCACCCCATGATACAGGCAACCATGATTTCTTTGTATGGCACTTGGCCCTCTGGCCCCGTTTCAATAATGCACTTAAGCTCATGCTTAAGATCAGTAAAAGTACTTATGAGCTTAATGGTAAGCAAGTGCTTAAGTGCTTTGTGGGACTAGTACACTCAGCACCTCTGCAGGATGGAACATCCACTGACATTCCTTACACTGGCAACAAAACAAGTGTGGAAAGCACGGGTTTACCAGACCAGGAGCCATACAGTATACAGTACTTTGCAAGCCTATTTGACAGCAAATGAGATCCTTTTAATGTTGTTGTCTGTTCCAAGAAAAAGCAGATGTGGCTGATTTGATGCTGGAAATTATCACCACAAAATATATCACAGCTGCAGATGCTGAAATGCACAGAAGTTGTAAATATCAAAGCACATTTCAAGGACCTACAGTTAATATAGATTTGGTATATATGGTATTATATATGCATATGGTATTAAATGACTGAAATACATTATTAAATGCTCATGAAGTTAACTGAAGGGACTGCACATGGAACTGTATTAACCTCAGAACAAAAGAAAGTCTATCTTCATAAGAGATTTATTAGATCTGAATGAGTAATATTTTTTCCACCTCTGTAAGGACTAGTACAAAAAAGAAAAATAAAAAAGGGGCCCTGGACTGAGAGGGTTTTGGCTATGTCACAATAATAAAAAGCATCCCCCCCCCAAAAAAAAAAAAAACAAAAACAAACCACCAAAAAAAAACCACAACAAAAAAAAATCCCTCTAAGATGACATAAAGGGCATAAAGCGTAAAACTTTACTGATTTTCATATTTTCCATTTCATATCAAGTAGTACTATTTGCTTTGGGTTTCTTTAAGTTGGTTGGTTTAGGGGGGTTATTTTATTTTTTATTTTGTGTAAGCATTCTTCCCTCCCAAGAGAGATTCTGCAATGAGATATTCAGTTAGACAATGTATTCTATCTTTGAAGTGAAAGTAACTTTAATGCACCACACAACAGAATCTGTCTCCTCAGATTTTGATGTGGAGTCCTTGACCAAAACAAACCCCCAGTCCCCTCCAAAAAACAACAAATAAACTGAAACAAACAAACAAACAAAACCAAATAACAAACAAAATACATTTTACAAAGTCAACCTATTTTTGGTAACACAACACAAGTGAGTTTTCTCAGAGTCAAGATCCCACTACATGAGACTAGCTAGTATCAGAGAGATTCTTATGCTACAGTTAAGGAAAACAGCACAAAAAACTAAATTCATACAAAAAGTCCTACTTTTTGTTATCCCTAGCATTAATACAATAAATTAATTTTTTTCTCTGCAGGAAAAAAACCCCAAAACATTAGTACTTCAGGATGTTGTCACCTATGGCATCTGAGCTCACACTTCATTAAAGTCTTCTTATAGCAGTTAATTCTATCGCAGCTTTTACAGCAAGAAAACTCAACTTTTCTTTGTCCAGCTGCAAATTATGGTGATACACATGCAATTCCATTTGAATGTGTCCTGTTCTACTGGTTTGAATTTATGGTATTTTAACTTCTCAGTTATCTTAACAATGTTAAATGTAGCATTTGCAATTGAATAAGGAATTTAACGAGTGTCTGTCTGACATATTCCGTACTGTGATGATGCAGAAGTTTCTCAAGAAGATTTTCTGTGTTTATTCCCATGAAGTCTTTATTGCATACTAGAAAATTCAATAATTAAAATTTACATTATTTACATTATACTTTTACAGTAATTTACAGGTACCTTTTTCTGAACATTTTCACGCATACAAATCCAGCCACTAGTTTTGATTCACTTTTAATTCCTGACTGAAATTGGCTTTTACCTCTGAAAGCTGGTTTTTACTATCTGTTGAATTTGACTCTACATTCATCTTTCAATATGCTGACACGTGTAACATGTGTTGACATGTCTTTCATTATCTACACTTTAGCCTAATATAACTGCCACCAAGCTAATCTTTCAAACACCCCTGGTAAAGGCTTCAATCAGTGCAAAACGCTAATGCCGAGGTTATTAGCCATCATATGCATTGAGCTCACATTACATTCTCTCTGAAGTCCTTAGATTAGTTTCCAGTTTATGCTTGTATTGATATTACAATCTTGCTTTTAAAGAAAGATACTTTCACACTTTCATTCTTCTTATTTAAAGGATTTGTTACACTTTTATATCCTCACTCACACTTCACGCTCTTCTGGTTCCAGCTTTAACGCACTGAAGATTAAGGGACTGATCCCCAAAATTCTTGCTTGTGCAAGGAGTCACAATAGATTCAGCAAGACTGCTTCCGTGAGTAAGAACTGTTCATATAATTTATGATTTGTCAGACTGAGCTAATGTAGGACTGAGCTAAGGTAGGACAATACACCCATTATATCTTTCTGAACATGTTCTTCCTCAAGGCTGGAGGAAGAAGGGGTTTTATAACATTATAATTTTTAATTCAGACTGAAAGCAGCATTTGTCAACCTCACATATATCATAAATAAGAAAATAACACTGACATTCCTAAACATCTCATTTTTTAAAATGGTGTATTTTACAATGGTACATTTCATATAATGCCTTTAGATTAATTTGTAAACAAGCTGGAGGTGGCCCTAACCACATAATTTGTGCCTAGTTCCAGATATCAAGCTCCTCAAGACTTGGGGATGTTTCAAGTTTGGAATGTCATTTCAAAAACATCTGTAATAAAAACGTTTTTATTCTAGAGCTCTTCAACCTGTGATATTCCATTACAAAGAAAACATAGTAAACAAACTTACGATCACCCATTGTACAGAAAGTGAAAAACATATTTTTAGAAAGTTTCCCCACAGAAGCAAATCTGATGTTTCTAAAGGAAGAAGGAAAAAATTGATTTAAAATATTGTATCATAAATAATGTAATCATTTGTACAGCACAAAGGAGTACACTACAAAACATAAGGGTACCAAGAACATTTCGGTGAGTTTCTTAAGAGCCTCTTGCTTTTAATTAACTTGTACATTTGTACACTGTAACCAAGGTTTCATTCTAAAAATGAAGAAGCCATAAACACTTGGTATGGTTACTGAGAGAAGTATGAGGGAGAGTAGTTTAAAGCAGGTCTTTCAACTGATACAGTAATTACTTGTCTCTAGGAACTTAGTTTTTGCCTGGAGTACTTACCCCATTGGGAGGAGAGGAAATCCATTCCAACTCTGTCTGTTGTGCTTTAGAGTCCAGCAATATTACTAAAAAAGGGGGGGGAAAAAAAAGGAAATTCCACAGTTTATTGAATATAGTAAATGGGAATATAAAACTAAAGAACAGAATCTGAATTTTAAAAAGCGATAGAATGAATACAAATTTTGTACAAATTAATATTTTTTCTTCATATTATTAAAAAATTATCTGCAACCACAACTATACCTTTTCTTGTAAATAGATGATTAAAAGATTATGTAGCAATCACATATAAGTAGATATACATTAATCTTTACAATTTCATTGTTTATAACAAAGTGGGGATTTTTTAGCACTCTAAAATGTTACTAATCAGTCATTAAGATGCACGCTCTCTCCATCTCCTTTGTCATTAGAAGGACATTTCCCATATGCTGGTTATTTCAACCAGCTTAAAACAGTTACACACCAACATTTCCACATTTCCAAACTGATTTAGACAGGACTGGTCTGTCCCTTATTGAGAGTCACACTGAAAAAGCAATGATCTTTTTTGAGTGTCAAAATAAAAAAATACTTAGATGATAGAGTGGTCATTCTGTAAACAAACGACAACCAGGAATATAGAAAATAAAAGACTCTGCAGTTACCTCACACCTCACATTCACAAATCAGATTAATTCACTTTATGGCAATGGCTTACTAAAATCTTCACGCCATTATACCCCCATGACATTTCTATACAGAAAGACATCAGTTCTAGTCACATCACAATTATTTCCAGCTAAATGTAACCTCACTTCCGAAAGTGGTTAATCACAGCCTAATAAACTCACTCTTTAGTTGCATTTCTAATTTGAACCTATTCCATATATCTTTAGCTATACAGCTATTTATAACTTCATACACATTTAAGGACTGATATATAAATGTTTGATTTAAGGCTGTAACTTGAAGCAACTTTTGTCAGGTCTTTTGAAACAGCTATAATTCTGGCTTTGGCCCTTTCTCCTACCATAATTTAACACAACATGTCAGTGAATTACTAAAAAGATGAGATGACTAAAAAGAGGTATTTAAAGGTTCATACAGTAATATATGGAACGCTAGCTGAATACAAAACGGTAGCTTCCAGGCCTGTATTTCAGTAATGAAGTGGAACTACTCATTAAAGAAGTTTCATAGTCTCCCTCTAGAAAGATTACCTGCTTATTTCATTAAGCTCCGATTCAAGGGGCTTTATTTTGTAACACTTTCTATAGTAAAGCAGAAGATGTATGTGGTGATTTGTTAAACAAGAACATTTATAATCGTCCTGAAAAAAATGGTACCATGAAAAATTTAACCATTTCAGCACCAGCACAACACACACACACACCCCCCATGGCTGCAATTCATTATACTTTTTATTTGGCAGTAATTCTCCATCACGTAGCAACGGGTGGGCACATCTCAGAAAGAAAAGACAAGAAGCAAATTAAAAAAACAAACAAACAAACAAAACAAACTAACAAAAAAAAACAAACACAAAAAAAACCAAAACCACAAAACCACAGACCCCTGCTCTGCAAACACCCCTTGCAAGGGAATCGTGGCGTTCCTTCTGGCACCCGAAGTTACCAGGGAAGAGCTCTCTGTAGGCCAGCGGCTGCTGCCCCGCTCCCTGCCTTGGGAGCCCTGTGGCAGTCATGGCTCGTTCTGCAGCGCGTGGAAGCGATGCGGGGGGACGGGGTCCGCAGCCTCCCGTGAACGGAGCACACCGGAACCTCCGGCGCGGTGCCCCCGCGGGGGAGCTGCGGGCCGAGAGCGACCGGAGTCGGCGGGCGAAGCGCGGGGGCGCGGCCGCGGGAACGGGCTTCGCGGGGTCCCGCGCGGCGGGGGGCAGCAGCCTCTCGCCCCCGCGGGAGCCGCAGCCGCGCTCCGGGCACTGTGCGGGGCTGCGCTCAGGCGGCCGCGCCCCCGGGCCGAGGAGCGGGGCTAAGCGGCAGCGGAGCGCCGGTACCGCCACACCCCCTGCAGCCCGACAGCCACTGCCTCGGGGAGGAAGCGCCCGGGACGGTGGCCCCGGCACGGAGCCCCGAGCACTCGGATACACCCCCCGCTCTTCCCCGGAGGAGCGGGCCGCAGTGCCCCCTCTGCCTGCGCTCGCCCCGAGGGTCCCGGCCGCGGGCAGAGAACTCCGCAGGTAACGCGGTCACTCCTTCGCTTAGAGAGCCAGGTGGACCCTGCCCCGCTCCTCTCCAGCATCTCACCGCGGCTTGTATTTAGCTACAGAAAGGAAACTCGCAAAACTTTTCGGTGCTTTACCCCCTTATCCCTCTTCCGTACCCAGCGGGGAGCGGTGGGTAACCACGCGGGGCTGCTGCCGCCACCGGCCCTTCGGCGGGGCCGGTGGTGAATCTGCAAAGTTACTTTTTTTATCTTAAAAAAAAAAAAAAAAAAAAAAAAGCTCGCTCTTTCTTCCGTGGGAGTTTTCTGCGCTTGCAGCAGGTAGTCGCTATCAATCCCTGTCTGCCGCTCGCCCCCTCCTGACCCTCCTTTGGCTAGGTGATTTTCTCTGAACGTACTGTCATTATACACCCACACTCTTAGGCATAAATGCATACATATCCATCTATACACGTATTATTAAAAACGGGGCAGACTACCGCCGGGAAGCACCGGCGCAGCCCCGATCACGGAGCAATCCGCAGGGCAGAGCGGGACAGCAGCCCATAACCTCTCCGCCTTCCTCCCTGTCCGTCTGCCCGGCCCCTCTCCCGCTCCCTACCCCACAGCCACGCGTTAGTACTCCCCGTGTGAGGGTCTCTGTGCTTTACAGCCCCTTTAAATAAACTTTCGAAATGCTGCTAGGGTAAGGCTCTCCCTTCTCTCTCTCTCTCTCTCTAACCTCGCCATCGACTTCTTCTCTTAAGGGCAGAGGACATTTTAATTGAGGCATTTTTTTAAGCTCCAGTTACAAGCTCAAAATGATATTTTACTGCATGCCAGCGGCTTGATGAAAAATATTGACGCATCCAGCTGAAGGGGGGGAAAAACCACAAACGCGTACATATGCAGAGGCACTGAAAAAGCTCTGACTCTCCCTTCCCTGTCATGTCGTGTTGTGTGTGTGTCCCCCCTCCTCGCTCCCCCGAAGATGGAGACGGACCTTCGGCTGTCAAACGGGAGCAGGGCGCTCCTTTAAATCATTTCGGATTTTCTCAGCGTGAGAAAACAGAATCCCAGGTGTGAATTGATTTTCAACACCTCCATCAGTCTGAAAAACTGCCTGGTTTGCCGATGTGCGAGGGGGAACCAAATGTCCGGGGTTCGCCTTACACAGATACCAATGTTGGACCGATAAAAACCGGGAAGCCCCGTTGTGATCCTCAGGCGATGTAAAACGTCCATCCCTAAACCTCTCTCTCTCCAGTAACGCCGGGGGAGAGCAAACACGTTCCACGGCACGCGATGCCAGGCCGTGGGTATCCTCTAAATACATGCCCAGCCTGTATGGCCGGGAAGTACGAAACTGCCCTCGATGCTCCTTACCGTGCTCTGTGCCTGGCCCCAGGGGCCGGAGCGCTGCGGGCCCCCGGGGGGTAGCGGCGGGGAGCTGCCCCGCAGCCTGAAGCCCCGTGCCGTGCCTTGCCTTCCATGAAACGTCCTAAGCCCTAGAACCCGGCCCTCGGCCCCTGCCCGAGGAACACCGAGGTAACCCGCCCTCCCTCCACCTACCTCCTCGGAAGAATGAGGGCTGGCAGCGGACAGCGAGGCACCCCTGCACGGATCCCCGGCCCGAGGGGGCTCTCCCCAGCCCCATGCCGTTACATCACGTGCGAACGCCTCCCAAGCCTCATTCCTGGGGGCAAAGGCAGTTGTCCCGGTCTCTCACACAGACACACGCACACCCTCACCAGCAGAATGCCTAGGTTTTTCCTCCCTCCTGTCTCAACTAAAAAAAAAGTCTTTCGGCTTTTTTTTTTTCTTTAATAAGGGCTGACAAGCAGCTGACAGGGGCAGGCAGGTCCCGCGCTGAGCCACCACACAGACTTCGTGGGCAAAAGCAATAAATAAACCCAAACTTTTGTTTTCCGCATCACCTTACCTTCTTTTGCAGCCTGTGCCTCCCCCGTGTGTGCAAAGTGGAACAGCCAGACGGAGCACAAAATAATCCAAGAAGGGAGCCTACTTTGGAAAGCCATGGTGCAAGAGCGGGGTGATTTTATATTTCTAGCTCTATATTTCTAGAAACTGCCACTGCCGCCGCTTCGTGGGTGCTAGAGGACGGTGGAGAATTTGCTGTGCTAGTCTGTAGCTCGGCGCTCCCTCCCTCCAGGCTGCCTTTCTCTTTTGTCGCCGCCTCCTCCTCCTTCTCCGCCGCCTCCGCGCCACTGCCCGGCTCCCGCACCGGGCCGGCCGCCCGCCAGCCCCGACTGCAGCCCGGCCGCCCGCGCCGCGCGCCGATAATATCAATGAGGGCGAGGGGGCGGGACCGCAGCGGCCGCGCGGCCCGTCCCTCACCGTGAGTGACAGCCCCCGCCGGCCAAACAGCAGCGGCTCTCGGCGCCCGCCGGGCCGAGGCGGCGCCTGAGTGGTCGTTGCCGGGGGGGCGGGGCCCGCGGAGCTGGCCAATGAGCGCGCGGCGGTGTCGGGTGTCCGCCGGTGCTGGAGCCGCGGGCAGCGCGCGGTGCCCAGAGCCGGGACGGAGGGGCCGCACCGGGAGCGGGCGCCGAACGCGGGTGGTTCGGGGGGCTGCCCCGCGGGCTGCCTCGCACGCCTGAAGGCCGCCGGCCGGACTGTCCTCCTAGCGAGTGGGACGGACGTCCAGACAGATGGCCGGACGCCCGCGTCCCAGGGTTCCGTGTGTTCTCCCCGAGCCGGAGCCGCCGGGGTAGCGAGGGAGAGAGATCCCGGCCGCAGCCCCAGCCCGACCCCGACCCCGATCCGCCGCCGCCGGCGGGTCCCGGCGCTGACCCCGCGCGGTGCCGGCCCGTGGCCGGGCTGAGCGCGCACCTGGGCTGCTGCCACCGAAAGGGAAACTTCGGCGGGAGCTGCGGGATGGTGCCCCGAGGCATCTCCGTAACAAAAGTCAAGTTCCTCGAGGCTACCATCACTCGGCCTCCCTTCCCTCTGTTTCATAGAGGTTTTTAGCCCCGCGTCTCCGATTTGCCCCAAATACGAAGAGCAGGTTAATGACAATATAGTTATTATTTGGGGAGGAGAAGGAGCGGCTGCTTCCCCTCCGCCCCCCGTCGGGTGTAACCTGAAGCGCGTGTAATCCTCCAACAATGAGACAATTTAAATAGGAGAGGGAGGAAAAAAAAAATAAAGTAAAACCGGAGGGAGAGAGGAACTTGCCAAATCTCTTTTGTCAGCGTTCAACCAGGGACGGGGAGAGCTTTTCTCAGAGTTCTATCGGGCCCCCTCCCTTTCTCTTTCCTTTCTCCAAACCCATCCCTCGCTCCTTCGACGAGTGAAACAACTGAGGGACGGACACAAAAACTTACCGCTGCCCGAGCGAGGCTGCGGAGCGGAGGATGGCGCGAAGGGCACGGTGTTTACGCACCCTCGGCGGGAGCGCTCCTCTCCCGGGCCGCGCCGGCGCCCCGCATCCCCCGCGGAGAGAGGCGCCGGCCCCGACCGCACTCCTCTCTCCGCGCACCCCTCCTCCTGGCCCCTGCCCTGGCTCTGTCCCGCGCAACCTTCCCGAGGCTGATGCCGAGCGGCACGGACCGGGTTTTCTACTGGTCCGCTGAAAGTGCATCGCCGTGTCCTTTCGGAGGGTGGATATTGCGATGTAAACAGAATAAGTGATTATCGTCTTGGAAGCAGGCGAAGGCAGTGAAGAGCGGGGGGGTGTAATTACAATTCTGTGGCAAGATTATGCGGGAATCTGAAACAAGCCTTGCGCAGATGTGCATGCTGATATAGAAAATGTTATGCCAGAAATGGAAATTTAAATTGGGGGAGGTGTATTTATGGAACCTTTATAGGTAGATAAGGCAAAATTAGAATTATTATTAATAATAATATAACAACAATAATAACAATACTATGCTCAGCATTGTCAGATAAACAGCCACTATACTATGGGCTTTGAGCACTTTCCCTGTGGACTCCTCATTGCTTCCGAGAATGATGTGGAGAGAGCCTCAAAAATGTGCTGTATTCCTTACACTTGCTGAATAATTAATATGGCTTAGAATATGACAGGTTTTGCATTTCCTTCAGAATGCTCTGTTGATATGCTGGATACCATGATAAGTGTAGGCAAAGTACGGGCTCTTGATTCTCTCATCCTCTGTCATGTGTCATTCCCATCCTCATGCGTGTGTACTCAGAAAGGGGAGCTGTACAGAACAGTGAGTTTGCTTATCTTCTTTTAAAAAGGCTGTTTTGTTTCATAAATACTCGCATGCAGGTGTTTTGTAACTTCTTGGCAAATTTTCATAGGTAAAGCTGTTTTTTATGTGGCATGTATTGTAACAGTGATTAAAACGGATATAGGAAGTCTTCAACCTAGTTAGTCCTCCACAGTTTCCTAGCATGAAGTGCTGGCATTTCACTACAACATCATTAACCCAAAAAGACAATTTTTAACCTACAGAATGTGCTAAAAAAATAAAATTGTATTCACTCTTTGAATGACTATGTTCATAAAAATGCAGAAACTTGCTAAATTAACAAATCAACAGAAAGGCTGAAATGGTAACGAGATATATTCATATCCTGCATATAGTGTTAGGCCAGACACTCACTTTCATCATCACCTGCATTTATACAGGTTATATTGTACTATATTTTACAATCTAATATCGTATGTGTATAATACATGTATGAGATCTGTATACATATAAGGGTACTTAAAAGTATGTACATATGGTAACCACACAAAGGATATAAGTGCACATGACTGAGTGTATAAAGAATGTAAAAAAGAGATTAAAAAAAGGTATGTTCCTCTTCTTGATCAACACGTTTTAAATGCCCTGTCTTCCTGATAGTTGTAAATTGAGGTAAAGATGACATACTATATGTACTGCTTTGTTAAAACAGTCATCTATATACTCACAGGCACATCAAAATAATTAATATACATTAAGAGGGTCTATTAATGTTGTGGTCTTTTTTGTGCTTCTTGCACATTAAATCTTTGTGAAATTGATTCAGAATTTTAAAGCCTTATTTGTAGTGTTTTGTAATACTTCAATTGTATTCTGTAGGACGCGCAGCCTGTATTGCATCTCATCCAGCTGAGAGTTAGATCTGCAAAGAAAGACAGAAAAGAGAAATATTACAACTGAACCAAAGCACTCAAGCTAAATGGCCTACAACCCTCAGATTTGGTAACAAAACCTCTGACAGAAAAAGAAAAGAAAAAAACAACTGGGAACTTCATTCAACTCAATGTGTTAAGATTCAGACACCACCAAAGTAAATAGTTAACTGAAACAGAACAATGTAATTCAAGATATTTCTGTCACTTTATTATTTTATTCTGTTTTGTCCTTTTTTTCCTAACTCCAAGTCTGTACGCCAGATTCTGTCTTTTATTTTTACTCATAGTTAGAATGGCTTTCTTGACATTACCAAGCTTCTCTATGGTGATATTAACTTCATACTAGCCGAGATTCACCGTACTGAATTGCAATGGTCTAAGCAAACTTTGGAGATATATTCAAATATTTTCCCCCTTAAAATTGGCTAACTCTATCTTCACCACGTAACTCGATCTGAAATTGTGATACAAGAAATATGGAATGAATTCTAAGTCTATACAAACATATGTAAGGAAATGAGCATGGTTTGGAAATGGTGACAGAATTCTGTTTTCACAAATTCCCTTTTTGCAGAAATTACGCATTCTTTCTTTGCTCTGTTCAGGACTGAAGCAAAATTTCAATAATTTGAAAATGGTGTTGAAGGTTAGCTTCAGATATAGTTTCTGTAAATGGTATTGAGCTTGGTTCAGTCCACAGGAGAAGAATCCCTAAAACTGGTTTTGACAAAAAATATTTGAACTGTGTTTTACAGTAGCAAAGGCAGAAATGAGGCTTAAGTAATAGAAGGAAGTCTTTTAAACCCAGAATTTGTGGTGTTAATCTAAGCAATCCCTAAACAGTTCTTCATCTGTGCATAAGATTTTCTATGAAATATGAAGTACACATTTTTGTGCAATTTTTGTCAATTTTTATATATTTTTTAATTTAAAATTCAGTGACATAGTGACATTTGACTTAAAATTAATAGGTATATAATAAATTATTTTATCAGACTTTGCATTTAGTCCTACAAATGTAATGGCACTTACATTCCAAATCTGGACCAGAGACGAATTTGCCACACAGTGTCAATTTCAGACGTTCTGGTGGATTTATAAGTCAGAGTAGCTCTATTGTAGTAAATAAGACAATGTATTAAATAATTATTATTACCTCATAAAGAAATTGTAGAGAATTGGGACTGGCTTGTTGAAAGGCATGTTCATATAAACAATTCTTTTTCTAGATAAAATGTCAGCTTGGTTTTGTTGTTTGTTTTTTTTTTAACTATTTTAGTTAACACAAATCAAAAATAGTGCTATAAAGCTCCATTATATAAGTAAGTCTTTACTTATATCAGTATGGTAATAAAAATTCACTGTCAAATTTTCTCTTGGGAGATTTAAAGTTATACTCTGCTAAACAGATACCTAGATCATGTTTTCCAAATCTATGAATTTTCAATACACTTTGAGAAACACTGTCCAGAAATAGAGATAAGAAGGTATGTAATCTTGTTATTTAATGGAAATTAAATACATTCCATAGAACAGTACAAATTAAATTCATGTTTTACATATATGTGAACATGAAATGCTTCTGCCTTTCCCAAGGAACAATAGCAGAGTTGTATGGGGTCCAAAAGCATGCTTGGGTCCTTTGAGACTACTTCCCTTGATAAACCTGAATTTGAAAACTGTCTTACTGAGGAACAAGAGCCATTGGAGAATATACCACCTCTTTGTTGACCATTCTTCAGAGTCTGTTAGTACATCACATTTTGCTGTGGACCTTCCTGTGGGAAGCCTGAGCAGGACAAGCCAATGCCATCATCCTGTGATAGCATCTGGAGATATTCTGAGAGGAGGTAATTTCTCTTGCTCACCTATGAGTTAAAGGAATGTCTTTGTGCCTAGCTGCAGCAAGAAGCATCTGCACATATAAGCAAATTGTTGACTTCAATAATCTGTAAGATTCAGAGTTTCAATTTTCCTAGGATGTTTGTCATACTAAAAATTGTGTACAGAAGAGCCTGACCATAAGGGCAGCTAATTCATATTTTAGTTAATTAGTTGTAAGTAGCAGATAAACTCTAGCAATATGCTCCAATGAGGTTAGTATCTTCCTGTTCTTATTCAGTACAAGCGACAATCCAATCACTTCCATCTGTGACAGTCCTAGATTCTTCTTTCAGCCCAGCTGAGGTGAAAAATCAGACCCAGAGGATTTCCTGTTTCCACATAATACCTCCTCTTCTAGTCAGTCTCAATCTCTCTATTTCCTTATTTCCTTCTGTGAGAGAGCATGAAAGTGTCTCTCCTCTCAGTCTCCCTTCTGTGTTAGGAGGTAGGAGGGGAGAGGATAAAAGAACAGATGCAATAACCCTTATTTAGTTCTGAAAGAGAAAATACAGATTGCAATGGCAGGAGTTCCAGTGCTTTCACCTCTAGATCCAGGAAGTGTAGCAATGTGAAGCATCACTACTGACAGGAAAGTTGCCAAAGTGTATGGGAGAAGGTGTTCCTTGAAGTAGAATAATTTAAGAATTGCATCCCTTGGGAGTACAACCCTCTGCAGATTTCTCTCTTTGCCGTCTTTCACATATACTGTCAAGTTTCCATTCAGATGTACTGCCACTTCTGCCCTGGTCTGTCGATTTACCTCCCCCCAAAACTGATCTCTTATTATGCACCGCAAGTAAACCAGATTTCTGACAAGTAATACACGTATTAATCTGCTGAAGTTTGTTTTGTCCTCGGATAATTGATGCTTGCCAGATACACTAAATTACAGGACCTTACATACTTTAACTCCTTCAAATATGAAAGTGCACCTGATGGTGTGCTTCATGGGTAAGTAATGCTTTATTCAGGATGCATTTATTTTTGGCTTGAATTTGCCGACTGTAGTTTTGGGTTGGGATTTCTTTACTATTTATCATAGTGTAACAAACTGTCTTTATACAGTCAATTCTGGTTTGTCTAATCTTCTAATACAAATGCAGGGATGATGCAAATCCTCTGTAAAATTAAGCTACATGACCGTATAATGGAGCAAAAAGTCTTTGCTATAGTTGACCCTAAAGAGCAAGATAACACCTGCCAGGATCAGTGCATGCAGACTTAGATATAAACCTGTATACTGTAACACTGCTTGTGGACCCCTTCTGTCCTTCATGCAACCAGATTAGCTATCTCTATCCCCATGATAATGTGCACCACAAAATGGATAATTTCAACCCACTCACCTCTGAATAGTTTTTTTCTTTTAATTATTATAGTACACGTACATTTACCAAGCAAATTCTTAGTTGTCTTCTGTCTAAGGCCTCGGTTCAGATAATGTTTTCCGCATGTAAGTCGTTCCATTGATCTAGGTGAGAGGTAGGTGCTACTCAAGCTTAGTGAGTGACACTCTTAACTAAACAATAAGTATCTTTCAAGCTCCTTCAGATGGAAAACACTTAATTTCAAGAAATCATTTTTTTGTCCTTTTGCATGTCTTTCTTGAGAAGGTGATTTGAACTGTAGCAGTAAGAAGAGTTAAGTGGTGTAGAGGGGTGTAGTTTCTTTTTGTAACAGGTTTTTCAAGACCATAGCTTCAATTGTTTTGAAATTATTTTTGTTGGTGTGTGCTATAAGTTTTGTTTGTTTTGCGTTTTTTCTTTTTTTTCCCTCAATGATGGCACAATTAGCAGTTGTCACTGAACTGTAGTGTTGTCAGTGATGTCTAGGTCTTTTTCTTAAGTGGTTGCAATAAATTTAGAGCCCATCAATGTGATTGAATAATTGTTTTTTGATTTTTTTCTTTTCTTCTTCTTTCTATTGAATAACATGTCAGCTGTCTACAGTAATTCATCTGTTATTGTGTTGCTCAGTTGCTTAGAGTTTCTAATCCACAGCATAACCTATTTTTAGGTTATTCAGGCTAACCGAAATAATCTTTTGCCACACTGTTGTCTACAACTTCCACAGTAGGTAACAAATATATTTGCTACTCATACTACATATCCTGGAGCATCCTATAATTTTCTTGTGTTTATTATTAAATCAACCATGTATTTGCTAATGCACTTTGTTTTCCATCTCATAGCCAGACTGTAATTCTTGACGGTTGCCTACCTCACACTCTAGAATTATTTTGATCTTAACAGTGTACTTTGGGGAGATTCAACAGGCTATCATGTATCATTTTATTTGAAATTTTATTTTTGCCCTTTTTAATAGTACAGTCCAAAACATTAAAGTAAAAGGCAACTGTGATACGTGAATTAACAACATCTTCTATTTCCGTTTGCTTCTTAAATTTGTTCTTTATCAAATATAACCAAATATTCAAATAACATTACAGGAAAGGAAATGAATTAATATATCTGGCAGGTTGAACCTTAAAACCAAAGAATTCAGATTTATGCTGTCTGTGAGGTAATACGATTTTGTATTTTTTCATTTATGTTATTAGTACACTAGCGGACAAATTTCTATAACTGCTGTGTTACTGTAGTAAGCCCCACAGTAAGAAATAAACTTACCTAATTGAACTTCCAGTGTTAAGAAAAAAAAAAAAACAAAAGAGAAAAATTAGTTTGCCAGACCAGGGCATCTGTCAAGGACATTTTAGCAGAAATAAGCCTCCTGAATTCCAGGAGAAAAATTCTGCACTACTGTTCCTTCTTCATTGTCAACATATATCTTCCTAATCATTCCATATGGGTAGTGGGAATTTTTTTTTCCCAAAATGGGCGCAGACTTATCAGTGAATGTTGCTACACAAAAAAAAAAACAACGAACAACCAACCAACCAACCCAAAAACCCCAAACCATAAACAAAACCCAACCAAGCAAAAAAAAAAAAAAAAAAAAACAACCAAGCAAACAAAAACCCTACCCAAAACCCCACCATTGTGTGCCTCTTAAAATTTACAGTCAAAGGGCATGACAGGCTGAGAGAGAATTAAGTCTTCTTTGTGTCCTCATTTGGTAAGCTAAAAATGCTCTCATTGTATCCCAAAATGCTGAGGGGGCCTGTAAAATTATGGCACACTCCTAAAGCTGCCTGGTGCACTGAAAGACCAGTCTCAGTCTTTGCTGCTTGCAGCCCTGTCCCAAATCATTCTTCCTTCCCCAGGTCTGGCCCTAGCTCTGCCCCTTGCTATGATTTGCAAGTCAGTGCTCTGAAGGCTGTCTTGTAGCATGCCTATGGAAAGCTTTCTCTCTCTCAGAGAGAAACAGTAAGGCTTTACTACTAGTTCAGCCTCTTCGTCCTGCCATATAA
Source organism: Pipra filicauda (assembly GCF_003945595.2). Taxonomy (NCBI): domain Eukaryota; kingdom Metazoa; phylum Chordata; class Aves; order Passeriformes; family Pipridae; genus Pipra; species Pipra filicauda. The sequence goes on from NW_024104765.1 coordinate 3,056,362, forward strand.
TGTGCCTTGCATATAACCAGCTGTAGCATAATTAAACTAGATTTTAGATGCTTAATCAGGCTCGCAAAATACCATAGTTTGTCACATTCCTTCCAGCTGATATAAGTACATAGCTTTAAGTCTGCACTGCCTCTACTGTACCTGTGAGTAACTGCTGGCAGCTGGCAAGAGCTTCATTCAAATTCGGATTCACTAGGAGATTAATTTAAGATACTTTTCTCTCAAAACAAGTACTGTACCATATCTGTTCAGACTGAGACTTTTCAGTACATTTATTTGTCAAATATGCATATGTATGTGTCTACATACATAATTTCCTCATAAATTCAGCAGTCATAGATAAATGGAATGTAGAGATAATATAGTTTCATGCACGAAACACTGTTTACAGAGGACCAGTCTCTTATCTCCTGTGAATTGACATAATTGCAACAACATTATGCTAGTTGGAGCTTTTTGGCAAGAATTCATGACAGTTACATAATTCATTACAGCCTATTCTAACCTACTGAAATCTATGAATATTTTTAGGCTTAGCTTGTACAGTCACACTGATGTCTGCTTGTGAATTCCCTTTAGACATACCCTTAGCCTTAGGTTCCCCCTGGATATGCTTCTGTCACTGTGCCACTTTGAGAATCGCTGCTGCAATTCTTCCACCTACACAGTTCTCATAGAAGTCAGCACAGTATTTAGATGCACATAGGTAATAGGGCTGGATGTTGGTCAAAGCACAGTAGGTTCTGAGCTCTTCTAATAGTTCTCTGCACATGCTTCCAATTACCAAGTGCTGTGAGCCTGAGCCTTACCTGATGTGAACCCCTGGAGTTAGTTTTTATGCACCTGCTAAGATTTCTACCTGCTAACATTTCTACCTTATAATGAGCTATACCATTTAAAGCTTTCAAATGTTGTTTATCTAGATATTAAAAAAAAATTAAAATCTGCAATATGAAGTATCTGGATAGTATTAGATTCTACAGGGAACAAAAATTCTGCATTCTTTTGTGAGAATGGAGACCTCTCTCCCCACCTCTTCTCCCATTACCTTTCTGCCAGTCTGATTTTTCTAGGAGGTTGGGAGTTGTTCCTGAGGAAATTTGACCTGCAGTTGAGACAGTAAGGTACAGTCAGATCGGAGATGTTCAAACTGCCTTCTTCTGCACATTCTCGCTGAGATACAGTACTGCTTGTCCTTGGGAAGCACCCTCTCACACCTAAGGGCACAGCAGATCTACATGACTCCGCTTGCTCACTCTTTTGGCTCTGTTTCAAGGCTGTGGAGAAATGAGAGCAGTGAGGGAAGATTTAAGTGTAGAGCTTGCCTCCGCCTCCTTCCTGCCGAACTGAGGAGAGGGGCAGCTCAAGGAAGTAGAGTAGCAGGAGTGAAAGCATAAAAAGGAGAGGCTTCTGTGCTGTGCAGAGGGATGTACTGGATTATCACTATGGATATTGTGATAGCCACTTAAGAGTTTTGTTGCTGTTTGATGCAATTACTGATGATGCCATTGGTATCGTGTACTATCAATGCCTTACCTTTTTTTCTCCACCTTCAGTTTTTCTGTACATAGGAAATTATCCAATTCTCAGAAAGGTCTAACTTCAATTTCAAAAGGCGTCTGTCTGTATCGAAATGATGAAAAGCCAGAAGAGTTCATTAGGAGCCTAAAATAACAAAATTATTTTAAAATTACATTTGCTTATGGTTTTTGCTGGTTTGTCTCTCTAGCATGCAGATATACATGATAACCCCACTACAGCAACAGTTAGGCCACTGTCAGGCTACTTCTGTGACTGCTTCTTTTTACCTGCAACTGCATATTATTCTCCAAAAGAATTCCACACAGTTATGGCCACTGTAGAGACAGGACTAATTCAGCAGTGCTTTTCTCAGCTGCCTTAAGTTGTTTTGCTATAAGGAAAGAATTTAATTAGTTCACATCAAAGTTCCACCAACTTCAGTGACAGGTAAAATTGGTGTGTAGAAGTATGAGCTGAATCAATGTGAACTGATATAAAACTCTGGAAAACTGGCTTTCAATGGATAGCTTAACACAGCTCAGAAAAGCAAATCCCAGCACGGTAAGCTCACGAAGTTGCTACAAAGGAAAAAAAAGAATGAAAACTGCATGATTAAATGCTTTCATCTGGAAATTTTGTTGCAATATTCAGAAACTCTACAAATTCTTCTAATTCATCATACTCTTTGTTTATTACTAATAAATTAATGTGCTGATGGAAGGAATTCATTACCCTTTCTACACACTTCACTAGTTGCAGGTCATTTATTAATCTGTGTTATCTGGTAAGACTAAAACCAGCTGTAATTACATTGTTAAACATTGATTAATAAGCAGCCCGCATCACTAATACATGCAAGAAGCAAGATAAAAAATCTTTTTAAAGATTTAGAGTAAAATTTGATCATTCCTTTGGGAATAAGGAAATCTGGATCTTCATAAATATTCATTTTTGTAAAATTCCATTTGCTTATGCAGCTGTATTTTTTAACACCTTTTGGAAACAGATTAACAAGCAAATTCAATTACACTAGAGTAAACGAACTGCATTCACAAAGTGGTATTAATGCACTAAGTGAAACATTTAGAATGAAACATTTTTTTAAATAGTCTTCAGTGAACCATTCTTTTTTTTTTTTCTTAGTTCAATCATGTAATTAGGCATACATTTGTTTCAAATCCATTTGTATTTCACAGATTTTAAAACAATATATCAATTAGAAATACATTATTAAAAACACTGCAGATTGCTAGAACCTGCTTTCGTAGGTTTTCAATAAAAACAGTTTGATTGAAGTGACACAGATGAAATTATTACTTCTCAGAAGCTTGGATTATCATTAAGGGTAAATAAGCAGAACGTCTCTCCACTTGACAAAATTGGGGAACTGATTTTTGTGATATAGCTTTATGGGAAATATATCCAATGGAAAGAAGATGCTTTTAGAAAAAGATGTTTTAAGACTATCCTCAATTAATCATAAATGACAAATCTCATTACAGCAGCACTATTGTTAAGGGTCTGTCAGTATTTCTATTACAAACCTGTATTTCAAAGATTTATAAATGGGCTACAGAAATTAACTCTGGGATGAGATTTGGTGTTCACACTGTTCACTATAGGATTATGCTTTCCTCACAAAAATCTGTTTCACCTTTTTGAGATGGCTGGCTTCAAAAGGAACAGAAGTGAGAAGTTTGGAATAACTTGTTTGTTTATTTGTGCAATTTTAGAAAAGGACAAAACTTAATAGATTGGGAGAACTATAATTCAATAGCATAAAGGGTCTAACTTGCCTTTTTTTTTTCTGTCCCTGAAAGAATGACCCATTTTAGTGTGAGTTCAGGTTGCAACAGGGCTTCAATAGGGCTGCTGAAAATTCTCTGCCCACTGTTCTAGTTCCTTTAGATTACATCTTTCAATTTCATAATCAATCAGGGGTTTGACACCTGTTTTCCAGGTCACACAAATTTATGCTAACCCATAACGTGTTTGGCCACTGGGATTGCATAGGACTTTGAAGCAGAACTGATTCTGTAGGGTGCAAAAATAAGTATTGCTGGAAAGTCCGAGCAGTGTAAAGTCAGTCGTGCTGTGGTTCTTCAGTATTGTGGCTCAGGAAGGTAGATATCCTGTCAGACTTTTGAAGTCTGAAGAGGTGGGGAGAATGCTTTAAGAGCATTTGTAGAGGATCAGAACTATGTTTTGAGATCTATAAGTACATTCTCTGTACTCAGGGATGTTAGAAGTGATGAAGTAGTTTTTTGGTACTCTTTCCTACTTGTAAGACAGGACTACCCACAACATATGTCTTTGATAGAAGTAGGAGTAATGGTTTAAACTGAAATAGGGCAGATTCAGACTAGATAAATATAAGGAAGAAATTTTTTACGATGAGGGTGGTGAAAAACTGAAACAGATTGCCCAGAAAGGTGGTAGATGCCCCGTCCTGAGAAACATTCAAGGTCAGGTTGGATGAGACTTTGAGCAACCTGATGTAGATGAAGATGCCCCTGCTTATTGCAGGGCAGTTGGACTAGATGACCTTTAAAGGTCCCTTCCAACACAATCTCTTTTATGATTGTATGATATGGAGATCATGATAAAGAGATTCCATTTTCTGGCATCTGGCAGTGTTTTTTAGCTACTTTGACTAAGTCTGTCTTGGTAAGCCATGTCTGTTCCTGTTGTCTCACACTGGTGGTCTGCTAGCGAGTTTCTATATCCCACTCCTCAGCTGTCTGAACCACCAAATCAGGTAGCCACATCCAGGTTCCTCATGAGGAATTTCATCTGCCCATGCCCAGGAATCATTTAGGAAAGTGCTAGCTGGTCTGGCCACATTCTGCTTTAACAGAACAGTGTTTGGCTACATTCTCCAATGCTCTTTTATTTACTAATGCAGACACAGATTTTGAGGCCATTCAAACTGTCAAGACAGAGTTTGGTTTGGACTGAACTGAGGTCTGTAGTCAAGGTGGAGTTTGCCAGTACCAAATGAGGGAATCCAGCTTCAAAGGGCCAGACCTTCAAGTTGATAAACATGTTACCTCTAGAGCTGGTAGCCTTGAATGACCAGTGTATAGGCATACACTGATATGTGCATACGCTGATGTATCTAACAAATTCCTGGTATGTTTGGAGGCAAAGGCTGTGTTCCTGAAGAGATACAGTATTTGTCTGGCTGTCCTGGATGTACCTTCTTAAGAGAAGAAGATATTCTTTTATCCACTACTGCTCAAAAATTGTGCTGTTTTCTTAGTAGCCTTGGAATAGGCATGTGCTAGAGATCACTGCCAGCTACCTGGAAAATCAACCTGCAAATGAACCTACCAATTACCACAGACTGGTAAACCTGAAAGTCCTTTCAGAAGGACTGAATAAGAAACTGGCATGTGTGATCCATGTGCACAATCATATGGCCCGTGCTTCTATTAACAACATCCCTCACTTTCTCTTAGATGGCAGACTTGCCTGGCTGATGAGAAATAGGACCCTGGAACCACAACTCAAGCTGAATTACCAAGAAATTAGATTAGAATAGGTAGTAAAAAAAACCAAAACCAAACACAAAACAAAAAAAACCCCAAACCAAACAAAAAACCCCAATGCTTACAGAAGGAAGATATTCAAAATACAGTGGCAATTTTATTGATGACATTATCATTGTGCTGAAAATTACAAACCTGTTGTTTTCATAGAGGACAGAATACCTGAAAAACAAAATATATTTTACTTTATTTAGATACAGTATTTATGATAGTTAAAATCTAGGTTGATAACTTGATTAATTTGGACAGTTGATGCTTAGGTATTGTGGAGAAATAGAAAAAAAAATTCTACTTTATTCAGGAGTAAGGTACTTAATAGTTCAGGTTGAGAGTAGTCATATTGTGTTATTTTGTACTCATTTGCTGTTTGTCTTTACGCAACATGGGTCATGCTGAGGTCAGCAGAAGCTCTCTAAAATATGATGTATCATCTGAGAATATAAAAAGAAATTCAAAAAGGGGTGAAACCAAACAAAATGATAATAAGGGGAAGTGGGTTGGATGAATAAACCAATAAATAAGTACTAAATGAAATTTTCTTTAGCAAATATTCTCTTTTTTTTTCAGGCATTTATACAGTGGTAATTTATTAAACAACTAAACTTACTGAATATCTTTAAAGGTTAAAATTGGAATATAGGCCTGTCTGCAGTGTGCAGTGAGTCTCTTCTGAGTTTTGGGGTGGTATAACCAGAAGTAAAGTGGTCAAACAGTAAATTTTCATAGACATTCACAGGGAAACATATGCTAACTTTTAATTACTGATGATTTTTGAGGCTGGAAGATGTGATATGTAAAAAACGTAAAGGTTATTTGTGCAGGTATTTACTGATTAAAAAAGTTACATATCTTCTAATACATCTAAATATTTTTTTTTTTAAATAATATTTCCCTTTATTCTATTATATCTGTGTCTGTCATGAACTAGAATCAATACTGTAGGACTTAAACGACCAGCCACTTAAAAATAACTTCATAACATGGGTGAGGTTCACACACATCACTCTTGGCCTAAAAATTATTGGTCCATCTAAACTTTAACAAAAACAGTCAGTGATTCATTAGTTAAAACATGTCTAAATGTTTGTGGACTATTGTTAACCAATAGCCTAATCAACAAAAATGAGGAGGAGTTCTGAGCAGTGTTCATTCTAAGCATTGCAGCTGCTTAATGACTCACATGCAAATGTTATCAAAAAAGCCCTTTAGCTCATTCTTTCACTGTAGAAATCATTTGAATATGCTGCATTTGAATTACTCTTTTTTGATTAGCCTAGCTTGACTGAAGGTGTGTATTACTTAGTGGTAACATGAGTTATCAGGCTGGCCCAGTGCTTGGTGTATGTAATAACAAGTCTTCGGGGATGGAAACATAAGTGCACCCAAAATATTGATGGAGAAATTCCTTCTTTGTCATAGACATACAGATGAAAATTACAAGACTTGACTTTTTTGTTCCCAGCCTGATTGTATGAGTAGCTGCTGAGTTGTGTTTCTTTGAATCTTTACCTGTATTATTTCTCAGGCTCGTTGCCTCAAGCTGAAAGCATCCACGAACGTATGTTTTAAAGGATTTCTTGCCTATGAACAGGACTAAAGTTAGGAACAGAACTTGAGTGAAAACAGCCCTATAGGACCGCTTGGGATGATTGGAAAGCATGATATTAATTTATGAGAATGTGTGGTATCAGCTGATTTTGATACATAACTAGCAGGCTGTTCTTGACTTGGTGCTCTTTTCCTGTATGCACATTTGTGCATCTCTGTGGGTACAGTGCTGTACCATACAGGCTGAAGGCAGTTTAGTGAAGAGAGAACTCTGATGTGCCTTCGAGGAAAATACCGAAGATTCTCCAACTGTTACTTCTGTCGCATATTTTGAACAACAAGCAATCTTTAAATTGCCACAGCTTTTAGGTGAGTTTCATCAGCCAAGTGATGTAACTGAAAATGTTATTGTATAAGTTCTACTGGTTTAATCATCTCACATTGGGAAAGAAACTGGCTGTTTCTTTCCGCCAGTATCATAGCCTGCCCTCTATAACAGACAGTTGGACCTAAGCACAAACATAGCATTTGAGTCTTATGTTGGTATATTTATAATAAACCTGGTACTCTGCAGATTTTCTGTGTCCTAAGGCACTTAACTGATGGTTGTGCATAAAAATGAAACTGTAGATTGTGCTGGAAATCCCGCATTTTTTGTTTTCTCATGTTTTCTGTAGGAAAGCTGAAAAGAAAAATTAATATATTTTTCTATTTGAAAGTTTTTGGTAGTGGTGGAATTTTAGTTTCTTTCAATGAGAAATGAGAAAAATAATTTTTTTTTTTTTTCAGGGAAATAGCTTAGGTAGAAACTGTTTGTTTATCTGAATATTCATTAATTTTAATAAAGGTTTGTTTCAAAAAACTCTCCCCAACCAACTGTTATTATTTATTGAGCATTATTATGGGGAAAATACTGCAAAAATTATGACTAAATAGCTATAAAGATGTTTTAAAAAGCGAGGCAACATCATGAAATATAAATGTAGCTTTTAGGTGTGACAGAAACCAAACAGAAGCTATATCCTCACTAATAAATGAAATAGACCATGGCCTATTCTTTACTTCTGTTTGCATTTCTTTCCTAAAAGAGGGACTGCTCCTGCAACTAGTCCCACTGCCTTGTCACCCACCTGAGCTACTGCTGGCACATCCAGGCAACTCCATTTCCAAGCCTCCGCTTGCAATTGCAAGTGTGGGTGGGATAGACAATGGATGGCCACAGCCCTGGCCCGACTTAGTTTCTTAGTAAAAATGTAACAAAGGAACTGGCTTTCTGCTAAAATTTTGGTAGCGGTTCAGTTTATCTGCTCATCTTGATCCTCAGTGACTAGAGAGCTTTTCTTGTGTCAGAGGTGAGCTGATGAGCAGAGCACAAGAAAAACTTTTGGCCTGAAATAGGAGTGGTCTGTTTTGAATGATCATTTTTAATAGAGTGTGAATCACCATCATGTCATCAAGAATATAGCAAAAACACATGAGAAAATTCGGTCAATATAATGCTATTTCCATGGACTATTTTGTCTGATTACAAATTGCATTTGCCTTAATAAGTTACAAATGTAATTTATTACCAGTTAACATCAGGACTGAGACAAGTCATTAAAAATGTATAATATACAAAATTTTGTTTCCCCTGATAAATGTGAAGATTTCTAGGCTCAACTCTCCTCATTAGTATGTGACAGTGCCAGGAGATACTTTGATCCAGAAGGCTAGATATACATGCTGTATGCCATAAGCGCATTTTAGTTTTAATAACAATCCAAGAGGTTCAGCATATTGCTTAATAAAAGATCAATGCAGTAATATGATTAACCACCGTGTGTTGCTTTCTTTCCATCTGTGAGAAAAGATAGTTCAGGAGCTGCACAGCAGTGAATAGCAAAATGACTAATTGACAGGCAAGATGAAGGTTTTCCTAAGGGTTTTTTCTTCCTCCCCACCCTCAGGGCTTTCTTTGTTGGTGAAATGCTGTTAACTCTTTTGTTTAGGATTTCTTACCTTTAAACAGGCTTGTGGAAGAGCTTTTCATATTTTTTAGCAGTAGATTTACTTGCTGAGTAAATATAGCTGATGAAAGAAAAGCTGGTGATCCATAAAAGACCAGGCTGCAGGGATCCTCATTAATCTTCCAATAGTTTTTGCTGTCATTCCTCTTTAAAGGTCCTTGCCTTGTAAAGTGTTTGTGGAAAACGTAAGAACACTTTTGCCTTCCACTAAGCAGTGATTTCCAGCCAGATCCCAACAAAAGCTCTCACTCCCTTTCAACTAGTCTTAACTTCATCTGTGTCACTGGGCAGGGTTCTCAGCTATGAAAGGGAAAACACTGTTTAACTGAGTTTTACAAAGAGTGGACAAAGAAAACAACAGAGAAAAACAATTTTCTTGTTATCTGCTGATGGTAATGTGACAACATCATTAAATGGATAAACTAAGCTGGATACAATGATAACATAAATAAAAAAAATAGAATACATTCAACTTTAAAGAGACTGTCCTTTGTAAATCTTGACTCCTCTTGCAAGAACTAATGAAGCACATGGCATGAAATTGAGACTGATTATGGTAATATCATGACAATATTAGGGCGGAGGCCTGCAGTTTAGAAAGTATTTCAAATTTGGGATTGCTGAGCTAATGATCTCTTAGCAGACCTCAAAGTATGGTCTGTTTCTTGCTTCTCCTGAGGATGCTTAAACTGACTCATATTTAGATTGCACTTTCTATTAGCACTGTGCAGCATGTCAGTGCATCCATCACGTATGCTTCCAGTAAGTCTTTAGCCCAGGGAATCATTGAATCATAGTTTGGGGAAGGGACCTTAAGATCATCTAATTTCAAGTCTCTGTCCAAGGACAGAGGAACCTTCCACTGGACCAATTTGCTCAAAGTCCTGTCCAACCTGGCCTGGAACACTTCAAGGCATCTACATCTTCTCTGGGCAACCTGTTCCAGTGTCTCACCATCCTCACAGCAAAGAATTTATTCTGAATATCAAATATAAATCTGTACTCTTTCCATTTAAAGCCATTGCCCCCTTGTTTCATCACTACATGCCCTTATTTAAAAATTCCCTCTCTAGCTTTCTTGTAGGTCTCCTTTATATATTGGAAGGCTACTATAAGGTCTCTTTGCAGTCTTCTCTTCTGCAGGCTGAACAACCCCAAACCAGTTCTCTCAGCTGATCTTTGTAGGAGATGGAGATGCTTCAGCCCTCTGATCATCATAGTGGCCCTCCTCTGGACTTGCTCTAACAGTTCCATGCTCTTCTTATGTTGGGGTCCCCAGAACCGGGCACAGCAGCCCAGGTGGGATCTCACAACAGCAGAGTAGAGGGGCAGAATTGTCTCCCTCAACCTCCTGGCCATGCTTCTTTTGGTGCAGCCCAGAACATGATTGGCTTTCTGGACTACAAGAGCACATTGCCAACTCATGTCCAGTCTCTCATCCACTAGTATCTGCAAGTCTTACTTGGCGAGGCTGCTCTCAGAAGAACTTACAGGGAATTCAAGCTCTTTCATGGAGAAGAGACAAGGAAATCAAATGGTTTTAAAAGCTCCTGTGGTTCAAAAGGTAAGAAAGAATACAAACCACCAAAAGTCTACCGGTTTCCATCACACCAAGGGGAACGAAGGCAGGTTTTTGCTTAAGGGAGGGGAAGAAAGATACAATCTTAGATATTATCTCCACATATTCACCAGGACAGTGCAAAGTCTTCAAGACAGAGCATATTTTGGTCTTACTTTCTGAGCTAGATGAAAGTATTTTAGTGGATAAATTTTTCTAAAGAAATGTAAAACCTTAGGGAAGTGGAAACTTTTGAACTTGGATTAAGTTTAATAAATTGGTTTTGGTGAATTAAAACAAACAAACAAACAAACAAACAAACAAACAAACAAACCAAAAAAACAAACCTCAAAAAAACCATGAAACACTGTAATAGTCCAGTTCAGTATTCCTGACAGAACCTTTTTTGTGTGTATGAGCATCATTGAGAAAATCAAGAAAGTTCCCTTATGATAGAAGTGGTAATACTTGCTTCTGGTAACCCTACTGCTGAAGCCCTCTCTGAGACCTGGGAGGCCAAGGTTTTGATTTCTTTTCTCTTTGAATTGAATCAGAAACACAAATTCTGTGAATACTGGCAGTTGATTGCTCTTTCCCCAGTCTCCCACATTACAAGTTTTTCTGTTTTTGTGTAGTACTGAAATCATCATCAAGGCATGAGCTAAAATGTAAGAGGCAGTTTTATGCAGCTTAGTTCTAGACAGCTAAACAATAGTAATTTTGTTTAAATCATCTTCTAGAATCCTTCAATAGTCAATGTCAGGTCAGCAAAGCAGTATTAAGACCTATCTAAGGATTAGTTTGAGCTGTGACTTTTTCTCTGCTCATGGTAAAGGGAATTTAGATTATTACCTAAAACTAGTCTTTATGGAAGTAGGCCAAGTTTGGGTGGTACGAATCCCTGCTGGGGCATCTGCTTTTCTAGCAGATACTAGACGTACTTTCATTTTTTCTCTATGATCTAGTGAATAGTTATTTATTTATACAATTGTCAATAATTAAAAAAAAAAAAAATAGAAAAACACAGCTCTAAGTGATGAACTTACATTCTTCTAAGAGAATGAAGATGTTAATAGGAAAAGACTACCAAGTGCCCTGAAGGAAATATTTGTTCTTCTAGGACAAATCAAATGTTATTTTGTCCCTGAAATTTGATTTTACTATCACTGAATTACCCATACAAACTATCTAATGTTATCCCTAATGCTAGAAAATAAGGTTGTATAATAAGACAATAAGGTTTTAAGAGTTGCTTAATAGGTGTATCTAACTTTGGCAACATAAAATAATGATGGTCTTTTCTATTATTTGGCCTCAAAGTTATCTGGAAACTAAAATTTCCCTTTTCCCATAGAAAAGAAATCAGATCATTCAGATGCAGCAATATACTTGGATTTTTACAAGCAAGACCCCAACAGCTACAAAAATGGCTCTGTGGCAGACTGGCTTATTCAGTGTATAGGTCAGTCTTAGACAGATGGCTAATTCCTGAGAAAGCCTTCAATAGTGAGTTACAGGACTGCCTGGGGCAAGCTCTCTTCATGGAAATGAGCTCACCTCTTCCTCCATTTCCAGATTCCTAATTTTTGGAAACACCTGTTCCTTAACCTGGGGCTTCTTACCTCAAGAGAGTTATTTAAGCTCCTTCCTTTGTAGCCTTGGCTTTGTATATAGGTCTTTGCCTGCTAGGTAGTGATGGAGGGACCTTTCCTTCAGGGAAGAAGACATTGACTCTCTGAGGTGAGGTTTGGGGCTGTTTGTGAAGAACAAAATACATAGACTCTGATTGTAATTGAAAGTTGTCCCCACTGTCAGCAGAATAAACAAGACCAGATACTAACCTTAACTGTTATTTGCAACAATTATTATTACTGTGGTGCAGGACCTCCATGGTAAGGCAATTATAATCATAAGTGAAAGTCTGTGACTCAAAGACCTATGAGAACCAAGGAACAGCACCAGAAACCCACTGATATAACTTTAAAGGAATGAATGGTCTCAGAAAATCAAGTATGTTAACATAATCCAGTCACTAACAAGCAATTAATGTTTAGGAAAGAAAAGACCTAACACACTTTTGATTTGTGTTATAAAAATCACAAGTTCAATAAGGCCTTTACATTTTTTCTTCTGGCTCTTTGAGACAGAAAAAAACCAAAACAAAACCAAAACCTCCAAATAACAAAAAGTAACCCAACCCCACACAAAACAGAGGAAGAAAATAATGGCTTTTTTCCCTGTTTGTTCTGAGGTATAACAAATAGCACTTACAGGAAATTCATGCTAAGTGTTATGTTCTGTAAACAAGACTAGTCCATTCTAGAGGAAGCTAGTTTGGAGATGGCTAGAAACAAGGCACTGTGCATGACAGGTCACGAATTTCTCTCTGAGGTGAATATCTTCAGCAAATTTGCTGTAGCCTCATTCCCTTGTGGTGGAAAACACAGGACTAATTCTGCTGGTGATTTTTCAATTAGTCAGTGCGATAAATCCTACATTCCTGTTTTAAAAATGCACAAGGGAAAATAGGAATGGTACAATAAAAGTTTGGTCTAATAGATCTTTTAGAGGCCTGTCTTCACAAGATGCTTTCAAGAGAACCAGTCAGTTCTAATATCACAGGTTCTGCTCTGTGCTCTTAGTAGAGATACCCTGGGATGTTGTGTAACTGATCTGGCCAGGTCCATCTCCTTCATTGCTTCTGCTGAGGCTAGGCTGAAACACCTGGGCTGTTCTGCTTCTGCTGCCAGTGTAATTGCTCTCAAGATTGAAAGACAGAAAGGAAGAGAACAAGAAAAGGAAGGACAGCAATAAGAATCCGAGAAAAACACGGAAATATGCTGAAGGAATGACAGAGGATAAAGATCTCTTTTTCTATGCTTATAACTCTGTGAACCACTGGTTAGGTGTCCTTTGTGGGTACATCCTGCGATCACGAGTGCTTAACGGAAGCATTATTATGACAGTGATAATAAAAATAACAGAAACAGTATTAGTACCCTTTTTTTATTCTTGGACTCGCTACTGAGGCCATTTGAGAGGAAAAGGTTTTCTTCCCAAAGCTTTGAGAAGTGAGGTTACAGATGGAATATAGTATCCCGGACTATTCATTCAAAATTTAGCCCCTTTTCTGCACTATTCATTTTATTTCATTGATCTTTAAATCTAACCCAATCTTCACATAGGTGGTGAACTTTACTAAAATTCCTCATTATGTGAATAAATTATTTTTTCACCATTTTCATACCACTTTCCTCAAACAGCAGGTGTATTGTTTTATGAATTTTTGACCACTTTGAACAACTGAACTCACTATTAGTGAAAATGTTCAAGCTCAGATTTTTTATAATAGGAAAATAAGGAAGCAAGAGGGCATGTTGGTCAGCATTTCAGGCAGTTGGCTCAACACCAGCAGCTGACCAGATGGGAAGTGTTTTGAAAGTTTCAGGGAAAAACAGAGGTTTAAGATTTAAAGGAAGACAGTGAGTTAGGATTGCAGAAGAATACCTTTTCACTAATGAGTTAAAAAAAAAAAAGACAGAGAAAAAAGAACATAAAGGACCCGACATAAAAATTAAACAACTGCATTTAACAGAATGAAAATGGCTGAGATAAGCCATGAAAGGCTCTTCTTTGAGTGCAAAAGCTGGCAGTCAGGGTGCAAAAAAGAGGGAAAAGCCAAGAGAAAGACACAGAGGGTTGAGTTGAGTTGGTCAAAGTGCCAAGCTAGAAAAAAGATCTTTACAGAACCATTTTGAATGTATTGAAAGAGAAAGATTGACTGTCTTAGGGGCTGTGAGAAGGATGTTATGCTAACTGAAATGACCAATGACAGGAAGTGTCTGAAATAGATAGAAAGGATAGAAAACGCTTCAACCAAGAGATATTTCCAAAGATTTAGACAGATTCTGGAAACGAAGATCTAGAGGAAGCCTAAAGAGGCCTAAAACTATCTATTAATCTTCATTAACTGTTCAGCAATTCTAAATGACTGCTCAGCTTGAATTGTTCATACAGGTTTCTGTGATAGATAGGTGATAGATTTGATTGACAGGTGCTTTTTTCAATAGAAAGGAAAAAATGTAGGACGTCTTTAAGAGGAAGAACAAGATTCTATTTTAGCCATATGGGGTCTGAACTGATGACTAGATGTTGTGCGACACCACACTAGATATCTTTAAAAATGTATGAGAGATGAAACAGTATTTTGATTTGTATAAGAAAAGACAGGTTTGGACATAAGTAGAACTGTGATTTGTCATAGCAAAGGAAGAATAAAATCAGTTTGCATCTGAAGATAAAATTGCTTATAGAGAGAGAAAGAAAAAAGAAGGTAATCTAGAACACAGTTTTTAGTTCCACCACACTGAGGTTTCTTCTTTGATGAATACACGGAAAGGTCATTAGAAAGACATTAGAAGCAAGAGAGCATCCAGGAAAGCATCACAGAAGACAACTGAGACAAGAGTTAAGGAGAGGTCGGTAATATCAAACACAGACAATAGATTAAGACAGGGTCTGGCAAAAAAGAGTAATTAGAAACTGTAGTAAGAATAGTTTTATTGAACATAATAGTAAATGCTGGAAAATAGGTTAAGTTAGAGAAAAAAATAAGGAAGATTTTATAAACAATGATCAATTAACTCAAAAGCAGAAGAAAGTGAGATTATTTTTTTTTTCGGTGGAAGGGTTAATATTTTTGTCATTGGGAGAAAAACCACATGGAATTGAGAGCTTGTGGATAACAGGAACAAATAAAAATGAAGGTTTATGGGATTGGAAGGTACCTATAATTCAAAAAGGGAACAGAAAAAAGGGGCAGGATAGTGGAAAGGAGGGTAGGGTAGGAAGAAATTAATTTTATCAGATGATATTTTGTATGAATACTGGTTCAAAATTATCTATATATTTTCTTCAAACACAGATTTCCTTAAAATATTCTATTGCATTGTAGTAGTTTTCTTGTATGGTACCGTAAAGTATTTTCAAGAAATTCTACAGAAGATTAAAAAACCCAAACAAATTAACTTTTACTTCCCATTCATTATATATAACACATACCAAAGTAATGCATAAGAAAAATACCTATTGATAGTAAAGTGCTTAAACATTTCTCAGAGTGCTATGACTACGCTGAAAATGTATGCTACTAACACAGAATTAGTTAGAAATATTTGAGTTTATAACATTTATTGAAATTATCTCTTTAATTTACAACCATAACTTCATTGAGCTTAAATTTGCATATTAAAAAACAGTGGAGCATGGCAATGGTTAAGACAATTCTGCACAAATCAGACTTTCCCCATGAGAAGCAATCTGCGCACCTATATTTCTAGGCTGCATTCTCAATCACTTTTGGAGCAAGCAAAGTATAGCAAAGTGCTCCTCAGGACTGGGAATGAATCCCGCCTCACCATCTGTTACTAATTTTGGAGCTGAAGACCCCATGCATTATTAAATTACTAAGTTAAAAAAGTTGCATTAAACTTGCGTTAGGCTGCTACAGTCAGAAATGTTAAAGTTGACCAGATTTGGGGCAGGATGTCACTGGTGAATAGATTCTTAACCTTATATGTAACCTGACTTGAATTTCTTTGGGGCAGATGATATATTTTGTAAAGAATTGTTTCACACTGTTGTGACTGAGTACTGAAGTGGTCTTGAATAGTAATATATTGTAATCAGTCTTTGCTGTAATACCTTAGCACCATGAAACAGTTAAACAATGAATTACTGGTTAAGGGTATGCTCTCAGCTGTGTCTGATATATGGTGCTACCTGATCTGTGTCTTTGTGTCGGCTTTGAAAGGCCACCCATTGCTTTACAAAGGTCAACTTTTTTGGCCCTGCACTACACTCCTCATCTTTTTGTAAGCAGCTCAACAGGGCTGCAGAGACAATAGTGCAGGAGATGATAATTTCAACTTCATTTGGTAAAGAGTTCCATAGTGTGGGAATAATCCAGAGCATTGCTTGGAATTGAGTCCTTCATTCTGAAGTTCGCTAACTTAGTAAAAATGGAGGTATGCTTTCATCTGAGTATTCTCTAGGCTTACCTTCTTTTTCTGCAGGATTTCCCAGAAGAAATGCATCTAGAAAGCACTGGGCTTGCAGCACCTGAGCTGTACAGATGGCCTGCATGTGCACATAAAATCAGACGGATTGACCTGCCCATATGTAACTGATATATCTCTGCTGCTCCTCCAACTGAGCTGCCAGGCATCTGGAATTCCCCCTAAAAAATCTCCAAAATACTCAAATTCCACCTGGACACCATTTCCCGCAGGAAAAAGAGGACATATCAAGAAAAACCTGGATATATGACAGCCCCAGTAAAATCAGAATAGTTACCTAAGAAAGCCACCAAATAAAATGTGGCATATTCTGTATTCTTTGTCTTATGCTGGAAATGTAGCATACCTATCAACATGATTTTAGGGTGATTTTTCATTTTATCTCTTTTATCATGGAAATTAGAAAAAAAAAGGTGTAGGGATGTTCTGCTACAATACACTGGATTTGCAGGCTTCTTCAATGTCTTTATTTTCTGTAACATAAAATTATATTTTTTGTGTTCTTCCCAAGGGTCATTAGCACTTGTAGCATGAATGTGTATGCACAATAATTTAAAATAGCTACAGTGGATCTGCAGCTCCTACTGCAGTTTACAAAGCAAACTCATGGAATACATTTTTCAACATCTTTATGTTTTATATATATGAAACACAGTCCTTGCTTTTGTTACTTTGCATCATTAAGGTAATGACTCTCTTGAACATGGACACACCGTGTTGTAGTAATAGTACAGATTGCATATTATGAACCTGCAGTACTCAAAAGTAAAGTAAATATCCCGATGACGAGTAACTACTGAGAGTGCGCAGTAGTTGTTTTAAAACCACAACATATTGACCAATTTAAATTACTTTAACTGATTATTCTACATTCCAGGCTAATTGCCTGCAAAATTTCATTATAAAAATCACAGCTGTTTTCTAGCGCATGTGTGCAGGGATTTTGTTTGGTTGGTTTTATTCATTTGAGTAAAGAGAAATATATGTCTGAAACAGAATTTTTGTCTGTATTCAGGGCAACATTTACTGTAAAATATTTAATGCAAGTTTAAGGTTATTGAACCTTATTGCCTAACCTTCCATCCACTCCATCTCTCTGTGTAGACCCTTACCAACATGTTGCTACGGAATATGTACCAGTACATCAATGCCTGAAGACAAATGCTTCAAAGCATACTGACTCAATCTGGGTGTAATTTATATAAAAAATGGACAATCTCTATTCTTATTAGCATAGAAAGAGCCACAGACATCTTCAGATATGAATCAGAAAATCCATTTGACATCAGTGAAAGTACATGATCTAAAACTAGCATATGGTCCACCGTCTGTGGAAAACAAGTGTTCTGGTTACACCTTTCTTAAATGACACACACACACAAAGCTTATACACTGTATTTCTGCTGACTGCAAAATGGAATAAATTTAATCATCAAATATCTTCTTTATATTCTTTATCTCTCTCCAGAAAGATTAGGTTGTGTTTTAACTGAGCATTTAGAGAGACTAATAACTAACATTTTGCATACAATAAACTGCTGATAGAGAACTAAATTTACTTGAGCAAAATGTGACTGATGCCTTAAAAGTCTAGCTCTGTTACCTGTATAGACAAAGGTAAAAGTTACTGCTTTACGTGAATGCTATTAGCTGCAATAGCAAATAATGGTGATCATGGTACGTGAGCAAGATAAGTCAGGGAGTCATGTCTTATATAGTAATTACATCCAATCAATTAATCACTTATTTCTGTGCCATCTCTCCAACTACAGGCAGTGTCAGCTTCCTCCATAAAAGGCTAAGAGTATTCACACTCTATCTGCAGCTACTACTCACCTAGTGACTGGAGAGGGTTTTCTGGTAGACACTATTTAGTGACTTTTCAAAAACACCTGCGTGACTCAGAAGTTTGAAAGTGGCTTAGACACTTAGGAAAGTCAATAGAAATTATGCACCTCAGGGCCAGATTTTTAAAGGCTACTATCTTCCATTGATTACAGGAATTAGGAACCTAAATACCTTTACAAATCTGGCACAAGAGGCTAAATCACATTTGAAAGTCAATAGGAATTAGACTCCTAAGTGCCTAAATCAAATGAAAAAAAGACGTGTTTTAGGAGTGAGAATCTTTATAATTGCATTCCCGCTAGTGTAACTGCAAATTATGGGTTCAATTATTCCACTTAGGCACAGCTCAGAGGAAGAAAGTGGTATGAAGTTGCAATGCCCCAGAGGAAAGCAGTCATTCCTAAGCTCTTTCAGGAGATGCAGCATACTGCTTCATGAATTTTAGGCTTGTGAGAGAAAGAAATCATAGTTTTCTTTTAGTCTGTTTTCTTTAAACCATCAGGATAAGGACTAATGATTCTATTGGTCTTTATTACTATTTATAAAATGCTGTAATTCGTAAAAAATACACTCTTTGCTATTTCTTACAGTTCTGAAAACTGATAAAATACTTAACCAAAATAAAACAAGACTCAAACAGAGTTTGAGTTCAAGACCAAATCAAATCATTATTTGAATAGTCATGTGTGTGCTCCAGTGAGATAAATTAGTAGGATTAAGAAGTAACATTTTATTGAAGTACTCATTGTGAAAAAATGTGAACAAAGGACACCATAAATAAATAGAGACAAATATATGAAACAAGAGTATAGAGAGGTGAACAGAAGAGAAAATAGCAACAAGAAGGTAAAAATATTTTTCTAATGCAGTGAAAGACAAATAAATATATAACAGTGACATGGAATTATTTTGTTCATTTTACTGTAATTCCATAGGAGAATTAACCTATCACTACCAATAGGACAGCGATTATATGCAAAGGTCATCTCTCCAAAATAGTCAAGGAGTTAACAGTGATTAAGATGATTCAAGAAAATTCTAGAATGGCAAGTGGGTAATTATTCAGACAAAAGAAGAAAATAAATAGGAAACATCGTGTATTGCAAAAATTAATAACAAGACTCCGAAACAAATACCACATTCATTTCTAGGATTATCCCATTTGGAAGAAAAAACAAAGATTTCATTGGAGCTATCAGTACCACATGCAATAATTTAAATGTTTTTTAACTCCTCATTTTAAAGACTAATAATGGGAACTGAGGGTGGCATATAAAGAAAAATATGTAGAGAAGACCTATAAAGTCATATATTGTATAGCAAAAGTAAATTGGGAACTGTTATTCACCAAATCTCACCATGCACCAGTTAGGGACAACCCATTGTTTATCAAATAGCAAGTATAAAGCAAAGAAAAGAAAGACTGGTTGTTGTTCACACAAAATATTGTTGTATTGCTATATATAATTGTAGAGCTGAAGTATAAGGTTGATCAAAATAAAGAAGAGGGTAATTGACAGTTTTAATCCTACTAGCATAGAGGTTAAATCTGAAAATCTCTAACTTTGATGACTCCCAGAATCCAGGTATAATGTAAAATTTAAGTGTCACAAACATAAGAACAGGGAAACACAGGGAGACACCCAGCAGAGTCCCTCAAAAATTCTTTGAAAATATCATCCAAGGACAGCTGGGCACTACTTGATGATGTGATGTATGGAAATGTGACAGGACAAGGCAACAGTTATAGAGTCTGCAGTTGTCCCCTGTCCCTATGCAACTTCCTTTTCCTGGTGCCAGGAATGACCAGGGCCAACAGGAAGGTAATAAGATGCTAGGGTTCAATCCTCACAAATATAAATAAAAAGGAAAAGGAGAAAAATGTAACATCAACAAGGGCTTCTTGAGGAGGTGGAAGAGGGAGTGCACTTGATATACATGGTATACATTTTCACCAGGGTCCATCTCTTGCAGCAGGAAACATGGGTACACTAAGAACTGCTCCATGTCCTTGATCATGTCCATGTGTGGACAATTTTCCATTAATTAACAGTGAAATGTGGAGTGTGCTGCTCCACAGTCGTATTTTATGAATTTGATGGTTATAGAACCTATCAATTAGTGTCTAGATGAAGCAGAAAAGCAAGGAAACAGAGCAAAAGAATTATCTGTGTGTGAGGAATTGTTTTCACAGTGCAGTTAGAAGACTTAGCAGCTATATCTTCTGAGGCTGCTCATGCAGGATTGTGGTGTTCTCACACTGTCTGGAAAGTTGTATAAGGACAGAACCCAATAAGGAGACCTGTGCAGTCCAGAATCGCATGTGCCTGGAGGTCACCCTCCTGCAAGGTTTGCCTGAAGGGGGAGGGGATCAAGGCATTCAAGGTGGCCCTTATCTTCTGGAAAACAGAATGGGAAATGCTATCAGTGAGACATCAGGCAGTATGGGCCCACACATACCCACTGACTGCAGTCCAGGTGGTCTCCAGTCTTGCTGACACCATTTTTCCATATGCCAAGATCTCTTCCACATACACATGTAGTTAAGGGTAGTACAGCAGTTCAGTAAGATTCCCCTGTTTGGTGGCAACAGGAAATACAGTTAATTTAAAGAACTTAAAGGTCCTATTGGCATGCTGTTGGGAACAATGAGATCAGTTAGACAAAGCTTTGGTCTAAGCCTGGCAGTCTTTATTTTTGCTCGAAGTTCTTTCACTCTTTTATACAATAAGTCCAAGCTCCTTTTATAGCCAGTGAAGGGAGAGGCACCTTCAAATAGTGATTTATTTAATTCTGGAAATGGCTTTCTCTTTGATGCTAGGGTGGATGAACCTAGGACCCTGTGAGAAGATTGTGTAGGAGGAAGCAGTTTATATATATATTGAGTAATATTGAAGGAAAAAAGTTCTTATTGCCTGACTTGGTGCTGATCTGATATGAGGGTGAGTAGCTTCCATAATGCCAGGTCTAGCTGTTGGATTGCAGTCATAAAAATAAGCTTTCTTCAGTGTTTAGTATAAAGAAATATTTAGTACCCTTACAGGCTCACTTTTTGCAGGGTATGGAACAATAGACAATTTAAGCTCTATTTGTATTGCTCTATTAATACAATAAAACCACCCTCTGAGAATTTCCAGTGTTGCAATATTTCCACAGCAAGTACTTCATTTCCCATATAAAATAAATCAGAAGTCATATAATTGTGCAACAGAGCCCTGTCGATACCAGTTAAGAATACAAGCGGATTTATAAGGTGACAGCCTTTTGATTCCGTAACTCAAGGTAACTTGAAGTTTGATTTAAACGCAGTGACCCTTGAAGTTTACTCCTTAAATATTATAAAAACTCGCTGCTAATTATCAGGGCCACTACTGTCAACAAATCATAACTTAGAGAACTGAACCTGAGATTGTCTGCTACCCTACTCATATATAGAAGATTTGTAGTTGCAATTCATATTCCATCAAATCCTTTCATCTGTGAAATGACAGGTGTGATTTATGCATGTCACTTGTCTATTAAGATCAGTGAAATTCCAGGGCTGAATTCCTTCATATTTCTTTTAACAAGATGAAGACATTTCAAATAATTTTTTTTTCAGTGTGATGAGCTATCCACATTAATTGAGAAAATATTACTCGTGGATTCCACAGTTGTAAATGGAAAAGTAATTAGTGTTTGAAAATCATATGGCTTAAGTCTTTGTCATTTTAAATACTTAATTGAGTGTTGATCTTGCAAACATTTGTGTATGAGTACTATGATAATGCATCTACTGAAACTTTTTGTGATATATCCTAGTATTTCCTTTTGTAGATTATGGGATACATACAAAAAAAGGTTAACTTGTAAAATCAATTGCTTTCAATTGCTGCTCATTAAGAGATCTCCAGGTATAATCAGTCACAAACAGACTTCTTTTCTTTCATAAATCTCTAAGAAGAGACTTGTAAGTTTTATTCCTAAATCATAAAGTATTTCCCATATTCTGATTGCTCATGAAAGTTCAGTTGAGCATCTGAATTTACCAGTTATAAAATATACTTATGTTTCTGATTAATATTCAATTTCTAACTTTGAAAAAGCAACATAAAATATATGACAATTCTGTTTCCTTTGGGAATTTCAACATTTCCCTCAAAATGAATGAAGAGAATATTACTGAAGAACTAAATTGCTCCTTATAATTCATTACCTATGTTGCTTGTAATTATATTTTTCTTTGTACTATTATTTTGCTTTTCTATGTAGGGCAAACAAGATTTCAAATGGTACAGTGTAACTAATTAATCCTTTCTGTTAGTTTGTGGTACACAAGACTGCCAGTGTATTCAGAATATGTTAATGTTTCTGTCAACTTGCTTTTGTCTCCTTCTCCCACCATATCATGACCTCTAAGTACTGTAAGCAATAAATTATTTTTCTGATTGCAATAAACAAGAATCATAAAAATTCTGATAGAGCACAAGGATTTTTCATGTACATGTTTATTCACTTAGTAAATCAAGTTTTTACATGGCTTTTTTAATGAATATAAAGAAATCATTCCTCATTTGTTAACAAATGCAAAAATATAAACTGTTCTTGAAAAAAAGTGAGTCCCTTTCCTCCTCATAGAATGATTATACTAGTGCAGATTATTGGATTAGGGACTATGACTAAGAGGTAAAAATCATTAACATTAAAGGAAAACATCCCTTCCTTTTGTTCTTGAAATAGTTCATTTGTTTTAATAGAAGTTCAATAACTTTCCTGCTTTGCATGAAACAGAGTTCCAAACGTATGTGGTATTTATACACGGGATTCCCTTTAGTACTAATTAAAACACATAATTACACGTGCAAGACCTTCCCACATGCCACCTAGTGAATTGTCTCTGATAGAAAGTTTCCAGTCTAGGGAGATTGTTATATGCAGAGGACAGCATGGGAAAAAAAAAGAAAACAAAAGAAAACAAAACAAACCCCCAAACAAACCCAAACAGACAAACAAAAAAACCCTGAGAAAATGTAATGAAGCTATTAGAAAAAAAGTGAATGGGCTTTTTACTTAGTGTGTCATTAATTTCTGTTGCGTAGCTATCAGTGAACTCTTGACAGCTCTACACCACTGACAGATGCATATCCAATTTTTTTCACTTCTCTCTCAGCAGCTGCACCCAGCTATGACTTTCATCAGATTCTTCTGGAGCCAGTTCAGTATACAAATTTTCCAGAAAACTATCCCAAATAAGAAAGACAGAAAGGAAGAAAGAAAAGAAAGATAGAAAACCAGTAACGAAGAGAGGAGGAAAAGAGAGAAAGTGAAAAAGAGAATGAGAAAGGGAAGGGCCTCTGAGAATATATTTTCCCTTGCTGACTAGAGAGAGATCCAAACAATTGACAAATAATAGATAACTAATTGGTAGACAGCTAAAAAAAATGAGATAAATTTCAGTCCCAGTGGAATAGTGTTCAAAATACATGCAAGATAAAAGAAGTTAGCTTACATTCATTGTTTTGCATTGCAATAGACCACATGATCATTTGTTCTGGAACTCCTTGTTCCGTATAGTGAAATAAAAAGATTTGTAATTGCAATGGGCCACATAGTCTTGTAGAAAGATAAGACAGGCACACTATTTGAATCCTTCCCTGATTTAAAGTATCTTTGTCAGATGAGAACATTGCACTTAGCTTCCTTATATAAAAACCTCTTTTTCCTGTTCTAGGGATTGTCTGCACTCCTGTACTGCTACACTGTCTCTTCCCTTTCTCATCGCCCCCACTCCAAAAACTCATCCCCTTGTGACTTCTCATGGGACTTGGTGCACTCAGGCACCTCTCTCAAACTACCTCTTTTCTCTATTTATCATCCACCCTTTCTACTGATCCTACAGGAAGCACTAATTTCTTTCTATATTATAGATTAAATTTCCTGAAACTTTTTTCCTCTGGATTGCTCTGTCTCTGTTCCACCTTTTTCACTGGTAAGGTAGAGGTTTTTTCCACGCTTTTTCCAAGGCTAGAAAGCTCTTTCACTATAGCAGTTAATACAGTTCCTCCAGAGACACTTCCAGTAGCAATCAGATTCATGTTTAGTACTGTTTCTAGTGCTTCTGCCAGGAATAGCTGTGTCTTCTTCACAAAAGAGGGATACATGGTTTATGGTCTCAGGATTCCCAAATTTGGTAGCAAAGGAATAATTTTTGCCTTTAGCCCCACATGATGTACCTATTTTCTCACTGTGATTGGTGTTTTCATTGATTCAACTGCCAGTTGCCTTCATTGCCAACTTGAAGTCAAAGCTTTACAAAATATCTATGATTAGATTTCTATCTTCAGTTTAATCCTATAGCATTATGTTTATTTCTGGTTAATACAAAAGATAGTTGAGTTATGTAGTATTTACAGAATCAATTTATTTAACATTTATTAAATCTGTATATTTTACTGTTTTTCAAACTCATCCACTTGAGAGCTTCTTCCAAATCTGATTAAATTGTTGCTTAGGAAAAGTGCTTCAGTTCTTCTTTTTTTTTGTGCACTTTCTTTGAGGAGTAACTGGAACTGAAAATAGTGCTCTAAAGTGCACTGATGTACTGCTAAGCAGTGCAGCATAATTGCCTAGTTTGTTCAACATGACACTCCTAATAATGCAACCCAGATAGCATTTATGGTATTTGAAATATGTCATGTTGATTCATTTAATTTATCATCTACTAAAGTACCTAGATCTTTTTCTCTAACTGCAAAGTTACTGATTCTCCTATTTACATGTATGCATCTAGTTGTTTCTTATCAGAAATGCTTTGTGTAGTCTCATTGGATTCTGTATTCTTTTTCAGGAATTATATCCTATTTGTCATTGTTATAGTTATTTTTTATTATTGGTAGGACAAAGATATCCATAATCCCTGGTCATGGTTATCAGGCTTCTGTGATGCTCTCTACTGATGAGGTAAACACAGGCTCTGCCTTTTACATATATCTTATATCATTATATATCTTATATCATTATATACATATATCTTATATCACCACAATGTTTTGATTACCTTCAGCCCTGTATTTATCTACAAATGCAACTAACATATTCCAAACTTTAGTCTCCAAGTCATTAAGAGAAAATATTGAATGATATTGAAGCCAGAATAGATCCCTGAGAGATTCAGTTTAATATCTTCTGCTAAGCTGATGTTGAGTCATTAATACTAGAGTGGAAGAATAATTCATCCTGACTAATTTACTGTATGAGCCTTATTTTTTCATATTTACTGATTGTTAGCAAGAAGATAATTTTTAAATTAATAATTCAGTTTTCATTAAAAACCTAGTGTAGAAATCCTTGATTACCACTTTTCTCTTGAAATGCAAGAAATTGCATAGCAATGTATGCTTTAAATTGTGTACAATGACATCACTATTTAGGACCTGTATACACGGAATAGTCACAGAACAAGAATGAAGTATGGGCATAAAATTTGCTCTTCAATAATTCCTATTATTGATGTACACAATAATTTCTCTGCCTGGGACCAGCTACTTACTATTCAAGACGGTGTAGCTACTACATACAACATTACTCGAACTTCTCACTAATTCTGTGTCTATACTGGTGAATTATGCATGCATGAGACACTTTTGGGTACTGAGGCTAACTGGTATGATGCTGCTCTCACCTCTGGTAGCAAACTCTATTAACTCCAGAACAGGGCACTGTATGTACAGTGTTTATTGGAAATGAGCTAGTCTGTACAAGCTCTACCGCTGGGCATGGTCTGGACCGTGCTAGCTGGCACGAGCCAAATTAGTGCCAAGGAAACATTTAAGCACTTATTCACCCAGAAAATTGTGTTCCAGCATCTGGAAACCTTCCCAGACATGACTGAATTTAATATGATACACGCAGTTTAAAGGTCTACACTGAATGTTTGTGTGACTTTCTGATCCATTTTAAATTCATATCTTATTGTGCTGATAATTGTTTCACTTAATTTCTCTGTCTATGTGTAGGTACATGTAGTACCTACTTGAAACTGTTCTCCAGCAGAGTTTCCAGCATTAGTTTTACCTTGGAACCTAGTGCTTGAGGAAAATCAGGTGGTTCAGTGTCCAGTGACTCCCTGCTTTTCAGCCCACTGTTAGAATCAAAAAAACCTGGTATATAACCAGTATTTTCTGCTGAATCTAGAAAGCAATTACTTATCTCTTCCACTGAAGACATTGAGATTGCTATTGTCATTTCAAAGAGGGATTAATGTTCCCAAACCTGGAACACTTTCAGTGGTTGTCCTCAAAATACTGAAAAGGCCAGTCCCTTTATAGCCTTCATGACATAAATATTCCATATTTTAACTTGGTCAGCCTGATGTTTTTATCCAATAAACTATGGCAGATTCAAACATTAAAATCCTGTTTCAGTATATCATGAGAATGTCATCCTGAGCTTCAGCGTAGTTTGCGTCTCTAATTCTGTATAATTTAACGTGTTAAGAACTTTCCACAACTCATAACAAAACACAGATACACACAAACAAAGCCTCTAATTTTTTACACCTTATTTGACAGTTGTTCTTTAATAGCTTTTAAACACAAACTCTTTCTTCTTAAAAAAAAAAAAAAAAAGGGAGAGATGGCGGGGTTTAACAAAAGAAAAAAGCTTCGAAGGAAACAGATATTCAACAGATCATGGAAGCACCATAGCTTTGTTTCCTTTGAATTTTGTCTTGTAAATTTTATCCTTTCTTCTTGCCACAGATAGTATTTCCCTCCTCCTCAACCTAATTTAGATGGTTTTTTTCATGCTTGCTATAGGTTGTTTAGTGTTTTGTTTGTGATGATTTCTTGCCAGTATACAGTTGCTGGATGATCATATGTTTGATTCAAAGGACGTAAAGGGATAAGTTGTGTTTGCTTTTCCCTCAAGGGAGACAATAATTTGGGGTTCTTTTCTCTATCCAGATTCCAATTATCATACGAACTTTGAAAAGTTGATTTTTATTTTATTAAATAGGTTGAAATTGGTGAATGACTTCAGAAGTTATTTGTAAGACAGACATAGTAGCATAAGCCTTACTATAGCAAGAAAACGGAATAAAGTGATACATCTGGAATAGATATCAGAACTTCTGCTTATATATTCTTGTTATATTTTTATAGATTTCAACAACATTCAGTTCATACAGTACAATAATTTCCAACTAATCAACCTTAAATTTCTCAGTTTTATGTGATCTGACACACAAATCTTGTTATATGGTTCTTTTAATGTTTTTCAGGATGTTTTACATTATTAGATCCTGACCAAAAAATATTTATTTGAAATGGCTCTAAGCCAATAATATGTCTTTTGTTTAATAAAAATGCACTGTGAACAGTTTAAGAGGTGTCTGTGTTTAATGATGAATAAAACACTGAATGTTCTTTTCTGTGGCCAAGTTGCTGTCTAACTTGAAGTGCTAAATAACAAAGTAAATTTTGTGGTCTCTGCTAAGCCTGAAAGTGAAAACACCAGAGAAATTGCATGTGGAAGGGGTTTCAGAGCAGGACATAGGAGATGGCTTAGTGTATGAATGAAGTAATAAGAGCAAAAGGTCTAAAGGACATTCAGGGTGATTGAGGGTGTTTAGACTCAAGTTACTGTAGTGTCTTGGAGTGCTCTGGCTTACCTTTTCCCTGTGGATGCATTCCCCATGGCTAGGACAGCTGGCTCCATGTGAGGCTGCTCCTGAATGGCATTTTGGAGCTGGCCTTTTGCCTTACTACATCAGTGGTAGGCTGTTCAAGAACTAGCATTCAAGTGGGTCCAGCCTTCCCTCTGCAAGAAGGAAGATGAATAATAGCAGGAAATAGCTGCTTCAGCCAAACAAGTTTCATCCACTTGTGCTCATATGTCAACCTCAAAATAGAGTGAGTTGAGAGTCAAGGTAAAATTTAAGGTGAAATGTTGAGCAGATTTCACTCTAGATTCAACGTTGCTTGAATTTTGGGAATGCAAACCACTTAGCCACAGATTTTTTTTAATCTTCCTTGCTTAACTTTTCCAGTTACAAAATTACTAAGTGCTAAGTTCTTCTGGGCTTATAGAGTACGCAGTGGGGAGTCAAAAACTAAGCGATCCCAGGTATGGAGTATAAACTGGAATACTTTATTGAACAAGTGAACACAATTTAAGGGCCTTGGAGGTTGGATATGTTAACGAGGAGAACGAGCTATGTTAATGAGGGAATTACATAAGTTTTTCCACAGTTGCTCAATGGGTTAATATTTCCCTCAACCAGGATTACATGGGGGGAAAGGGATTAAAGGGTTTAGACATGGTCTGATACAATCATCTCAATAGTCCTTTCTTATTTTACTGGAGGAGACAGGCCAATCAAAATAGCTAAATATTAATAGGTCATATGATGGAGTGTCCACAGAGCAAGGAGTTTCTCCCAATTCCTGCTGTCCACAGCCTGCTACATAATCTCATCAGCTCCTTCTCTGCTGATATTATTTTTTGGGATCCAACAGTAGCCCCTTCATATCTCAGGCCTCTGCTATTACAGTAGTTCCTGAGGCAGTGGAACTTGATCAGCTAGTAATGAATATTCATTTACACAATTCTTTCTGAGATAAGATGTTTATATATATATATATTAGCAGCATTAGTGGGTTTTCATGGCAAGGTTTTGGTAGCAAAGGTCTATAGGAGTGGCTTCTATGAGAAGGTGAAAGATGTTTCCCCTGTGTCAAACAGTGCCAATACCAGTTAGCTCCAAGATAGACAAGCTGCAAGCCAAGGCTGATCCCATCATTGATGGTGGTCGCATCTTGGGGATAACATATTTAAGAAAGGGAAAACTTTACTGTGGAAGAGCACATTTCAGCCAAAGAAAGGAGTGAGAATATGTGAATAGCTCTGCAGACACCAAGGTCAGTGAAGAGGGAGGAGGAGGAGGTGCTCCAGAAATCTCAGTTATAGATTTTAGGCTTATATTATGCTTTCAAACTGTAAGGTTCCAAACAGAAGGGGATAAGATTCTGGCTTGATTTATACTTGATTCTTATGATGTATTGTGTATACTTACTACATTGTGCAGATATTTTTCTCAACATTCAGCCTTTGAAGCAAGTTGGAATTTTTTTCAGTTAATATGAGAAACATTAGTATAGGATGAGTTTTCTGATTTATTTTTATTATATAATTCATTGAAAAAAGTATTTTGTTTTACTTATGAAGCACAAACTGAGATCCTAAGCAACTGAGATTTTTACATTTGCCCATACCAAACACAACACACTGTGAACCCAGGATCCAATCATATCCATAGTTTAAGGTTTTAAAAACTGGTACTCTACAGATCTGGGTTAAACATGGGGGAGGGAAAGGGGGCTTGCGGGGGGCGGGAGGAAAGCACCAATTAAACAACTGACCAGTGTTTTGTCAGCTGGGAACTGTCTAGGGTGTGTGGGGCAGACATTCAGCCAGCAGGAGAAATCAGGGGGTAGAAAGAATGAAGCACACATCATTCCTTCTCTTGAAGCATGCTTCCTCCCCAAAGTCTGCTTTGGCTGGGGACCAGGGCAAAAAGATGGGTGGTAATGGAGGCTGTAACTGGGAAAATCGTCTCTCTGTACCTTGCACTAGGTGAGAGGGAAAAGAAGGATATTTTGGAGTGGGGCAAAAGAAATGAGAGACACACAGTGTCTCAGACATGAGATGTATGGGTAACTTTTCAGAGCAGGAAATAAAGAGATATTGGAAGGGATAGAGCTGATAGGAGGGAAAGTGGAATTAAGAAACATCAGATGCACTTTAACTATGTCTGCTACTGGCATCAGTCCTTTCAGCATAGCATCATGGTCCTCACTGCCTACCTATTTTTCTGCTGGGATGTTTTCAGAACAGTGTCTAAATCTCCTTGGAGTTTTCTTTTCTCAACAGATTTCTTTGTAACTAATTGTAACTAAGATGTTCTGATAAGAATTGTTTCTGAGGGGCTTGTAGCTTGGCCATTGTCCCCTGTTTTGTGCCAGAGGACAACTGATCTCCTCAAATCTTTCCAGACCTCATTTCCAAATCTGTAGTTGCAGTGTTTGAAAAGGAACTGGAATGAGGTTTGGTGCTCCCAGATACCTTTTCAGATTATATGTAAACCTGAAAAGCAATTTTCTGTCAAAAACTGGGATAAGGAGGATCCTACCATCTGCATCCTACTAAACCCTTCAGTGTTATCTTTCTGAACACTTATTTATCACAGGAACAGTAGGGAGCTCTGACATAATGTATGATTTTATAGCACTTGAAAGGATACTTAATCAGAGATTCATTTGTAATTTAATTTTATTATACTTAAAGATACTATAAATATAAATTTAGAGACTGAGGCTGCAAGTCTTACTTCATGCAAATAGCCCCACTGCACTCAGAAAGACTATATCTGTGATTACAGAATGAGCTCTTAGGTTATTGGGAAGCTACACAGTTGTTAATCAAACAATATAATTTTCATAATTGTTATTCAGAAAAGGGATCTATAGCCATGTCAAGAGGAAAAGGAAAAAAGATTTGAACAGTAGGCATGTATGAGGAAAATTACAATCATATAATAAAATCATATAATAAAAACATTTATTTTACTAAAATCTATATATAAACTTTGGCACATGTGAATTGTCCTTCACAAGCAAATCTATCTTAGAATTTATTTTTATTTTTCAAATTAGAATTCAAATGGTCTAATTCTGTTTAATCATGTACAAGATTATTATAATCTATAACTTTCTTAATTTTGTTCAGGATATAGAAATTTATTTTTAGTGCTTGCCTGTCAGTAAAACTGGTTCTATGCTAAAGACTTCCTGTGGCACCAGTGCCAATCTTGGTATCTGGCATGATCACAGTGCCAGCCTTGGTAACTGGCATGATTACAATAGCAGAGGCTCTCTAGTGTAGACAGTACTCAGATATGTAGCCTTCGGATAAATGTTTTAGCACAGTGGATAAGTTGGTTAGTGAGATTTCAATAATTCTTTTTCCTTCATGTCAAAAAAATTTGTTTCTTTTACCGCAATTCATCCTTTTAATACAGAATACATTCAAGACCTGAATGTATATTAATTTAATTAATTTGTAGCTGTGCAGAAATTATATGCATGTACTTATCACCTATACTGGCAAACCACAGAAGATCAGGAGGTGAACCTTACCACTGGCACACACTCATTCAAAGTGTCCAGGTGTAAGCACAGATCCTGGCACATTTTTTTCCCGTGTTAACCGTTTCTTTCCCAGATAACATACAGGCACTGCTGGGAAACAGCCTAGGCCAGGTTGTTAGACAGGCTTAACCCAATAGCAATTTTGGTGCAGCTCTCCTGTTTTGGCAGACAAGAGATTGTTTGTAATTGAATGGAGGACCCAAAACTGTGCCATGCTGATTGGGTTTAGACCAGAAAACATCCACATTTTTTTTTATATTGGTATACATGTAGTCTTAGCCTCATCATCCAGTAGCGAGACATAGGTGTTGCCAGCAGGTGGTTCAAACTGACTTAATGTCACTGTCTTGATTAGAAAGATTACATGATCCATTGACTTTAAGTTAGAGTAGATGTTACTTTAGTCAGGGTTCGGTGAGCTAAATCCTGGGCTGAATTTCTAGTAGAGGCAGATCATGAAGGAAGAGCATTTTCCAGTTGAAATCTCAGTAGCATCAGGTTAGAAGCTGCAGAATGAAGATGAAGAAAGCCTAAGAAGACATGCTGCAATGTGCTGTAGAGAGACTACAAGGTTTTGAGGGAAGCTGTGAGGCATTTCAAATCTCAGAGGTAATAAATAGGCTTGGAGGAAATCAAAATAAGTAACTATATATGTCTAGATAACTGTAAATTATTAGAGCTCCCATTTATAAAGTGGGCTATTTAAAATACTATTTGGATGTATTATCATGAGGTTTTACCAGCAACTCACTTGCGCTGTTGTTAGACATGAATAAGATTATGTGCTAGGTTAGGTAGGGCTTTTGAAAAAGTAAAATGCAACATATAATTTCAGTCTCTTGTTATTTTGCAGTGTTTGAAGTGGACCGTTGTGTGATTATAAAAGGTGGAAATGTTAATTTGTCCGATAGGATATTGAACTTGCTTTTTACTCTTAAAAGCCAAAAATATCAGACCACTGGGGCCCTGAATCCAACAAATCACATTTCATCTGCATTACATTATGTCTAACATAAGCGTGCATGGTTCCAACACCACAAGCCCTCATTCAGAGGACTCACAGTATGTGTGATACCTGTTCTTTGTATGCTCTTTCTAGGGCTATTCCTTTCTGTATTCATATTTCATATGTCAGACTTAAAGGACAGACTTCTCAAGTCACCTGACAACAGTGAATGACTGGTAAGTAAGCATATAGCTTGTAATTCATGCAGAAGTGTTTTTGTGGTGACAGCAAATCTTTATGTGTCCTTCCTGAAGGAATGTTGTTGACATGGAACCATCAAGATTTGTGGACGACTCTGTGTGCAGTGATTGACAAAGTGCTTGTGATGCTATTAGTAAATGTAGCTCCTCAATGGCTGCACAGGCATTATCAGAAATACATTAATTCTCTGATACATTGCTGTCCACTCTTAAAGCTATGATGTGCCTGACAGTTGTAGGATAGCAACAGAGTTGTTTTGCCCCTAAGTAATATAGTTAAGAGTTGTTCCTCATAAATGTTAGTCAACCCCAGGCTAAGGGTGGCACATCTTGCACAACGTGAAAAATTATCATAATGTATTGGATTCACCATAGAACAAGCACACATTGGATAGGAGAGCAAAGACAGACAATGTTTGCTATGCATGTATTTAACAAAGCAATGGAGCCTCCCGTGTACTATGAAGGCTGTGAACCCACATTGCACACTATTAATCCAGGAGGCAACTTCTGTAGCATACTCTTCTGAAGCAGTTTGTAATAGTCTTCATAGTAGCTGAAAATAATCTAAAGTCTTTAAAAATGTTTTATCGTAAGTGAAATTATTGAGATAAGCCTAAAAGTTCTACACAAGCTATCTATGTACTCAGCAAAAATGAAGATGTCAAGTACTCGCCTGGAACACCTGAATTAACTCCTTTGAGATAGAAGGACATGTTCATAACTGATTGCTACATTTACATAATTAGAAAGTACTAGGGGTTTTTTGCCTATGGTTGGAAGTTTGAACTATGTGCTTTTACACTAGAAACAAGACAAAGTTTTTAACAGTGACAGTGGCAGACTAATCAACTGACTGGTGAACTAGCTTTTCAATTTTGTAATAGGTAGTGCATGACTGGATTTTCAAAGTAGGGCTTTTTTTTTTTTTAACTGTTATTCAGAAGTTACTCAGATTTTATAGCCAAATAACGTGTTTCTTGTATTTTGCGGTATGTTAATATATATAGATTTATGTTCTGCAAATACTACATATGGTCCAAGAATCATCTTTGAAAGGCTTGACCTTGCTGACCACTAGCACTTTTCACACTGCAGTTAATCTGCTGTCCTAGTTAAAAAATTAATTCATGAAAGATACCTACCTATGACCAGACTGGATAATCTCAATGGTTCTTTATGATATCATAATCTGTGAATGTCAGTGTTCAGGACATAAAGACTAGAATAAAGTTCAAGAGCATAATCAGAGAGCAGTTGTCAAGTAGCCTTCTTTCCAAGAAAACTCTGTCCTAATTAATGATCCCTTTGTGTAAATGTTAACAAAATTTCTTTCCCCTGAGCTAATGGATTTGATCCACTTGAAAGATAGATGAACACCTATGAGAAGGCCATGTGAACATACAGAATATAAAAGGCTCTCTGGAGACTTGGAGAATGGATCAGTGGAAAGCAAATTAATTTGGACAAGTGAACAAAGGATCCTGATAGTTACGGTGTACTGAAAATTAGATGGACACTCTTTAGGGTGAAGCACTTACTTTCATTCTTGAACAGTCCCCATGCAGAATCAGTGAAAAGTAGGAGCCATGCTGCAAACAGGAATAAAAATGAACTCTTTTCTTTCAGTCTGCAGCTCAAACTCACCTTACTTACTAAGGAATATTTTAAACATAATTGCTTTTTTTCTCAGAAAGCTTGGGGTTTTTTTAAGAATGCCGTTGTAGGAATAATTTCACATAAATATTCTCCCAAAAAATAGAAAGGCAAATAAATCTTTAGAAGAAATTATTAAATAAAAAAAAATATTGTTAGTTTCATATTATTCTTGGCTTCAGGTCAGGGCTATAAGTGAAGGTGTGAATTACATCGCTGACAGATGAGAATCTAAAAGACAAATGTGGGTGGTTTCAAGACCGAGCTCATGATGGTAAAAATAGTTTCATGACTAGTATCTTGAGTGCCTGTACAATAGTGGGTGGACAGACACACAGCATTCCAGATCCACCATTACATCATGCAGATCAGTTAACTGTGTTTTCCGTTTGTTTGGGTTTGATATCTAGGCATCTTTTTCTGAAACATGAACCTTCCTTCTGAAAATCTGTATATATGCTTATCAGCTTCAAGCTGAGGAGCCTAAATTCTGCTGTCTTTTGATATTCTGAACACCCACTATAGTTTATATTTTTAAAAGGTTATGATATTTTATCCAGGTTTTTCTATGCATTTTATGACCAGCCTCTAAGAAAATATTCCCATGCAGAAATTCAAGAACATTCACTGAGATAATAATACATAGTGAAATGCATATGTATCTTTTGATAAATCATAGTATCTCAAAGCCCTTTGCAAACACCAGTTAAGCCTTGTAGAGCATATCAGAAACTTACAAATTTACCATCTCATTTTACAGATGTGGGAATAGACAGTGTGACTCAGGAGTTGTAGTGCATTTAGCTGCAGCAGCTCAGAGTATTCACCCATGGTTTGTTCTGATACACAAGTGAGTAAAAACAATGGATGCTGGTGATCATTGGATGGCTGTCTCTGCTTCTGTCTGATGCCTGGGTGAAATGGCAGTAACAGAAACCATGGTACATGGGCAAGGGCTGGGGGAAGCTGGAGCAAACTCCAATAGGTCGCCTTACACAGATAATTAATTGAGAGACTCATGGCTAGGCTTCATGAACGAAGATTTAGGAAGGCTCTATCCAAATTTGTTACAAGCACGCTGGTGGCTAATGAGGCCAATACGAGATAGACATTTCCGATTGCAAAAGGCACAGCAGAAAGACTCCTTAGGTGGTATATTCTGCAAGACACGGTTCTTTCTGCATTGTCTTTTCTCCTCAAGAGTGATCCTGTGTGTGTTCTCAAAGGCATCAGCAGCATTATAGATGGTGTGTCTCCAGGCCTCCCGATTGGAGGCCAGAGTAGACCAGTTATGTTGAACAATATGGCCGAGGCTGGGATGTTGTTTCAGGGAGTCCTTGTATCTTCTCTTAGGGGCTCCTCTCATACGGTAGCTGGTGGCAAGTTCACCATAAAGCAAGATCTTAGGGAGGCGGTGGTCCTTCATCCTTGAGATGTTCCCTGCCCAGCGCAGCTGTGTTCTAGCAACATGGCCTCAATACTTGTGACTGCTGTTTGTTCTAGAACAGATGAATTGGTCACATAATCTGACCAGCGGATGTTTAGGATTGTACGGAGACAGCATTGATGGAAACGTTCTAGGAGACGCAGGTGGTGGCGGTAGATGACCCATGATTCAAATCCATATAAGAGAGTAGACAGCACAATGGCTCTGTAAACACTGATCTTGGTGTTTTTCTTCAAGTGTTTATTACGCCATACTCTTTTACGGAGTTTTCCAAAGGCACTATATGCCTTTACTAACCTGTTGTCTATCTCCCCGTCAATCTTACTATCCAAGGAGATGAGGCTACCTATGTAATTAAACTGCTGGACTGATTTGAGCTCTGATTGGCCAATGGTGATATGGAGATGATGGAAGACTTCCTGAGGTGCAGGTTCATGGAGAACTTCTGTCTTCTTTAAGCTGCCTTCCAGCTCAAAGAGCTCAGCAGTGTCTGCAAAGCAGGATGTTAAACGCTGCAGAGCTGCTTCTGTGTGGGCGACAAGGGCGGCATCATCAGCATAAAGCAGCTCCTAGACAAGATGGTTTAAGGTCTTAGTGTGGGCCTTCAGTCGCCTTAGGTTGAATAGGCTTCCATCAGTACGGTATCGAATGTAGATACTGTCCTGATCCTCAAGGTCTGCCATGGCTCTTTGAAGCATCATGCTGAAAAAGGGTAGGAGCAAGAACGCAGCCTTGTTTCACACCATTGGTTATTAGAAAGGGCTCAGAAAGTGCATTGCCATATCTGACTTGGCCGTGCTGATCCTCATGGAGTGAGATGATCATTTTAAGGAACTTGGGGGGACAACCTAAACATTCCAAAATCTGCCATAGACCTTTTTTCTGCTCACAGTATCGAAAGCCTTGGTGAGGTCGACAAAGGTTACATAGAGACCCCTGTTCTGTTCCCTACACTTCTCTTGCAGTTGTCTGAGAACAAATACCATGTCTGTGGTACTCCTGTTGGCTCTGAAACCACACCGACTTTCAGGTAGAACTCCTTCTGCTAGAGTGGGTATTAGTCTGTTCAAGAGTATTCTTGCCAGGATTTGGCCAGCAATGGAGAGCAGAGTAATACCATGGTAATTTGAGCAATCTGATTTAATTCCTTTCTTCTTATACAAAGTGATGATGACTGCACCTTGAAGATCTGATGGTAGTTTGCCTAGTTCCCAACAGTGCACCACAAACTCGTGAAATTTGGCATGGAGTGCAAGGCCCCCATGTTTCCAGACTTCGGGTGGAATTCCATCAACCCCAGCTGCCTTGCTGATTTTCACCGGCTGTATGGCCTTGAGGGTTTCTCCCATAGTGGGGGCAGTATCCAACTCATTCTTCATTGGTTGTTGCGTGATGGACTGAATTGCGTGATGGACTGAAAAGAGTCTGAAAATGTTCAGACCATCGATTCAGAATGGAGGTTTTGTCTGTTAGAAGTGTTTGACCATCAGTGCTGAGTGGAGGGCTTTGGACTTGGTATGTAGGCCCGTATGCTGTTTTCAGGGCCTCATAGAATCCTTTGTGATCACCCGTATCTGCGCATAATTGAGTTTTTTCAGCTAGATTGATCCACCACTTGTTCTGGATGTCACGGAGTTTCTGTTGGAGCTTGCTGCATGCAAGACGAAAGGCTGCTTTTCTTGTGTGACCGGATGACAGTGCAAGGTGTACTTGGTGGACAGTTCTCTTCTTCCTCAACAATTCCTGGATCTCTTGATTGTTTTCAGCAAACCAGTCCTTGTTCTTCTTGAGGGAGAACCCTAAGGATTCTTCAGAGGATTGCAGGATACTGTTTTTAATATGGTGCCAAATTGTTTCAGGAATCTGTAGAATCTATGGAATGGTTTTCGAGTCTAGTTTGAAGGTTTACCTGAAATTTGTCTCTCACTGTGGTTGATTGGAGATTGTTAACTTGGAGTCTTCTCCTTGGGATACTGCCCATTTTAGGTTTGAATTTAAGATTGAAGTTGAGTTTACAGCACACAAGCCGATGGTCTGTTTTGCATTCTGCACTGGGCATCACACAGGTATGGTGGGTATCGTGGAATTGAGAGACTAGGACTGTTCTTTACAGCACACAAGATACTCACCCTGATAAATTGTGTCCCAAGTTGTCAATATTAAGAATTCTCTCCCTTTCTCTGAACTGGATGAAGTCCAGGAGATTATATGAAGATCATTTTCCTCTTCCTTAATTACATCATATTCCTGAAGACAATACAAATTTCAGTTGATTTGATCTGAAAAAAACAATTGTAGCATATTTTAATAAAAACCTAACTTAGATTCTAAGACAACTGTGACCACAACAGCTATATCCTCATATCAGGAGTTTCATCATAACACTCAGCAGCAAATGCATGTCCTACACTTAGGGACAACTGATTTTATAGTCTGACACATTTTTTAATTTACTTGTTTAGGGAATTCTGTGCCATATTTCTTTAGCAGTGAGCACTAACAAACGGTGGGAATGAATATAGAGTATTGTTTTTCTGGTTTTGTTTTGTTCTTTTGTGGGTTTGTTTGTTTGTTTTTATTTGTTTTTCTGAAAAGAAAAACAATATCTGAAGCATGAAGGTGCTCTAAAGATCATTCCAACATGACAAATATTTTTACTGGTGTTATAGCTTGTACATCTTCCCATATCTACATGTACCAATAAAAGAGGTTCACCAAAGCAGTTAATTTCTAACTGCTTTCTTAATAACGTGGAGTAAGTAACTATGAAAATACAGACATTAAAACAAAAATGCTTTCAAAAAATGATACCAAATATTCTTACAAAGCTAGAACTGCCTAACCGAAGAAGCAGCAGAAAAACAAAATCTCAAAAATAGTTTTATATTAGAAATCACAGATTACATTCTTTAGAAAAGAGTAGTTCAGGTTTAAATAAAAATTATATTTTATTTCAGACCTTTCTTATTTTATTTCTGGTCATTTTGTGACCATTTCTGCTAATTGAATTTACATATTGATTTAGGTGAAAAATGTTTCTTGTCCTAAACTGCTGAACAGCGTTGTTTTATGATGGAGAACAGATGGGTTCTTCAGCCTTCATTTCCTTCTTTCACAGAGACATTATGACCTAAGTTAACTAATATTTCTAAGGCAGGATAGGATAATTTCATGAGAGTTACATAGATAGCACAGAAATAAAACTCTAGATCCTTCACATTTGCTGAAGTTCAGAACAATATTGTGGGTGTGATGAGCACAGTTTGTGACTAGCAACAGCGATGAGCATTTCCAAAGGACAATTTATCCTCCATATCTTGGAGACCAAATTTAGGATGGGATGTGTCATAAGATTACCTCTTCATCTCAACCTACTTCTTATCATTTATTGTAGGAAAAACATATAGAAATATCCTAGTGTAGCCGGACTTTCTTGAAAGCTAATGTTAGGTGAGAGAGTATGATAGTTCGGAATAAATCTGCTTCTTTACAGTAATTTTAATGAGAATCACTGAACTGTAGAATGCAAAGCTTTTATCCAGGAGCTCAAATCAAACGTGGAAATGCATTTGGAAATTGCAAGTTACAGTTTAACAGAAATTTAAATGAAGATAAAAATGCTTTGATTCAGTACATTAGCGTAAGAGGAATTGATCAGTTAGCCACCAGACTGGAAAGTTACGAAGCAAAAACCACTGCGAACACCAGAAGTGTCATTGTCCTTTATACTTTTTACTCTCTCATAAAGTTTAACTGAGGGGTATGACTAACAATTGACACCAGTTATATAAGGGTCAAAAATCAAGTTATAATAGGAAAAATTTTATGTTAAAATCTTCTTAGATAAACTAGAGTTTGAATTGACTTTGCCTTTAGGGAATTAGCTGGAATAATTTCAGACTAGTTAATAGTTATCTTCAGGAAATGAAGGACAACTGAAACATCAGAGAACTGAAAAAAGATGTGGTGCCTAATCTCAGGTGGTAAGATGAAATGTATGTACTACATTTCAAGCATTGGAATAAAAATCAAAGAATATGTTTGTAAGCATTTAGAAGATAATAAGGCAACAAGTAACAGCCAACACAGACTTGTTAAGAACAATCATGATAAATCAATACTATTTCCAACTATTCCTTGGGAAGAGAGATAAGTGAAATACATAGTTTTTCCGTGTTATTCAAAGGCTTCTAATAGAGTTTTAGGTGACATCATAATCAAAGTAGCTTAACTATGGTATAGATAAAACTGTTTTAAAGTGGGTGGACAGAGTACCAGAAAAGGAAGTATAGTTGCGTGCTGTTCTGTATAAAAAATTTCATGAAAATAGCTTGTGTAGATCTCTGTTTGGAGTCTGATACCACTTATTTTTTAACAATAATTGAGAGTACATTTATTTAATAACAAGCTGGAAATGTTTCAAGTAACTTGGAGGGCAGGAATATAATTCAAAATGACCAAGACAAGCTGTAGAAATTCTTGAAAAAGAGGAAAAAATATTAAGAAAGAGAGCAAGGTACTACATTTAGTGAGAATAATATGCACCTGCAACATGTGGAATGATTGTTGAGATAGTTCTGCAAAGTACAGTCTGAGAGATAATTTAATTCAGATCATCAGTCCACAGTGTCAGTTGCAAACCCCGATATTTTTCTGTGATACAGAAATAAGAAAGTTATATATATAAAATAAATACTTCCACTGCCCACAAATGGTCTTAATTAGGTACAATCCACACAACTTGTGAGAGTGATCAGAAGCTTAGAGAAGATGATACAGAAAGGAGTGAATCATGATTCTTAATATGAGAGGAGGGATTATAACAGATAAATTCGTAATAAAATTGCCTAGGGAAATCTCCTGTTGCCTGTACCCACAGGGGTTAAAAGGTGAAGAATTGACTTGAGTAGTAAA
Source organism: Pipra filicauda (assembly GCF_003945595.2). Classification (NCBI taxonomy): domain Eukaryota; kingdom Metazoa; phylum Chordata; class Aves; order Passeriformes; family Pipridae; genus Pipra; species Pipra filicauda. The sequence goes on from NW_024104765.1 coordinate 3,096,884, forward strand.
AGAAATTTAGCTTAAGTGTCTCCAAGGATGGAATGTCCACAACTTCATCTCTGGGCATCCTGTTCTCCTGTTTGACCACCTTTACAGTAAAAATGTTTTGTTCTTTCTTCTTTTAAGTGGCCTTTCCTGTACTTCAGTTTGTGCACTTTGACCTTCCCTCAGATGTTTAATGTCCTTTCACCTTAAGTCTATATTTTACTCTATAAATTCTAATAATATTTGGAGGAAATGCAGGATGTCTATGTTCTGAGATATTGCAACAAAGAAACCAAGAACAGAAGGTAGAAAGATCCTCATGTTTTTGTAATAAATAACTATAAGAAATCCTATTCTGTAGTAAAATACAAAGTATTATGTGATATTCTAGTTCCACCTTTTATTTAAAGCCATCGAGAACCTAATACAGTTTTCACTGGTTGCCAAATTTATACTTTAATATTCCTTTGATATATGTTTATGAAAACTTTATAATACCTCAGATTCAAAGTACATGATGAAATAACCTTTATCTTATTGTCAAATAAAGACTGTTGAAATGTGCATTATTTACCCCTTGATAATAAAGTTTATATTTTCTTCTTAAGCAGTATTCAACCAAAGAGTTAATTAAGAAGAGCTGCTTTTTAGACTGAAGTAAATGGTGAGCATATGCACAAATGCTAATTCTGGTTATTATTCTCATTTTTCCATTAAAATGAAGCAATAATTAAAAAGTGTAAAATTTAATATGAATGGTACTTTTTATCTAATTAAAAATCACATAAATATTGTAAATTGTTTATAATGAATTAATGGTCTTTAAAATTTAAAAATTTTAGAATATATTGACTATCTTACTTTTTTAAAATACTGAAAACTTTATGATGTAATTTTGTTATGGGGCAGTAGGATAAAAAAGCATTCAATGTACAGATTTTTACGACCAAAGAGTATATGATTTGAATCAAACCAAAACAGAAATATTAAATATCTGAATTTGTAAGATGCTTCCAAGCTAAGTGATAAATTAATGTAACTTCAGTTTTAGGCCAAGACCACATGACTGAGTTATCTTCCTTGTAAACTGAAAACAATTCAGAGTCCTTTTTAAATTTCTTTTATTAGCTGTTCCTCAGATGTCCTTCTTTCCATTAAAAACTAGATTCCTCCCTTTTTCTTCTTAAAAACCTGTTTAATAAAAAGAAGGATTTGATTCTTAGAGGGAACGTGGCAATAAATTCCTTGTTACGTTGCTTACAATTTGCTTTTCTGATTAAACCTCCTTGAACAAACTGCAAGCATACTTTTAACGTGGGCTGTTGTTTCAGAATGCAAATAATTTCCACACTCATTATCTTTTCCCTCATACTTCTACCCACTTCAGAAAAATTTCCATTATTTTCTGTATGTTTTTCTGGTTTACAGTTATTAGGCTAAATGATGATTTTTTTGTCACAGCTAGTTGTAACACATTGCCTATTTGAGCTCAATTTTTTTCATCTGAGAAGAAGAGGCAATTAGGCAACTCAGACCTTTCCTGGATCTAATCCCATATGAATGTTAATGATTAATAAAACAATACACTACCCAGCATACAGAAGGTCTTTGGAATGCTTAAGCTGTCCAAAGATTTAGACAGGTTTAAGTGTTTTATCTACTGCTTTTTTTATAGGAGTCCTTTGCCTCTCTTGGGTATATAGCCATGTACTTTAAATCATGATGTTTAAGGGGTGAGTCATAGATTTATTCTTATCTTTCAGATATGAAGTTACTAGAGTGTGAGATTCTCAAAAAGGGGAAAAAGAATAAAATTTATAGAACACTTGTACCTGAAATTAGATCTGTTCATCTAATGCAACCTTGAATAATTTATTTTGCAGAAAATAGTGAAATTCATCAGATAATCTAAGCTGCAATGAGTAACTCAACTACCTTGACATGACATTACATGCAACTCCAGTTGCTACAGTAAGGCTACAGAGAGAAAAAATGCAAACTACCCAGTTGCCTGTTCTGGAGGCAGGAATGAATTTTGAAATTTGCCTTCAGGAAGGTGGTTATATGTCTGGAACAATTGTTCTGTACATCAAAGTAATAAAGTTTTCAGATGATTTCATCTCATTTGACTTCTGCATACTACTACAGTAAAGACAACTTCTCTGATGAGAAAGCTGACACCTCTTATCACTAGTGGGTGTCTAACTCAGCAGCAGAAACAGATGGAGTCAGGGAAATCACAGCATCTGTCACATAGACAGCTATGAAATGCATAAACATTTTCTGTGAAGGTGAAAATTGGCAGGTTAGTCTTCTAGTTGTAGTATAAAACTATGAGATCTGGGCTACAAAACTAGTTGCTGCGTGGATCATTCTCACAGGTAAAATCACCAGTTTTCTCACCTAAACTTGTACTCATCCTGCTCTAGGCTCAAACTAAGCACAAGAGAGCCAATTAGCTGTGCCAAGAGTAGAAAGCTATTGGGGAGGTGGGTAGGTAATACTGGCAAGTCTCAAGAACAGCAGAGTGAGATAGGCTGGTGTGCTGGAAGATGGAGACAATCGAGGAGGTGCTTTTTTGGAAATTACCAACACTGAGGACTTTTGATTGTGCTACTATTAATGTAATTTCTAGGCTTTTCCAGAAACAAGAGATGTTGAGTAGGGAACAGACACTGTAGTCTTCATATCACAGTGGACCACATGGATGGAAAAAATTGTACCTACATCTGGTTCGGAGTACATAAACATTTTGCCAAGATCTGTAAATAAGATATCTGAAAATGAGACATGAAAGTTTATAAAATTCTGCTCCTGAGACATACTATTCCAGGAGCTGACTCAATTTCTGTGGTTTGATATGCTGTAATATAATGCTTTCTAATGAACATGGGCAGGTAATAGTGAAAAAAAGCAATTCAAGGAAGACAGAGTTAATGTAACTGCCTAAATTAAGTAAGATAAATTCTGAAATGGGAAAGGAAAAAAATGAAAAAACCCATAAAACCCCCAAAAAATCCACCCTAAACCCCAAAACCAACGGACAACCACTACCAACAAAAAAACCCCAAGACCCCCCCCCCACACACACTTTTACCCTAAAAAAGAAATATATTAGAAAGATGTTTGAAATCAGGACCACTTGGGGGCCTTGTCTGCAAATAAGCCAAGCAATATAGGAAAAAGTAGCTTGGTTTGGCTGAGATGAGAGAATTAACTTCCAGGTGTCCACACTAGTTAGCCAGATACAAAAACTGCAGAATGACTAGGGATTCGACTGATAAATGATTTTGCTTAAGTAATGGGTAACCTATTTACTTGAGAAGTCAAATAAACCTGGGAACTCGATGATTAACAAAATTTTAATTATTAAATGCTGTATGTAATTGAAAATGTAAAACTGGTTTTATAATTTTAGACATTTGCACATCATTCACTGTTGCTGAAAAATAGTGTCCTTCTCACAGAAAGCTAGTGTGGTTGAAACCAGTGTGGTTTTTGTCATGACAGAACCCTCAATGTCCATTTCTACAGCCAGCTCTCATGTTGTGAGGTAATGAGTGAGGTATGATAAAAACCATAAGTATTTGGTTGTCCTTTGTCACTCCATCTCTCAATTAAAAAATAGCTTTCAGCTGTGTGTACAGCAGCATAAAGCTTGGACTCAGTTTTCTGCCTATTTGGTACACTGTAAAAAAAAAATAAAGTACTTCTAAAAGGAAAAATCATGAAGAGCTTGGTGAGTTTTCTGTCATCTCCTTTAAACCTTTGGAATAATTACAAATGTAGTATTTAACAAAAATTCAGGGCAGTAAAGCAAGGAAATCAAATGTCTGACAGTCAGTACCATACATCCCAGTTATTCTTCATGGAATCATCTGAGGCATTAGCTCCATGTAAAAGGGGAAATTTGAATTACTGGACTTCTCCTAAGATTTGCATAATGTCAGATCTGTGGAGTAACTGAGTTTACACTTTACAGCTTGTTGGCATCCAATCTTACACTTTTTCAACTCCTATCGAGTCTCTTACTTTAATATTTCTCATGTTATTATTTCTGTAAGTTGTGACTGAGGATAGGTGTACACCGGTGAAATAACCCAAAAATACGGGATCACAAGACAGAAGACTAGAGATAAATGCCTCAGGGCAACAGCGTGCAAATGAAGGACTGTTCTGCAAAGAGATTACCTTGCCTCAGAACTGAATTCCCCTGAACTGGAAATGAAGTAAAGTTTCTTGGTTTAAGGTAGATTTATCTCAGCTCTATAGTCTTCGTTATGTAACTGGAACTGTTTCTTTAAATTATTTGGGATTTCGCCATACTTTCCTATACTTATGTCCTTACTTTAAAAATTATATTTCTCTTTCCAAAGATATCCTGTTTTTTAATTACTAATTTTGTATCTACTTCTAAAATGTCAATCTGAAGTTGCTTAAATACTGTACTTAGTATTTAACTGTTTCTTAAACAAAATATGTTATCAATATTCACTGTGAATGTTATTTCTGCATTAATGATCATGCGAATATTGTGTCATTTTGCTTTTAGCAAATTAGCCTTTTGTTCAAAATACATATTTTCTGTTCATTCATTCTTCAATTACAAATTGATGGGATAAAGAGGTAAAGTCTACATTGTATGAAATCAAGATTACGTTTTGTTTAGATGATCTTTCTAGAATGAAAGATCATTAAATTTAAGTAATGGTTATTGCCTTTTACTAAATTTTGATAATTAACTCTTGATGAAAAATTGTGAAAAACCTAAAGCCTCTGATAATATTGACTGCTGAGAGAACTGATACCGTTTACTTGGAAGTACTTACTCTGCTTGTAAGTCTGCCAAAACCTGAAATAATGAAGTAGAAATATAGTGCCTTCACTAAAAGATGAACTATAGTTGAATAAAGATCAATTAGGTGATGCTAAAAATATTGATATAGCTTTACATTTAAACTTGACTATTCTTTCCCTGATATCTGAAAATTATTAAATCTTTGTAAGACTCTAAAAGCACTTGTCGCATTTAAGAACTCTTTCTGAGCATTGGTTGTCTTTCAGCAACCCATACCCAATCAGGTTTGTTTTTCACTTGATAAAACCAGTTAGTGTACCTTGCAACACACTAAATGTGAATATAGCAGGTTAAATCCAGCAGAAGAGTAGTTAAGAGAGGGCTTTTTCTGTTACTAGACTGTATGATCTTCTGCCCCAGCATGTCTTCTGACATGTGTGCTGGAGTTCACTTAAAGCACTCTGTCCTGGTTTTGGCTGAGATAGAGTTGATTTCTTCCTAATAGCTGGTGCAGTGCAGTGTTTTGGATTTAGTATGAGAATAATGTTGATAACACACTGATGTTTTAGTTCTTGCTAAGTAGTGCTTATTCTAAATCAAGGACTTTTCAGTTTTCTGTGGCCTGCCAGTGAGGAGATGCACAATAAGCTGTGAGGGAACATGGCCAGGACAGCTGACCAGAACCGGCCAAAGGGTTATTCCATACCATAGAACATCCTGCTCAGTACATAAACTGGGAGGAGTTGGCCAGGATGGGCCAATCACAGCTTGGGGTTGGGTTGGGCATCAGTCAGTGGGTGGTGAGCCATTGTGTTGTGTATCACTTGTCTAACTCAGGCTTTATTATTATTATTATTATTAATAATAATAATAATATGTTGTTGTTGTTTCAATTAGCATTATATATTTTACTTTATTTCAATATTTAAACTGTTCTTATCTCAACCCAAAAGTTTAATGTTTTTTCTGATTCTCCTCCCCAGCAGGGCTGGAAAGGGGGAAGTGTGAGAGTGGCTGCATGATATACAGTTGCTGGCTGGTGTTAAACCACAAGACATTGTGATTATCTAAAGGCTCTGGTGCTTTCACATTCATCTTTGGAACTTCTGTATTGGTTGTTAGGTCTATTTCTCTTTTTGTAACATCAAAGCATACTTAAGTTTGGCAGAACATGGAAAAGTTTTCCAAGATAGAAAAGGATATGTAGCCAGATATCTCAAATAGAATTTGACTCTATGAGTCATTTGACACATTGAAAACAAAATTCTAAAAAACCCCAACGTCCATAATTGCTGCCTGCAGTCCCTTCCTCAGAAGCCTAGAATGGTTGAGACTGTAAGGGACATTTGGAGGATGCTGGAGTCCATCTTAATTCCTGGGCCAAAGAATCCTTTTCTAATCCATTCAATTAACTGGATAAACTCGTGGTGCCTCCCCACTAATCTGAAATTTCTGACATCTGTTTTTTTGAACAGTCTGGGTGCTTCCTTCCTGTAGGTGTGTGCTTTTCATTGTCTATGCCTCACTGGGACTAGAGACTAAAAAGAGTGGTGAAGATGTACTATGAGAGCATATTTGAGAAGACAAAGCCCTTGGGATAAGTTTTATGAAAGCAATTGACATTCTCTTTATAATATTCTGGAAAGAGAATTGGAAAATATAAGATATATTTATTTTTTTTAGTTGCCAAATTTACAGTAGTTAAAATACATAAATTATTAGAAACAAAATAAAAAATATTGGTAATCTTCTCATGCTTTCATCTGCTAGGTAAGAATTCCTATTTACATTAGAAATATCACTTACCCCTATTTCCCTGTTCTATCCCATATGAGATTTTCTCCAAGTTGGAAAACTTAGATGGACTGCATACATTTTCCCAGTTGAATGACAGGAAGCAGAGTACAGTGAATAACACTCTTCCATTTCTTTGTCAATATGTCTATGTTAGAATGATTTGAAAATGAAACAGAATTTCAAAAGATGAAAAGTTCCACATTTATCGGGAGAGAGTAAGTGTAAAACTTCTGTAATTATTTAATTCTATGTTCTGAAAACCTGCTCTATTAAAAACAACCAAACCAAAACAACAACAAAAAAACCTCAAGGAAAATATTTTCTTCTTATTGTTTTTAATTAAGACTTCTAGTTTTGTAATTGAACAAACAAAAGAGACTATAATTGTGTCTATGTGGAAGCTAAAATGCTATACCAGGAAACGACCACTCTCAACCTGTCTAATTCTCGTGCTGTTTCCCAGAACACTGATTACTGGGCATAACTTGAGACAGTTTTCTGAGTTGCATAGCCTTTCCATTTGACCAGTTTAGCAATTATAGCATTCCTATTTATTTTCTGCTAAGAATATGAGATTTTGCACACACCTAGAATGCAATGCAACCTTCATACCATTTGTTGAAGGAAATTATGCTGTTGCAAATGTATTTAGGATGATGATAAAGGTATTCTAAGCTGGTGATATTTTGCATGTATCACTCTTGCTAACAGATCAGAAATTAATGGAGAGATGTCAGTTTGTAAACCTCACCCTCATGCAAGTGAGCCATTACTCACATGAATGATCATTGAGTTTTAACTCTTGCTGCATCAGAGAATTGCAGGTGAAAAGTCATTATTTTGTCATCACAAGACAGGGACACAGGGTAAACTTACACTATAAGCATACCTGAAGTGTGAGGTTCATCATATGCCAATATATGGAAGTCCTCATACAATCTTACCTCAGTTCAGAATTATTTTCAGATGGTGTTTAGCCACAATGAACATTGTTTGACGTACTTGAGGCATTAAGAGTCATATTCTAATTCCAAGTGAGTATTTCTGTGAATCTCTAAACATATGGCTTTATTGTTGTGTTGGAAATTTTCAAGAAATGTGGAGGTGTGTATTTGAAGTTGGAAGCTGACCCATAACACTGCGTAGTACAGTAAAAGGGTTCTATGTTTTTTATGTAATGGTGAACGCAGATGAACGGTTTTATCTTTGTGTACTGGCTAACTGATTAGAAAATGTGTTTCAGAAAAATTTTCTCAGCCAGCTATCTGGCTTTTCTCACTCTAAATACTCTCTTACTGACATTCACAAGGATATTTGTGGAACACAATGTAGCACTCGTATTTTCATTTTTGGGGGGCAGGTGGGGGGAGAAATACAAATCATTGCAACAAATGTATTTTTTCTCCTCTAAATGCTACTCAGACAGTATGATCTTATGTAGTTATGAAAAAGACATTTTGTGCTGGGGTGAAGGTCAAGAGAAGAATGCAAGTGAGCAGGGGGAAATAAAGAGGGAGAAGATATTTCTGGATAAGCTGAGGGAGCAATGCCTGCTAAGTGTAAAAGATCTATGGGAAATCAAATTCTCATTGTAGGATATCTGTGCAAGGATTAGTTCCCATCCTTCCTTTACTCCTGGCAGGAGAAATCAAGAGCTTTGCAGCTAATGGCTTCTCCGGCATTTAGCTTAAGTGACTGTCCCTAGGCTCACTCATTCTTCAAGCTGACAGCCTCTCAACTTGCTTAGTACCAGCCATGCTGCATTCATGAGGAGGCACTCCTGGGGCCTTGTAACCTGCTATGTAAGCTCTGTTCATATTCCTGCTGTTCTCAGGGCCTCACTACTTTCCTCTGTGTTCCTACATTTCCCTCCAAGCAACCCAGCAGAAAGAGCTTTTGACTAATTTCATTAAAGCTAGTGAAATAAAATACAGAAATGCAAATAAAACTAGGCAAATCACTTTTATGTGTTGTAAAAGTGGTTATCCACCATTAAAGAGAGTATGCTATTTTTATTAATAGACTTAGCATATTCTTTCTAGAAACAGTGTTGTAAAAGTGGTTATCCACCATTAAAGAGAATATGCTATTTTTATTAATAGATTTAGCATATCCTTTCTAGAAACAGTGATGATATTTAAACAGAAAAAGAATAGGTTTACCTAGATGCACAGAAAAGAATATGCATTCATTAATAAACAACCACCCATTGGGTGCTTTAAACTAGCAGTTAGTCCAGTCTCAGAGGAGGTCATCCTACAGTCCCACAACAGCTACTTTAGTCTCTGCTTTGTCCTGAAAACAGCTTAGTACCCCTTATATTGCTTTTTTATGCCAGAACTTCTCCCTGCGTGCTAAGAAAAAAGGATGTTTTTACTTTGTGAATCATTCACATTACAGAGTGATGATTAATGTCAGTTCAAAATCTTCTTTGCTTGCACTGTCAGAAAGGTATATTTGATTTTCCTGTGATGTCTTCAGTTCTGTCCTTGCAGAGCTTAGTCTTACAGCACATCCTGTTCATTTGGACCTTCTTGCTGTTTCCTGGCCTTTAACATTCACATAGTTTTCCCCTAAGCTTTCCCCTTTTAGATTTTAGGCACCCTAGGAATGCCCTGTCTTTTGGTTGTAAGTTCACTTAACATGCTCATTATAGCTGTTGTCTCAAATTTCTTTTTTGCCAAGTTGATCTGGACTACTTCCAAACCGGTTCCTGTCATTCTCATGCACTGATGTTGCTCTCTGAAATGCCTCTTACAGCATCATGCAACTCATACTTCTTTCTCCTTGTCCTCCCTGTTGGTTTTCAACATTCTTGCTTAATCTTTCCTTAAACTGGATGTCCTTTTCTTATTTTTAACTCATTTGTCTTTTGGCTGAATGTCTCTAAGCATTTCTGTATTATTTGTTTCTCTAGACTGCTTTCTATATCATGCATTACATTCTCCAAACATCTTACACATTGCCAGTCTGAGGTTTTTTGGTATGAGGGGCAGGGTGATCTCAAGTAATGCTAATGTTAGGAAAAGACCTCCCATTTTCATCCCACATTTTTGGCTTCTTGTGTCTCATCTGCTGTTCAAGATTGCATGGATTTAATCATATGGATTTAATTTCTAAATCTATGTTCTTCTGCTTTAGCAGTTTCCTGTTCTTATTGACGTCAACACAATCACTCTGCAGCTGGTACCTACAACAGAAGGACTGTTTGGTCTCCTGTCTCCCTCTTAACCATGATCCATGCTTGTAAGTTTTGCCAGCTGAACTATCACAATTAAAATATGTGGAAAAAAGTGCACACTTCACAAAACTCTACACTTTAGACCTTCATAAAATAAGGCAAATATAATAGCCAAGGCAACTATGACTTTTTTTGAAGCAAGGTTCTGATGTGTGTTAGCTGGGAGTGCTTGCCAGAATAATTTTAGTGTTATATATTTAGGTCTGATACTTGGCTTTATATCCACTCAGTCCAAAAATTCTTCTTAAGGCTATTATCTCCCATGTAGGGCTCTTTTATTGGGTCCCGCGAAACTGTAATTTTGCATGCTGGTTCTTTTTTCACTTTCAAATACTAGAATATGTGCTTCACAGTTTGATTTTTGAGATTTATTTTTTTTTTACAATTTCTACAATTGAACTAACACTGAAATAAAAATCAAGCTTGATAGTAATTATTGTGAACCAGATTTGCTACATATTCAAAACAAAAGCTGGAATAAAGCTGCATTGTGTTGTGTTTTTATTTCTTAGATTTATTTATCAGAAGTAACACGAAACATTCCCTCCACCATGAAAAAACCCCGAACAAAACCCTCACCATTGTTACTTCCTATGATAATTTTGTGAGAACAGAACAAGAACCACTCAGTACAAAACTTTCAGTGGAGAGAAAATTTCCACTTATTGCGTTATGTCCAACATAAAAGTCAGGTTCAGAGAAACTTTCTCAAGCTGGAGAAATATCTAAATTCAGATAATACTTCTATACATGCAAATTCCACTTTACCGGTTAGAACTCTGATCTATGAACTAGGTATTTATATTACTTCATAGGTTTACTTTTGGGTAAGGTAAACCAATGCCTAATGCTTTGTGATGGGATGCAAGGGCTATGACTATACTAATAAATTAACAGACTCAGGCACTTCAGCACTATCCCGTGAACATTAGTTCTGCTTAAAAGCATGCCATGAACCTTAGCTCAGTTTCTGCTGCACACCAACAAACACTGGTAATGCTTGAATACTGTTCAGGAAATAGCACGGTCCATAGATCTCTCCAATGAAGTCATATAGACTGGCTGATAAGACAGCTTTGCTGTGAAGATGTGGTCTGTTCCGTGCCGCTCATACTTAGGGACAGGACATAGACCTTGGACACTTTATTAACTAACACAGTTGCAACTAATTTCTAACTTTGGTATTCCAGTTTGCCTCCTAGGTGACTTTGCATGGAACAATTCACTTGTTTAACTCTCCTTTTGGTTACCTAAGGCTCGTAAATAATACTGACACATTGAGACCTCCTGATTATAATCACAGAGAAAAAAATAAAGGGTGGATTCATTTTACCTCATAACTTATGAATCTAGAAAACTTCATAGCACAGGAGGAAAACTTTTCAACTCTACTTGCTTTCATTTTAAAATTGTATTTCAAAATTCTTTTTAAAATTGTCTCTTCTCCAGTGTTTTTTTGTTTATTTTAGTGGGTGAGAGATGACAACTCTGGGCTTTGGTTTGAAATGGGATAGAGGAGTATTTGATAAATAGCAGTTAAGGCAGGGAGGTCAGCTTCTGGTTTCCATTATCCATTTTTGTATTTTTGAAGTTTTTGTTGTCAGTATTTCCATGACTAAAGAAAAGCATTTCATAACAGTGAAAAAATTTGTGACAATGCTTCTACTGTAATTTACATGTTAAAAATTTTACAGCTTCATCTGCTGGTGGTATTTAGGAGAAGAACCTTTCTCCCAAATAAATGGCAAAATGCCTTGCTTCTGGAGTGAGATCATCTCCTTAAGATACACACAGCCATTGGGAATTCAAAGGAGTCACAGATGTAGCATTACAGTGACGTAAAAGTTCCCTAATTAAAGAAACAAAACTTAGATGCATGCACCCAACAGTCTTCCGTTTGCTCTCTTCTGGAGAAGACATATAAAAGAAAACGCCTAATCTCTATTAACTCATGTGAACTCATCTATGAAAAAAAAGCAAACCTGTGCTAAGCCTCGTGAGATTCCTGAAACACCAGACTACAGAGGGAAGAACAGTATCTTATTAATCAGTGCAAATAATTGCATGAAAAACAATGTGGTATGTACAAATATCCTTTACTGAAAAGGTTCATTAAACTTGATATATACAAAAGCTGGTGAATTCTATACTCATCCTTTAAATAAATATAAGTAATTGCAATCTAATTTTGTGACTGTCTGAATTTCTGTTAACTGTTTATGTCCCAAGAATAATACAGGTGAAATGTAAGAATTCCTTAAACAGAAAACTTGAGAGCCCAGGTATGGCCTTTCCAATGGAAGGACACTTCAGGAACATACTTCACTGTGTGCACCTTTGTGTCTCTTTCCAGCAATTTTTTACTGAAAAGTCTAGCTGTCAGGTGACAATTGTAATATTAATTGCAATGTCAATTAAATTTGATAGAGGACTAGAGATCTCAGAAATGTTACATTTACAGCCAAAAGTAAGAAACAGAAAGGAGAAAAACCATGTTGGGGATGGAGCAAAAGTTGGACAAAATCAGGTTTTGAGAAAAAAACCCCAACTTTGCCTGATTTTATAGACTGCTGAAGCAGCAGATGACAACCAGAATTCTGCAACTTTCTAACTTGAATCTAAGCTTTAAACCTACATAATCATACTTGAAGAAATGTAATATCCTTGCATCTTGTTCTCACTCATTCTTCTGTAGTGTACATAGTCTATTAAGAATTTAATTTACTTGATTTTATAATTTGTATTGAGGTATATTTTAAGGCTTGAACCTTAACTTTAGATTCTATAAATATACTTCTAATTTTTACATATAAGTTCTTTTATTTCTGAAGTTATTATTTTTTTCTATTAGAACTAAATTTTTAAAATATTTTTAATGGAAAAATGTACAGGACACACTAACAATATATATTTCGTTCGTTTTGTTTTGTTAGTCTTCAGGAAACAGCAAACCATTAATTTTTCATTCCTGAAAACGTCTAATCCTAACAAATGATTAATGTTGTTACAGAAAAAAATTGCGTACGAACAACCATAAATCCGGTAGCAATAGAAAAATAGAGGACACATCTAACTCCAGTTATTAAGAGGTTTCTATGCCCAGTAGAAGTAGGAGCCTTAAGAAACTCTGTTTCATTTCCTCTTCAAGACTTAAATGAGTAAGCCTATGCCAATCTGGAATACATTTACCCTACATTTTTTTTTTAAAGATGGTCAGTAGTGGAGACTTAATAATAGCACCAATCAGTCTATTTTGTTATCAATAGCATGAGAATTTTTTTACATTATTTATCACTTTATATTTTTCCTTCTGCATGACTTTTGGTCCTTTTGACTGAAGGCAGAAAACAAATTTTCCTTTCTCTTTGCAGTGGCCTGTGTCTGCACACACACATACATATAAGTATTCTCATACATAAATAAATATAAGTGTATATAAATATGCATATATGCCTCCCTCCTGTCTTCTTCTTTCATTTAATAAGCCTTCCTCTTGGCTTAAGATAAGATGTGTCATCTAATATTTCCTTTCAAATATTTCAATATTTCCTGATTTTTAGATTTATGATTGACTTTGTTTCTTCTGTCCAATATTTTGCTTGAAATAAATGCCAAATACTCTGCTCAGTATTCTATCTGGAGCCTTGCCAGCTCCAAACAGGACTGCTTTGTACTTTTACTTGCTCGTCATATTCTCATACAATGTCTGCATTTTTTTGCAGTAGACTGATACATTTGGCACACATTCAGGTTGCGATGCCCTATAGCCTTCCTTTTTTTTTTTTCTATTAGCTACTTTATTTCTGTTATTAACTGTTCTATTATTAGCAATTTTGGTTTATTCTTTATTTGTACAGCTGATTACTGATACTCTATTTGTTGTCTTTTGAGCCTGTTCCTACAGTTCCTCACTAATTGCTCCTTATTTTTTCCTCTATTTATCATAAACATTTTGAATTCTAATCTTGCCCTCCAAAGGACTATCAGGTTTACATCACCTGAAAACATGATCAAATATCAAGGAAATACTTGATAGACATTAGACTGAGGACAAAACCTGCACAATGTCACTTGATTTATTTTTCTGTTTCAAAATGAATTGATAGGTACTCTTTGAGCATGATAACCTGGAATTTTTGGTACCAATTTCAATTTAATTCCATCCCTATTTTGTTAATGAGACTGTAACATTGAGAGTATAAAATCAAAATGTCTGCTGCTTCTCTCTTGTTATCAAGGAGCTCCTGACAGCTTTTTAATTTCTTCAAATGCCGTGTGCCAGTGGTCTCACACACTTGCAGATATCTCACTTTTCTTAGCAGCCTCTAATCTCTCTTTCCTGTATCCTAGGACATGATCCTTCCTCACAGCTACTCAAATTAACTGTCCCAGATGCCAGCTCATTGTTGATCTTTTCTCACTAAGCACCTCAGCCCATTGAGAGTTTTGTCTTGACCATTGCCAGGATATGGGTGGGTCAGTGGCAGAAATCAGCCAAAGTCATGGAACAACAGTGAATTGTACATGGCAAGGTTTAATTCCTCATCCTTCAGTTTAGGAAAAAAGCAAAGGTCTTAAAAATGTGGTTTCACAGACTGCATAACACATTAATATAGCCTGAGTGGCGTAAGCAAATTCTCAAGAATATGAGGATACATTTTTTTAAATAGTGGTGGATGCAGTAATATTTACTTGACTGTTCATGCATCCCTTAATGAGAAGTAAACTGCCCTGTTTCTATTTAGCTGATTGAAATATCAGCTTTGAATCCCAGTGACAGCATGTTGCTGTTGGCATTTACTATTTAGACACCGTTCATGGAATTAGGGCAAAAATTTGGATTTAAACCACTTTTTCTTGGAAACTAAGGATTCAAAGTGTGAAAAAGAGCACACAAAATTATAAAAAGACGTTAGATAAAAAAAAAGAAGCAAAGTACTAAAACAGCAGTGGGCAGAGGAGTTGCAATTTTTTTTTCAGAGAGTAACAAATGTGACAAGAAAACATTTGGACAATTAAATAAAAGTCTGCCTGGGATCACTATGCCAGCTCTCTACTGACGTCAGTGGGTGTTGTGGCCCCTGCACTGCAGACAGTATATAGTCCTGAATTTATACCTCCTGCTACAAATAATCATATTTTGATGCTACCAAAGCCAATAAGCATGTGAAACTTGTAAGCCAGTCAGGTAACAGAACCAGGGAAACTGAATTTTAAGTTAGGATGATTTAAAACAAATGGCCATTCTCCTTACCTCCTGCTTTAGAGTCTGTGAGGTCAACCTGGGTCGTGTTCTCAGGCTGCGCCCTGAGTGTTTTTTGAGTAAAGCTGAAATTCTTGCATGGACTCTTGACTCCAGAAGGGGGAGCTTCAGCAGGCACAATTACAATAAAGTCAATTTACAATGAAATATTTAAATAGTTGTTTTATCACAAATAGATTCGATACTTTTGGTCAAAATTACATCAGAATTTGATCTGATCAGAACATGGGTAAGTGCTCTCTTTTCTGTCACCAAGCTCTATCACTATTTATTATTTTTCTTAAAATAAAAAGCAATGGCTAAAAACCTGACATTAAATATTCTTGAAAAAAAAACCTTTAAAGGTAGGCACATTTTTATGTGAATTAGATCTAAACCTGTAACTTCTTACATTGCTCTAACAACTTTCAGTATGTGTGTCTGAAAACAAAGAACAAACTGGCTGCTTTTCATTCATACGAGGTAAGGAAAAACCACATGCCTTTTTGTTTTTTGATAGCTCAAATAATGAATTGGGACTACAAATATAGATAGCTGATATGACATTTTATTAATTTGAGTTTCTTGGGAGGCCAGTATAAACGCACAATTGCTAGGAATAAACTAACAATTCACCTGCAGGTTTATTTACTTGTTTTTATGTGCGGAAGTGTGTTAAATCTGAAAGAAAACAGAAAAGAGTTTAAAGACAGAAGACGCCAAAGCTACACTTATAATTAAGCCCTTGGTGAAATCCAGTAACAACTTTTTGAGGGCAAAAAACTGATTAAGAATACTAGAGTCAAGAAAACTTCACTCAAAGCTTATTGGACAACCTTTTTTGCAGAAAACAGGTTGAAATAAAAGCTACAGAAGTTTTTCAAAATATGACATAATTTTCCCTTCTAACATATCCTACATCTCAAAACCTTTAATCAATTGCTTTAAATTGAACAAAAATATTTCTGCTGCATGAAAAGCGCTCATAAAGTCTTTGAAATGGAAACAATGTTTTCTGGAAGAACAGTTTAGGTTAAAAGGCACAAAACTAGCTAATAAATAACAGAAAGGTGAAAGTTAGATAAAGAATGAACACCAAGGGTCTTAGACTTGAAGACAGTGGAAAGTGAACATAAAAGGCTATCACATGAAATGTCAGCCTTTTACAGCCACTTTACATTTTCTTTGCAGTCTTGCAAAATAATTGATTTATTACAGGACAACAGTGATTTTAACTTATAGTATATAACCATATGAAAAATATCCCTGAAAATTGGTTGGACCTAATTCATTTTCCCTATTTTTTTTTTTATATTTGCCTAAACAATCCTTTAGAGAAGGACTTAATTTTCAATGATTCAGAAACATTTTAGTACAGACAACATACACTTCAATATTTCTAGAGCAGAACGTTTTTTATCTTTGTATTGAGAAATAAAATGTTAAGTTTACATGATGTAAAAAAACCTTACATTGCAACTAAATGCTGATTTTATGAAAATGAAACTTGCAATGAATCTAAAAATAATTCAAATAATATGATAAAAAACAAGTGTTGCAGATTCATAGCTGAACAAAACCCAGCAATATCTTATTTTTAAGAAAAATAAGAAAAAAGGAGAGGTTCAGAGAGGAGAGGTTCGGAGAGGAGAGTGTTAGATCTACTACTGACAAAAGGCCTCTTTTTCCATAGGTTGTTGGATGCTGATGAATACACATCCTCTGCTTTGCTATCTGTCCATCAACCATAGATGCCTCTTGTTGGCCATTGCTAGCCCCGTTTATGCTTCTCTCATACACACCTAAACACAGTCACACGTATGTGAAAGGTAATTTTCTGTTGGGAAGGCCTTGCTCACCTTTCCTTTTGTTGTGTTTTTCTAAATGTTCTTTCCTCAGAAACCTTCCAAATTTTGATCAATGGTGAGGGTAAAGGAAAATGCTTAGGTAGAAATGCTGAGCTCTAAATAGACATTAATGAATAATGGAGGAAGGGATTGATGTACATTCTTAACCATTCTGTCTGACTGAGAAATCACTGAAGAGTTATTCTGAGTTTTAGGTTTCTTTTTCCTTCATTATAAACTGCTGGAAGGGCCAGAAGTCATTCTTTCAGTTATTAGCAACAATTAAGGTTGTTCATTTGATACCCAATTAGTTTGATGCTCAGGAAACCCTATTCATCCTGGGCAGTTCAGTGTGAAAAACTGACAGGAAATGTAAAGAAAAGTTGGGATTGTCGTTATCCAGCTGTTTTTCAGACTTTATAACACCATGTGAATATACCTGCAGCACTAGGATAAAGGCTCAATATTCACAGCTTGCTTTCTTCTGGGTTCCTGAACGTATTGATGATGAAGTATACTGTTAGTTGTGTGCAGTTCACTTTTTTCACTCACATGTTTACCTTACATAATTTCATCAATTCCCATGATCCTTTCCTTAAAGAATTTCTGGGAAACAGCATGGAAGATACTGGGGCACTTCTGTGACTTGCTGTTGGAACTAGAATAGCGGAACAGCAGTGTAACTTGACCATATTGAATTTATTGCACCAGACTCACTTGCTACACAACTTAATTTACTCTTTAAAAACCCAAGTCCGTGGGCTGGTCACATTTGTTTTCCACTTAATTTTCTATTTTGTTATCAACCATGTGTTTTAATCTGTAGAAATAAAAAGCCAGTCTTTAGAGCAGAAACACAGCAAGAATTACCCACAAGGAGAATTCCTGTGAGTGTCTTTATTTAGGTGTTCTCATTCATGTTTTATGGTCCTGACAGAAGGTATTTATCTAAATAAAGAAATATGTTCTAGTACAAAAAAGGAATTGAAATGGAGGACATCTGTATTTGCCAGTTTGGTGACTTTAGATAAAGTTCCTAAGTTTTTGGAGGAGCATTTATATCACAAAGTCATCAGTGCATATAGAAGCTTCTGCAGCTGTCGTTATTGTGACACCTGTATCACAGGTCAATGATAAAGGAGTCTTTAGTCATAGCCATCATCCAACTGCATGAACAATATTTGCATTAGGGAAAATGGCCATTTTGAACAAATTTTTTGGCAGAAAAGAAATTTTATTGGGGAAAGATGGGCATAGAAGACTGTAGCTAAGTGAAATAATGGCAACATTTTTTTCAGAAGTGAAGATGATAGGGATATACTGTACTATAAGAAGAACAATCTGACTGCAAGACAAGCCAAGATAAAATATGTTTGTCCCGTAGAGTTGCATAGCAGCATTAATGACATGTAATGTTGTGAAGATGAGTCAACATATGGAAAAATGGAAATAATCTATTATGGCTATCTGACTCTTTACACTAAACTAAGCAACTCAGAATTTAAGGAAAGGGTTGAGGAAATTTATGTGTAAATTAGTATTTTACCTATACATTATTTTTTGGTTTAGGTAAAAATACATTGGTTTATACTTTTGTGTGGTATGTGTGTATGAGGAATTTTGGCTGTCATATGCCCTTGGGTATTCAGATGGAATAGTCATAAAGATGCAGTTCAGGAAAAGTTTTGCTTAGGTTATTTGGAGGCCTGGGTAAAGAAGAAAATGCCGTGCTAGGCAGAGGTGTCTCGGATGGTAAGATCACAGCTCCATTTCTACAGAAGTCTCATAGGCAAGCTCTTCATAGAGTAGCTGTTGTTGGGAACAGGAGAAATTGCACAGGCCAAAGGAAACACAGGATCACCTGAGACGCAGTAAAGGGAGAACCATACATACAACCTTGGTTACCACAGATTTTGTTCTGGCTGTGTCTTGAAAAGTGTATCTTACTAATAGTTCTCTAGGAAAAAGAAAAGTACAGAAATTGGATTGGGGAGAAATAGACAAGTCAAAATTTTAATGGCACTTGGGGGGGCTGCTGTGATAAGATATGGTATCAGACTTAGAGAAGTCAGTGGCATAGAAGGTTTAGAAAAATTCCCTTTTAAACTTGTAGAATGTCTACTGGGAGCTTTCTTGTATTTGCTTTCTACTGGATCTCTGGATAACAAAACAGCATAACAGACTCAATAGGATGATGTCCTGTGTAATAAATTTTGTGTTCCAGTATTCCTAGTTTCATCAATGAGGACTTCATCAATTGGATGACTAGTCAGGCAAGGCAACAAGATTTTCCTCAGTCAGAATTTAGGAAATAATGCCTCACAGTGTCCTTTGAGGAAAATGGTGTCCCCTATTCCTAGATAAGGAAGAGCTCATGAGGAGACTTTTGCAACTTTGTAGGAGTCTCTGTTAAGTGAGTTCAATTCATCTACCCGTGGGATTGGATTTCCACTCATTCAAAACCCTGTGTGGGGCTAAAATCAATTCTCAACAGTGTTGACTCAGATTTCCCTAGGAAAGAAAGACCATGGCTATGTCTGCATACTTGTTAATGGAACAGCCATTTATTACTTAGTGTCGGGACATTGCATCTGCCACTCAATTTTGATCACTTACAGAACTGGATAGCCAGAATTGTCCCAAGCAGTCGTTTGGCCCATGTCATGTGTCAGATCTTCCAGGCAGTGTTTGGGCACAGTATGGAAGTTAGGATAGCTCACTAGCTATTCCTAGTAGGGAGTTTGGGAGCGGCTCCAGTATTTTGGAGGGCAGAAAAATTTAACAGTATGGATGTGGGGCATTTCATGTCAGTTAACATCAGTGCTAAAGAGTGTTCCTGGACTTGTCTGACTTTTTACCCTGTTACATACTCTCTATAAATGCACTACCATTTTTTTTCTCAGAAGTAGTGAAAATGCCCAACAAGATCCCATCAACCAATTAAATAGAGCCTGATTCAGAATTTTTTAAATTAGCATTGTCTAGAAACTTTTGCTTCAGCCCTCTTTTCACAGCTCTCCCAAGTGGGAAAGTAAATAAGACTGGCTTTTGCCATCCTTGTGAAATAATTATTCTGGGAAGGATGATCAGAAGAGAACTGACCATCATTCTGGTTTCTCTCAGAATGTAACTGTAGTGACACTTATTTTAAAATGGGCTTCTCATCCATTCCCTTTTACAAAATTTAGAGTATCTGAGCCCTGTAATGAAATGCATTTTACATCAGATACACCATCTAAACAATATCTGGAGTAGAGAGAGATCTTAGCACTTCCAGTCCTAATTAACCCGTGGTTTTTCTCTTGTGGTATGAATCCAGTCTATTAAATCTCACGTTTCTTGCTGTAAAGTGGTACAGGTTCAATGGGAGACATAGAAAGTGTCTTTCTCTTCTAGAAAATTGATTCCCAGCAGCTAGGCAAAGCTTGTGGGAGGTGGATGCAGCAGATTTTAATTCCCTCCATCTGAACCAAGAACTGAATCCAGTTCATTCTCCAAGCCCTTAAAGATAGAAGGGTTGTAACACAACCACATTCTTTAGTGATCTATTAGAAAAAATGTGGATTTTTAGAAGTCTCTGGCTTTCATGAAGAAATCCCTCATTTCTGGATTCCAGTGGGAGGGAGGCAGGAGAGATGTATTTTATATGCCTATAGTGTGGAAATTCAGAAATTTAACAACTGTTATGACAAACATGGGCATATGGTAACTTTAGATGTTAACAGTTACAGAGATGTTTAAGAAGAAGGGGATGGAGGGAACAGGAGAACATTTGTGAAATAAGCTTGAAGTTTTATAACCTAAAATCCACTTTCATCCAGTTATTAAATGTCTGTGAGCTATTTATTTATGATAGTAAATTAATGTCAGAGCACAGGTACAGACACTGAAAAAAATGATTGTATTTTTAAAATGCTACTACAGACTCTGGTACAATATCATTCTGTTCCAACTAGTATGCTTGACCATAATTCTCAAGCATGCATTGGAAATCAGCACAAAGTGGGAATCATTCCCAATAGGAAGTTTGAATATTGTTAGCTTGTTTTTGATGGCAAGAGAGCTTAATAGTAAGGATGTGCCAGTTGGCTTCAGTGTCAAAGAAAGCCCTAGGCTCTGTTTAGCTTGCTAGTGTGGATATAGTCCTGTTGGTTCTCACATCTAAATCTAACCTGAATCTCTTTATATCTTGCAGAGAAGGTAGAGGCTGTTTTGGGATGCTGCCCCTTGTGATTTCTTGCAAATTCATATAAATTATTGTAACTCAAACAGTTCCACTTCCTATAAAATCAGAACTAACATTTGTGTGTGAAGTTTTGCAGAATCAACATGTGGTTGACAGGTGCAAAATAGAGACTTAGAGTCTGATTCCTGTGCAGTATTGCATTACACTTCCAGGGAAACTGAAATCCTAAACAACACAGCAATCTGCCTCACCTTTGAGTTGATTGTCCATACCTCAGTTGATTCAATGGCCTTTCCCCAAATCAATAGTCATATGAACTTCCCTTTATTTGTATCCTCTCTTACAAGTATGTGGTTAAAAATGAGTTGCTTAAAAATTCTACCTTTATAAGAATAAGTACATTATTTTTCGCTCTGCAGTAGTTATATGATCAGTATGGTTTCTTCTTTTCATCCTTCCATACTCAATGATGAAATTTAATGAAATTTCATGTTGTCTATTCACTTATCAAGGAATCTCTTCCTTGGAGAAAAAGGAACATTATGTACTATCTGCACTTGTCTTTAATACTAAAACCTAAGAAAGTGCTATTAATTATTTAGAAATTACTGGCTGTGATCATTATGCTAAATGACAATTATGGTTATTGTTTACATCAAGAAGCTCCAGTGAGGAAATAGAAGATCAAATTCCCCAAGTAGTTTGAGCTGCACAAATATGAAAGATGAAGATAGACTCTGAACTTCATTTTGGAAAGAAACAAGCAATAATGGCCAATTTTAAGAACCAAAGGCCTAAGAAATAAAATCAATTGGACGGTTCTCTCTCTTCTGCTAACCATAACCAAGGACATCTACCACAAGTCTTCATATATCCCACACTTTCCACACATTCCACTACCTCTATCCCTTACATAGCTGTATGACTCATTTTACACCTCTTTTCTCTTTACCCTCTTTTGTCATTTCTGGTGCAATCCTAAGAGATCACAGCCATTGTCACAAATAATTTTCTACAACTATTTCTCACAGAGTCCTAAGGATGTGTCCTACTAGTGACTAACCACCACCTGGATGTAACTCCATTCACCACCACTCTCTGGACTCAGCCATCCAACCAGTTTTCTATCCAGCGAGCAGTGCATGTGTCCAAACCGTGAGCAGCCAGCTGATGAAGCATAGGTCCCTCACCCACCCTAAGAGGTGATGTGTGAATAGCTTAGCAGTCTCTGCTTGGCAGTCCCTGTATCTTTCGTGGTCTGGGAGGCCCTGAACTGATGTTTTCAACTCCTCTCTCCTCTCACTTTGTTTTCTTTCTTCTCCTTCACATTTGTTTATTTTTTATACTTTTTTACTTATGTTTACAGTGAATTGCATAAGATTGTCTCAATTCTTTGTCTCCCTTACATGTAATTCCTAATGTCCCATTAATAACAACAGTTCAGAATTCTTGTTATTCATATCTGATGATGTGATATCTTTGATGTCTACTCTGCTTGCAAGTTGAGTTTCTCACTTCATAACCAGAAAAGGACATCAGCTTGGTGTTCATTTGGGACATCTGTTATTCTTGTGTTGCTGATATCCTCTTGTGTAACTATCATCCAGCTTCACCGCCAGGATCCATTGCAGTGCTCTGTAGTTGGACTTTTTATGACTTTCAGTTGATGAGGGATTTCTTCTTGTTTGCTGTGGGACTTGATGAATTCTTCTCCTTCCAGGCTTTCTTGCCTCAGCAAAGTTGTTCCATGTGTCTCTTCCATCTGTACCAGCTCTTCGCCTTTCTTTCCCACTCTTCAGTGTGATGCATGGCATAACTGTCTAATTTGTTTGCTCACATAATTTCTGTAGCATATTGGGTTTTGTTAAAAGCTTGTGACTGAGCAAAAATTTCCACTGTTTTCCTTACACTGTGTGCTGGTTTTGCATGAGATAATATTTTCCTAGTAGCTGGTTCAGTGCTCTTTTATGGGATTTAGTATGAAAACAATGTTGATAACCCACTGATTTTTTTGTTGTTGCTAAGTAGTACTTGCCCTGAGTCAACGACTTTTCAGTTTCTCGTGCTCTGCCAACAAGCAGGTGCACAAGAAGCCGGGAGAGAATATGACCAGGACAGCTGATCTGAACTGGCCAGAAGGACATTACGTACCATATGACATCACGCTCAGCAAATAGAGATGCGGAAGAAGAAAGAAGAGGGGGAACCTTTGGAGTAATGGCATTTGTCTTCCCAAGTAACCGTCAGATGTGATGGAGATCTGCTTTCCTGGAGATGACTGAACACCTGCCTGCCCATGGGAAATAGTGAATGATCCTTGTGGGTACCTTCCAACTTGGTATATTCTGTGATTCTGTGAGTCTGTGAACTGTTCTTTTGATATTCCCAGCCCATCAGATGGCTTTGGTGTATTCATTTGTGAAGAGTATTCAACCAGATGGACTCAAAATTCTGAATGACCTAGTATCCTGCCCAAATGCCTTACAGAACTCTCACCCTGCAAAACTGCCAGCATCCAAT
This sequence comes from Pipra filicauda, assembly GCF_003945595.2. Lineage (NCBI taxonomy): Eukaryota > Metazoa > Chordata > Aves > Passeriformes > Pipridae > Pipra > Pipra filicauda. The sequence continues at coordinate 3,120,491 of NW_024104765.1, forward strand.
TCCTCCGTTGATACTCTCGGAACGAAAGTTGCTGGAAAAAATTCTTGGAGGAGGCTTGGTTCCTTACAAATTTACTACGTTCCTCAGTCAGTACTAACATTTTTCCTGTCAAAATAAATCAGCTTCTCCAAATTAATTGATTTCCATATCTAAAATCACAGCTTCTATTTTCTTCAACTCATTCATCCCAACCTCCTTCTGCCCCTATTTTCCTCTCCTCAGAGGACCTTACCAGTTTCTATTGAGAGAAAGGAGATAAAGTGTGTGTCTGTTCTCTTTCTTTTAATTTTGTTTTTCTTCTCACCCTCTCATGTTTGTCCAGTGCTGAGAATGAGGAAGCTTCTCTTCTCCACAAAGTTGTCCAAAGAGTATCATACCATATCCTTACCTCACGTCGTGATACTTATGAGGTCTTTGACCTCTGTTTCTTGTCTCACATTACAAAATGTTATATATTTTTCCAATCTTATAAAAAGCAAAATAAATGTTCAAACACACACTTACATTTGCTCCAGTCTTCTTATCCATGTCCCTTGGGTTTTTTCAGTGCAAAGCTATTTAATTTCTCATTTCCATCAAAAAACCATTCATGGGTGACTGCTGTGTGCTGCCACGTATAAAAGCTCTATTACTTTTTTTATTTTCAGTGGCAAATACCAGAACTAATTTCCAATCTCATTCCCTGCTCTGGTTGCCATCAGCAGTCATCCATCTTCAGCATTGCCATGCTTCTTTTCTTGAAACAATGTCCTCTTTTTCTATGGTGATTCTGTCCACTTCTAAGTCTCAGTTGCCATGTCCTGTAAAGAATGCCTCTTTATCCCTTGTTCTCTCTGTGTATGTCCTATGTATCCACCTGTGGTCCTTTTTTCTTTATCATCTAAACATGGTTAATCTTGCCCATATTAATTCAACCACAATACACCAATCTGCCCCTTCACAGTAGAACAATTTCTTTGTGTCTAAAGCAGGATTCTTATGTGTTTCTCCACATATTACCTTGTGATTATCTAGTCACATCATCTAGCACAACAAATCTAAACAAATATTTTAATGAAAATTGAAAATGCTTTTGTTCTTCCTTCCTAATCCTCTATGCAGGGGGAAGTGCCTATGTGTGTCATTCAGCATAACTGACTCAGATAACCTCCCTAGGTCCTCAGATATAGGTTACATTTAAATAGTGTGTCTTCCTTTTGTACACTATATTTAATACACAACTTTTCCGTTGATCTCTAGTACATGTAATATAATCCTTTTGAAAGGTATTTGGCTAATTTCAATCACTTATACACAGTAGAGACACGTCTGTTCTTTTTTTGGATTCCTTCTTATTCAGTGTAGAAAAATAGTTTTTATATAGTGGAATTTTTGCTAAAATAGATATCCAACCAAAATTATTTTTACATTTTTTCCCCAAAAGTTCCTGCATCTTGAAGGACTAGCTCATATGTAAATATTCATGCTGGAGAAGTCTAAAATTAGCTGGAATCAATCTTATCTCCTTTTCTCTTTCTCTCTTCAGCATTGTAATTTCTTTCCTTTAGGTCCTACTAAAGGCAAATGATCCCACTTGAAAATAGGGACCCAGGTTCATTTTCCCAGGCTGTAACCTTAACTATATCATGCATAGTTATACACTAACTATATCTTTCATCTGAATTCAGGTTTATGCTACTTTTCTTGTGAATAGTTTTTCATCTTTCATTTACTGTTCAGACTGACAGTCACATACAGCCATGGCTCTAACTCCATACTGTTTACTTAAAGACATTTCTGAACAAACATATGTATAGTTCCTCCCTGGCCATCCTGCGTATTTAAGGAAATATTCCCATATAGATCTGTCGTGCTGTAGAAATTAGATTTTTACAAAATCCCACCAAATATCTTCTTTTCTGTGATGTTTACAAGAATCTTGTTAAGTGCTTGGCTTCTGACTCTCTGAGGCCCCTGATCTGGATGTACAACCACAATTCTATTTCTTTTTCTTCTTAGTCTCACTGCCATAAAAAGAATATTTTTGAGCAAGAACTGCTTACAACTTGTGTTTGCACATTACCTAGCCTAAAGACATGTTAGACTATGAATAAATCTTCTAAATGCTAGGAAAATTTAACCAAATAATAATAATAATAACAGCAATATGAGATATTTTTGTAACTAAACATTTGGTGCTTAAATTGTCTCTGCATCTCAAATGAACAGAACATACCCTTTCTTTGGTACTTTGAAAATTCACTATGAATATAATTTTTATGATACTTCAGTGGAAGAGAAGACTATTGTTGTTCAGTAAGAATAACCACACATGATACTCAATTCTTGTATGATGAGAAGGACAACCCTGCATTTTAGACTGAATTTTGCACCTGTATCTATTGAGAATGGCAGGCTATTTACCGTAATTCAGGAGCATTTCTACCAGATAACTTAGGAGTGACAGGACTGGATTATGTGTTATATTGTAGGTCACAGAGACACAAGAAAATTCAGCCCCAAAAATTATTTTTTCCGGTCAGCTCTAGTGTTCCCAGTTTGCATACTTTGACTTCCATATTTGCTTTTCTTATGTAAGCTTTTAATTTTTTTAAAGGTAGATAGTGGTATGGCTTTGTATTTGTCTATTTACATAGACTCTGCATTGAGTTATTCAAGTATAGTTAAAGCTGAATTTTAAGAAAAAAATCAGATTAGTGTTAGTGTAATTTCAGGTTAACTAAGGAAAATATTGTATTGTTGTTGATATTTTTAACACATTTATTATTTTAAGGATCTATTTTTGGTTTTTGCTTAATCTTTATAATGAATAATTCTATGCTTGATAGACACTACTAAATAAAAAGTAATGCATATAGTGTTATTGCTTATATTGTCAGGAGGACATTTATCTTAACCTAGTATTTGCCCTTTTAGTTTATTTATGTAACCTCCAAACATATACAGAAACTAAAAAATCTTTCCCATCAAGTTTGTACAACCTAGGATGTAGAAAACTGTCACTTTATTTTATTAAGTTCAGATCCACCTGATAGAGTTGAGACATGAATTTTCAGTGACTGAGAGCAGCAGAAAGAACATCACAAATTGGCCTAGAGAACCAGTGTATATTTTTAATATGTATTTATTTCCATAAGTGTACATGCTAAGGAGCTGATTTCATTGAAATTATGGCATATTATATTTAGAATCTCTATTTGCATATTTTGTGCAAGCTGAAGTATTAGTTTTTGAAGTGCCATTTTAGGCAATTTTTGCAGGGTTACAGCAAGCTGTTGGCTAAGACTTCAACTATAGAGAACAAGCCCCACTAGAATTTCTTAAAAATATTTTAAATTATTATCAGAATTGTGGAAGCAAGAATTCCACAAGAAAAAAAAGAAATAATATAGATAATCAAGGTTATGACCCCCTGTTCTTGGAGAAAACAAACAGACAGACAAAGAACCCCCTCCAAAGTTGACAACTATTTAGCTTACATGGAGAAAAAGGTCAGGAAACATTTTGTCTTGGTTTGATTTGATTGTATGTTTATAGAAAAAAAATCTTAGTAGGATGAAAAAAATAGAAAACAATCATCTGAAATACTAGTGAGATTATGCTATGCTCTACTTTCTAAACTCATAAATCCCTGCTTTTCACTCAATGATATGACTTTTTATTCTTTGCCACATTCATACATTCTCATTAATCTCATGATCCAGGTTCATAGTTCTGTCTCGAGGGAGACCTCCACTCATGTTTTCTCTGCCCTCTGTTTTCAGATGGGGAAATGAGCGTAATTGATAGCTGTGCTTAGTTTCCTTTGAAGCTCTTGAGTATTGAACTGAGTGGAAAAAAAAGAACACAAAAAGAAGTGGTTTGTATGCTTATGGGGGAAAGGAGACTGCAGAAGGACAAAAGAAGAAGGAAAGCTGGAAGATGAAGGAAAAAATGGAAGAAAGTCATGAGGGAACTGCAGATGAAGATAAAATGAAATATAGTATTGGATTGCAAGAACAGAGGGACAGAAGCATGATGAGTTCCAAAAGTCACTTTCTCCAGAGATCTTGTGTCACAGATGCTGCTGCTGCTGCTGAAGAATAGGATTTAGACATCCATCAAAAGCCTGCTGTTGTCCTGATGGGAAAAGAAATAGTTCAACATATTGCTCACCTAAACCAAAATTACTCTGTAAAGACTTAGAAGGTTGGGAAAAATGGGACCCATGAAAGATTCTCTCTATTCCCTTGCTCACTTAGTTCTCTGCCTCTCTCTTTTTGTCTCTCTCTCTCTCTCTCTTAATATCTATAAATGAAGAAAATATATATAATTATAAACAATACATATACACTACATATAGCATGTATGTATATAATAATGGGTATAGGTAGGTTTAAGAATGTGTGCATATGTGTGTATACTTATGCACATTTATATGATTGTGTAAAATGTATGTGTATTCTCCTTAAACCTGACAGAAGGCAAGAAAAATCTTATTTAGGAGCTGGCTGAATTCCAAAGGGACATTGCATGCAGTAGTTTTGTGTGCGCACACATAAACACATTGTATATTCGCAGTGCAAATGTTCAAATATTAAGTATAGATCACTGTTATAATTTGTTGAAGCTGTCTATCAAAATTGAAAACATTTCCAGAAGGTAAAAAAAAATAAAGTAATCTTGAAAGGTTTGGAATTGAAGTTGGATCTATAACCAGTGTAATTAACCAGTTTAACTATTCAACAACACTTTTTAAATAACTTGGATGTGAAATCAGTTTTCTTCGCTTTTCTCTTTCTAGTGAGAAACAGAAGGATTAGACAGGCTTTGGATGGAATTGCTTGAAAATCCAACAGATCTGAAGTTCTTTCATCTTCATTTCAGAAAATCTCTAGCCTGGACATGACTGAGAAATGTAAGGTTCTCCTGTTTGTAAAATAGTCCTTGTATATTAATCTGCTGGCATGGCATGAAAAAACAGAAACCAAAGCCCACTTCTCACTTCAACATTACTGCTCCTTGACTCTGTTGAAACAAATTAAGGTCACTGGATTTATGGCCAAGATTTTATGTCTGCCTTGACTGACACTTGGAAGATCTGTTTCTAAACTGGATACAGCTCATAAAAAAATTCTTTCTTATAGTGCTTAGATGTGCAATTGAAGTAACGAATTTTCTTAACTTAGTTTCTGGATTTGTATAGCTGCTAAAACAGTAGATATTAACTTCATTCTTCTTCTCATCTGTTTTAAAATGCCATAAAAATTTTATGAGTTATTAATGAGGATCTAGACTTTTGACCTTTGATACTTGGCTGAGGACAAATTTATCAAAGCAGAGCTGTGATAGAGCCAGTTGGAGTCTGCTGAGGTGTAAGAATCTATATTCTGTATCCTTAAGTAAAAGTAATAAAAACTACTGCTGTTTGTGTTTTTGTTCATAAAAGTATGTTAAAAAATTGTCTGTGCTGGCATGACAAAAACTGATCACTGGTGGAGCTGCTGCCATTGCTCCAGTCTAGTTCAAAGAAGGTTCTGTGACGTAACACAAAAGGGCACAGAGGTGAAACTGCTTCACTCTTTATAATATTCTTTCATTTTTCCCACAAAAACTTTCCACAGACACATAAACTATGTTTTTTATGACAAGACTGCTGACAAGAACCTCATGAAGTTTAACAAGGGAAAGTGAAAAGTCCTACCACTAGAGAGGAATAACTCCATGCAGAAACTACATGGTGGGGGTTGACTGTTTGCGCAATGACTTTGAAGAACAAGACCTGTGTTCCAGGTGGCCAGCAAGTTCAACATGAGCTGTAAGAATATGTTGACCAAGCAGGCCAACAGCGTCCCAGGATGCATGAGAAGGAGCAGGTCAAGAGATGTGATCCTTTTCCCTTTAACTTGGTGCTGGTGAGGAAGAGTTAGAGTGATGGGTCCATTTCTGTACTCCACAGTACAAGAGATACAGGCATATTGGAGTGAGTCCAGCAAAGCACCACAAGGATGGTGATTAGAAGATACACAAGGAAATACTGAGTGATCTGTGATTGTTTGGCCTGGAGGTAAGGAGGCTCAGGGGGATCTTAGCAATGCTTATAAATACCTTAGTGGGTAACCTGCTCTGTCTGATCCTGCTTTGAGAGGAGGATTTGGAGTTGGAAATTTCCAGAAGTCCTTTCCCATAAGAACTATTCTGTGATCTTGTGATACTACGAAATGGATGATCATCTGTCCAGGAAATCCTGATGGAAACCCTCCCTCCATGCCTCCTGTGGTATGACTGTGACATCTGAAAATGTAGAAAATATTACAGAATCACACAATATTCTGAGTTGAAGGGGAACTACATTGATCACTGAGTTCAACTCTTAAGTGAATGGATACAGGTGTTGAATCCACAACTCGGGTGTAATTAGCACCATGTTCTAACTAACTGGATTTATCTCGAGGTTTACCCTTCCCTCACTTCTCTTTCTCTCCCAGCTGCAGACAGCGCACTGCAGTGACTAGTGTGTTTACCAGTGGTTTCCAGAGGCTAATGAAAAGTTTAGAATCACAACAAGAGGGTCACGGCCTTTGATTTACGCCTCAGTAGTATCAGAGGCCAGCTGGCTGGGGGGGCAAACTGGCCATGCTCAGAATAAATCAGTCCCACAAAGTTAGGGGTAACCCTCCCGCCAGGCAGTGAGTCACATCAGTCCCAAGTCGGTGCAACCCTCATAATTGTCTGTATTGCTAGGTGAATAGATGTATAGACACAGTGGTATAGAAGTACAGGTATGTTCCTCTACAGATATGCAAAAGTGAATAATATTCTGTACATTAATTTATATGTCTAGAATTTTAAACCCTTTTCCATCTTTGAATAAGGCAAAGTAATTTTAACAGACTATCACAACAGTTTGAGATAAGGTGCCTTCTGACACTCCACTAGTATAGTTTTGTGAGGAAACTATCCAAGGATTTGGAACCGGGATACCTAGAAGTGACTTTTCTCTTGTCCTTATTAGGTAGCTGGAAGGAGATTACAGCATATAGTGTGAATTTAATGTCACCCTAGCAGGAGGTGGCAGGTTAGGAATCCTGTCAGTCACTGATTTACTGCTTAACAGTAGGGAAAGGCTTTAGAACAAACCCTGCAGGAGCATTATAAGCACTTTTTTACTGTCAGGATGTCAGAACACAACACAAGGTAGCCACTAAGCTTAAAAGTGATTCATGAAAAAAAGACCACCTGGAGATTATCTTATTTTTATCATTTTAAAAGGACATAAAAGATCATTTTTGTAAATCTTTTTCCTGATCAGTACACAAATCCACAGAGGGGCAATTTACTCATGAAAAGACCATTGATGTTATGAAATTGTTCTAATTTCTAATGTTGCATGTCATTTTTGGCTGTTACTTAGAATGATCTGTGGTACATTTTGCTAAGTTACTGTCTCTCCACTCCCACCAAATTTTTGATTTCCACATTAAAAAAGCTGAATTTTCTCCAAGCTGCAAGAAGTATTCAGAATCTAAATAAATTACTGTCGAGAGATGAAGACTTGTAAAGGAAAGTGTTGTTAAAGACTGTGACATTTTACACTAATTTTCCGTCAGTGGTTATGGTTCCAGCAAACTGTAATTTAAAACATTTTAAAAGTCTAATACCAATCATATGAAAAAATAGCACTTCCCATATAGAAGCAACAATAAAAATAACCTTTGTGAAGACTAAAAAGCTGGTATTAGATATTACAAATTGACAATTTCAGTGTGACTGTATTAATAGAAAAAAATTACTCAAGACTCCAAAAAGCTCTGTCTAATGTCAAGGTCAAGACTCAAACACAAAACCAACATAAAACAAAGCAGAGTATTATTTTCAGCCATAATAGCACCTTGTCCAGAGTTGCACTCAAAGATGGTGTTCAGACAATCTGAACTGCTTACCTGTTTTCCTTCTTATGGTTTGGGGTTATTTTATGCATTATTCACTGAAAAGTGCAGTTTAGTTTTGCAACTACATTGCAAGTGACTCAGATTAACTGAGAAAATATTCTGCAAATCTGTACCATGGACAGTCCAACAGAAACAATTTTTGAAATCTAAAATACTTAGACTGAACCAAAACCACCATTTAAATTTATGATTTCCATTGAAAAAATGACCTTGGGTTCCACATGTTATAAAACAAGGCCTGGCTCAAGCTTCCCAGCAACACATACCAAACAGAGCTTTCTGATGCCAGGAAGAAGGAGGAAAGTGATAGAGGCTGCTCAGGATTACAGAATATTCTGAGTTGGAAGGGGCCCACAATTATCATTGAGTCCAACTCTTAGTCCTGCACAGGACAATCCCCAAGAGTCACACTATGTGCCCAAGGGTATCACCCAAAGACTTCTTGAACTCTGCTGTGACCACTTCCCTGGGGAACCTGTTACAGCACCCAACCACCCTCTGGGTGAAAAGCCTTTCCCCAATATCCAGCCTAAACCTCTCCTGACACAACTTCAGGCCCTTCCCTTGGGTCCTGTCACTGGTCACCACAGAGAAGAGATCAGTGCCTGTTCTTCTTCCTCTCATGAGGAAGTTGTAGATTGCAATGAGGTCTCCCATCAGTCTCCTCTTCTCCAGGCTAAACACACCAAGAGGCTCTGTAACACTCCAGCCCCAGGAGCTGCCGGCTCACAGGTTCAGGTAGGAGTTTTACTTTAAAATATAGATATAAGGTTCTTTACTACCTCAAGATAGTATCAAGAGAATAAGCCATAGACTTATTCTCAAGAGGTTTCTTTATTAATTTAGGGGAGAAAATAAAGGAACTTGTCAAAGGTTCAAAAAGGGCACTACAGAAGCTAGACAAAATGTTCCACCAGAATACCAACTCAGCACATATTAATCCACAACGCTTAAGTCAAAATCCAATCCCTCCATCTCCAAGCCACCCCCAAGCATCAAGAAAAGAGCAAAGAAATAGAAGGAGAGGGAGTAAAAAGAGAGAAGGGGAAAGAGGGAGAGGTAGCTACCACTGGAACCTTGTGGAAGACCACACATCCAGGTGGCAAGGCCACAACATGAGGCAAACACATGCCTTTGGTTTTATCCGCTCTGGTCCCTATGGCCAATCCCTCCAGACAGGGTCTCCAACCCACTGCTTTCCAGCATCTCATTCCCCAGTCTGTAAGTACATCCAGGGTTGCTTCATCCCAAGTGCAGAATCTGGCACTTCCCGTTGTTGAACTTCACAGGGGTGGTGGTTGCCCCGTCCCTTAATTTGTCAAGGTCTCTCTGCAGGGCCTCCCTCCCTCGCAGGGAGTCAACAGTTCCTCCAAGTTTTGTGTCATCTTCAAATTTGCTTAGTATCCCTTCCAGTCCTGTGTCCAAGTCATTTATGAAGATGTTGAAGAGCACAGGGCCCAATATGGAGCCCTGTGGAACCGCACTAGTGACAGTTCGCCAGTCTGATGTTACCCCATTCACTATTACCCTCTGTGCTTGAACCATGAGCCAATTGCTCACGCACTGCACAATGTGTTTATCCAGCTGTGTGCTGGACATTTTGTCCAGAAGGATCCTGTGAGAGACAGTATTGAAAGCTTTACTGAAATCCAAAAATATTACATCAACTGGCTTCCCTTGATGAACTAGGTGGGTTATCTTGTCACAAAAGGAAATCAAGTTGGACAAGCAGAACTTTCCTCTCATGAAGCTGTGCTGGCTGTGACTGATGACAGTGTTGTCTTTCAGGTGTTCTTCAATACTTCCCAGAATAATCTTCTCCATGACTTTGCCAAGCACTGAAGTGAGACTGACAGGCCTGTAGTTTCTGGGGTCCTCCTTTTTGCCCATCTTGAAAAGTGGGACAACGTTTGCCTGCTTCCAGTTAGCTGGGACCTCTCTAAATTCCCAAGACTGCTCAAAAATCATTGAGAGAGGTTTTGTGATGACATCAGCCAGCTCTTTGAGGATTCTGGGATGAATCCTATCAGGCCCCATAGATTTGTAGGGATCCAGTTTTAACAGCAGATCCTACACAATTTCAGGGTTGACTGGGAGCTGATCATTCTCGCAGTCATGGTCCTCCAGCTCAGGGCACTGAGACCCCCATTGTCCATTATCCATGTTGAAGACCCTGTTTGTGAGGTGACCATCCTCATCCTGTAACTCGCCAATGGTACTTCTATACTGTCTATTGTCATTAATATATGTGAAATAACTCTTTTTATTGTCTCCTATATTTCTGGCATCTTCGACTCCATTTGAGCTTTGGCTGCGCAAATTTTCTCCCTACTGAGGCAAGCAGAATCTCTGTATTCTTTTTAAGTCACTTGATCTTGCTTCCACTTGGCATACACCTTCCTTTTTTGCCTGAGAAAATTCCTGCTCAGCCAAGTCAGCCTTCTGCCTCACCTGTTTGACTTCCGACACTTGGGAATGAACCGCAAATTTATCACAATGCAAGTACAATCAAAATGTTCAAAACTGTCTTCTAAAAGTTGAGCACCTCTCCTATGAATACAGGCTGTGAAAGTTGGGGTTGTTCAGACTTGAGAAGAGAAGGCTCTGGGGAGACCTTCAAGCAACCTTCCATTACCTGAAGGTGCAAGAAAGCTGGAGATGGACTCTATAATGATATGCAGTGATAGAAAGAGGGGAAGTGGAGTGTTTGATTAGATATTAGGAAGAAATTCTTGACTTTGAGAGTGGTAAGACGTAAGAACAGATTGCCCAGAGAGGTTGTGGATGCCCCATCCCTGAAAGTGTTCAAGGCCAGGTTGGATGGGACTTTGAGTAACCTGGTGTAGTAGAATATGTCCCTGCCCATGGCAGGAGTGTTGGAGTCAGATGATCTCTTCCAACCCAAAGCCTTCTATGATTATACGAATTCTTAAATTGCCTGAAAAAGAAGACCTATTTGTATCCTTCACACATTATGAAAACAAACTTGAATAGTTATAATTTTGTGGCATATTTGATTACTTAATATTCACCTATTGTCTGACTCCACAGATTTTTCTCTAGCTATCTGATGTTCTCTAGTGAGATATAAAGATGTTTTTTTACTACAGCATGCAGATTCGATCTCTAGAACTTTTGATATCTAGTCTTTTCTTACCATTCAGCCACTAATGCACTATGATCAAATTATCTCCTTATTACGCTTTAACTCAGGAGTTTTTTTGTGAGAAAAAAAGCGGAAGTTTGTGAGTGTATGACAGTAGACCATTTTACAGTCCTCAATTTTTGTTGATTTTATATATACCACACACGGAGTTTTTCATAAGAATTCTTTGCAGAACTAATGTAAATTTCTTGTAAAAATATATATGCAATTATTCCAGAAACCGTGACTTTTTTTTTCTTACTGATAACAGTCATATATTGTCTGACTAAACCTAATACACGAAACTATACATTTGACTCCTACACTATGATGACATTTTCATCCTTCTAGTGAAGATTGAATTTTTTTCATTACCTTTATTTTCAGTCTCATTTCAGCCCAAGAAGTAAGAAAGTATTTTTTAGAAACTGTAATTAAGGAAGTGTAAGGAGATTATGCGTAAAGAATTGATGTTGCACATCATTTCTCTAAATATACTGTTGTAATGTTTTGTAAGCTATTTGTAAAACATTGATAACATATTACTTATTTTTCTGAGCATAAATATATCCTCTTTTTTGTCATACAATTCTCTTTGTTATATATTTCTGTTATAATAGCAATTTACTGGCTTTTAAGATAACTATAAAACATTATAACAAGTATTAAATTAAAATAGAACATTAAAGACATCAACTGTCATATTTCTCTGGAAAAAAGTCAGAAAGTCAACAGCATAACTGAAGACTAATCTGTTCAACCACTCATATTTATCATTAAGTTAATTATTCAAGTTGATAGGCATATTTGTGAACACTGCTTTCAAATTTTTAATAAAGGAAAGTATTTTTAAGAAGTAGGAGAAAAACAGAGCAGAAAATGGACTATAAAGCATGTAAAGTAGTAAAAGGAGGAAATAGCTCTATGTCACAACTGATTCCAAAGTGGTACTGGAGACTGCACTGGGCTTGTCCAGGCTCAGTGTATCCTCAAGACTTATCTTGTCATACAGTTGTGTGGAAGATGAAGCAGTTCTGTTATCTATATATATTAGAGATATATATATATATATTTATATGTATATAAATATATATAAATATATATATTTATATAAATAAATATTTATATATATATTTATATATATTTATGTATATTTTTTCTATTCATATTAGAATATGTTTTATTCCATATGATCAGGTAACATTTCTTTAGAATTCTTTTAGTTTTGGATCAGACACAACACATATAAAAGAAGAGGAATCAGTGAATATGAGCCAAACTCTATGTAGAAAGAAGATGGAACGAGACACATGGAGAGATTAGGGATTAGGAAAAATTCAAATTCAAAACTACCCACCTCATCCTGCCTCTTTCTGTCAGTTCTCTCAAATCAAGGTATCCTGTGGTTGTCCTGTCTCCTCTGTTTGCTGACAACTGACCAACTTCAACAACTTTTTCATTAAGCCTTTTATTAGCACTGAGTTTTGTCTCACCATTTTCTGTTCTTTAACATGCAACGAGTGTTCAAGGTAAAATATCCAATAAGCACATGCTTGCATTGAACAGTCATAATACATATTGCATATGGGATTTTTCAAGTCTATTTCAATTGGTTGAGAAAGGATTGCATGATTTTTGTACCAAAGTTAACTTACTAGCAATCCAGAAAAAGCACTATTTTTTTTTTGTCTAAGCCAGAAGGATTTATCCAGGAGAAGCAAGAATAAAGCATCAGCAATGGTTCAAATGTTGTTCCTGTTCCTTGCAGCGTGCTTGGTTCTTCATGTCTGCTGTTGATGCTTGCTGAGAATTTTTATGTTAAGGTGAAAGAGCAAAGAGAAGAGACAGAAGGCAGCTCTAGGGAAGGCAGAAAAGGCTTTGGAACAGGGAAGGGGAAAAGGACTGACAGTGAGAACAAGACTGAAGATTTCATTTGACTTACTGCAACACAAAACTTGTGATTATTACCTATGATATGAGGTAATTCCTTCCTCCTCCTTTTCTCAGTTACAGAAAATCAGCCTAGCCTGGTCAGACTATTAGGTATATGATCTTAACAAGGAAATACTTCCTGTTGCAAATAGGTTTATCATTATTCCTCATAAACACTATGGGACCCACTAATCTTCAGGATCATCTTGTAGATATTTAGACAAAGAAAAGAGGAAAAAGTAACTGTCTTGTAGACACACATAAGTATATAGCTGATTGCAGCCACTCACAAGCCTCCAGCTGTCTTTACGAGAGTTATCTATCTGTAGAATAGTGTCCTGGCCAGTCCAGATATATTTCTCTTTGACAGTTAAATAATTCAGGGTGGGTTGCCATTGTAGATGCCAGCCAAATGAAATAACAGGTTAGCAAATGCCAGGGCGTCTTTATTTATCTATGGGGAAGCAGGATGTTGAGGAAAATGGTTCTTCCTAAAATGCGCAGTACAGGTTTTGCACAGCTAAGCTTGAAACCATTCCCGGAGTAGTGCTTTATTGACACAGGGGCAACTTCTCTATTTTACCTGATCTGAAAATCTGATTTATAAGTATCTTGCTGTATTGCAGTTACTTTCCCAAATTAGGATACTTAGGAAGGATTAAAGACTAGTACAGGAGACTCAGATTTAACAAAAAAATAAAAAAAGGAAGGTGCTGCTCTAGATTTATGACAACAGACAAATGTCGGGAGAGAAGGACAGCTCTGTTCATTGGGAGCATGAGGACCACAAGGAAATTGTAAAATAAAAAAGTGTTGTGTGGTGATTGGTAATCTCAACTAACAACTGTTGTAACTATTCCTGGTGTTGTAATTCTTGAGGTAATTACTGTATTACATATTTCAACATGTTGTACTGAATTTTAGGGAAAAAAGATCACACATATTTTGCCTTGCCAATATCTGTTCTTGAAAATGTTTAGCTGAGAGAGAAAGATCATTTAAAAACATGTTGTTCTAGGCTCATTAAATCTTTTAAAGCCAAACAGGGAGAAAACAAAACCTCAGAGACCATTAGTGCTTTGGGGCCTACTTAACAGCATGTTTCATAATGAAATGGTAAATCGGTATCATTTTTTTTAATCTGCCTCTCTTTGTGGGCCTTTTTTCCCCTCTCTTGAATTTTCTTTATCATGCCAATAAATTAGTTATTTTTAAGGAAAACTAACACAGAAGAACATAATGATTGAGCGTAGAGCTCAACTAAGGGTGTTGAATGAATTGGGAGGCAAATTTATTTATAGATATGCTTTACCAAGTGCTTAAAATCCATAATAAATTAGCACTTTAAATATTTAAAATGGGATTTGAGAGGTATGTAGGAAATATGAACACCCACTTATACAAAAACAGATTGCTGGTGATTATACTCTTAACATGCCAATCTCTTATGCAGATCTGAAAATATCATTTTGGCACTCTGCAATATTGAAATCATATATTTCCATTCTTCTAATATTTTTAAAACTGTAAACCAACATATTATTTTTAGGAAAAAAAGTTAAAACAATATGATAACAATCACATGCATCAGTCCAACGGTTCTTTAAACATCTGAAGGTCCCTTTTAGGTATTATCTTTCTATTTTCACTTTGTTTCTAGTGAAGTTTAAATGGTTATGAAAATTTGACTGAATTTAATGTTAGTGAAGGTCTATGGCAGTCACAAAAGGGGAGTCAAATGAAATGTTTCAGAAAATGTTAGTGATCTGTGATCTAAATCAGCAGTGCTCTTCCAGAATAGTGCTGTTGGCAAACTTTCTAGAAAGCTTTTCTGTTATAACAAGCTGGTGTGATCCAGATATTTTCCAAATTTGTTCTTCCTCTCTATCAGAGAACTGTTGCTTCCCTCAGTACCTGCTTCTGGTAAATTGACTGATTTCAGATCTCAGTGGGAGCTCTAAGGTAGGAATGGCTGCCTTTCAGTATGCTGAAGTACTTCTTTGAGGGGTCTTCCTCTGATAAAATTTTCTAGGTGAATTTTTCCTCCGTCACCTCTATTTACAGTACCCAAGTAAAGATATGGTGAGTTTTAGGAGAAAAAAAGTTGTGGGCATAGGTAGGTAGCATGCTGAGAACTAAGCAGTGGTCAGACTCCAAGACATGACATGTAGGCAGCAACCTGCAAGATGAGGAAAGAAATATATGTGAATATAAATAATTTCAGGGACCTGCAACACCCATGCTAGCACCCCTACTGCCTCATAAAAGGTGTAGCAATGGTAATAAGAATCAGTTAAATACAGTGACTATAAGATGACTACCAAGATTAAACCAAGGGATATGTTGGATTTCGTCAGCTACGTCTCGAATTTGTTTTATAGATAAGATATATTTAGAATGACAGAAAATTGTGTCCTATGGTGGGCTAGAGATTAAAATCCCCTTATGAAAAAAGAAATTCCTGTCTACAAAAAGTACCTGTTCCTGATAACCAAACATCAGTATGTGTGGATTTGGCAATTGTCATAAGAGAGGTTTTCTCCAGAAAGCAGAAACTACAGCTTGTCCAAGTCTGTTCTCTGCACATCCTCTATGACTATGGCTCTGCTGTGAACAATCACCCACAAACATTTGCATCAGCCTTGAGTCTCAGAGAAATAAATAAATTAGTAAGAAATATGCAGAACTCTAGTTATCAAGATAAAGTCAAAGTAGCCAGAATACTTTCAGTGTAGTAAATAGAATTTTTCAGTGAAGCTATAAAAGTAAAAGATGCCACAAATGCCAGGATATTAAAACTAGCTTTGGCAAATGCAAATGAAAAGAAGCTGCACAAGCACCCTGTAGGTACGAACACACCTGGAAAGACTCCTTACTCTGGTTATTAGATTTATTAAGTTCTCTAGTTAGTTAAAGTCCAAGAGAGGAAGACTGAATATGAAGAATGTGTTAACAGCATTCAGTCAGTAGAAGGTGGCCGGATAAACATTCCTGTTTATTCTCAAAGGAGAATTTTCTACCTATTGTTTCAGAGTGAAGTGTGACAGAATGTTTGTGACTATATTATAAAGCAGCATTGGAAAAGGTGTAAGTCCCACAACACCGTGCTATTCCTCTGCACAATGAGTCTTTATAGTGTGAGTAATACTCTTTCTTCTCAGGATATGACATAGCAAATATGTTATGTCAGTATATGTCTCAATCATCCCATTAAGGGCATTGAATAAAATAGGAATTACTATCGCGGTATTTGAATGGCTGAATTTATTTTTCTCATTCCTTTTAATTTTCACACATAGTTTTCATCTCCAATCATTTTTGAGCACAGTAACTAGTGATCAGTTCATTCATCCCTATACCTCAAGAAGATAACAGCAAGGCTGACCCAAGAATTTCTCTAAGCTTGTAATACTCAGACTCTCTAGCTTCTGATATTGAGATTTCCCTGAACAACTGCTTGCAGAAGGGCAACTTTTGTTCCTTTGGTGAGGCACACCATCTTATAATGGAAGTAATAACCAAAATATTTGGTTATGTACTTCATATATGTGGTGAAATAGAAACAGTGGCCAGGGAAAAAAGGTCTCCCTGGAGTCTTGTCTTCCTCAGCTCAAACAATCCCAACTCTCTCAGTCTTTCCTCAGAGGAGAGGCACTCCAGCCCTCTGATCATCTTTGTGACCCTTCTCTGCACCCAATCCAACAGGTCCATGTCATTCCTGAACTCAGGACTCCTGAACTGAGAATTAAAGACATTTGATAGGACCACCAGCTAAGCAGAGACAAAAGGAAACATTTTGACCAGTATAAACACCTTCTGTTGTAGACACCTAAGTGCAATGTTTAGCCTCTTGTGCTCTTTGTTGTAGGTGCTGAGAGCCCTTATGGGAACTTCAAGTAGAGATCAGAAATGGCAATGCTTTAGATTACTCTTAATCATTTAGCTGTGGGAAGAAGGAAATTTCCTTTCCCAGTGGTAACGGCTATAGCTAGCTGTAGCATTTATTTTGTTGCTGATCACTAATGATTATTTTCAAGGCTAGAAATTTATATTCTTATCTCTAATCCTTGCCAGTCAAGCCTCTGTTGAATCTGAAACTTTTTTTCCATCAGAGTGTTTATTTGCATTCATTTGCTGGAAGTAGAGCACTGAAAGTTTGAGAGAACCCACAAACATAATTTCCTAACCTTCTGTGCCTAAAGATAGGTCAATTGGGAAGAATACTGCATTTGAAAGAAGGGAAAATTAGGGCAGCAAAATGAACAATGATTGAAAAAAAAGGCCTTGAAAATATTGCTTTGGCAATTGGAAATTAATTCTGCTGATTAGAGAAAGTAAAAGAAATGTCTCAGAGAAAAGAAAAATAAAGGGTTTTTTCCTACATTTGAAAAGATCACTATGCTCATCAAATTCTTTTTTTTTTTTTCATCTCTGATTGGTTTTGGTGTTAATTAATAAAATTAATAAGTATAATTCTGAACCAAGCCTCTGTAATATGGAATTATGTGGTCTAGATCATGAAATAAACTTCATTTTTGTCAAAGGGGAAAGCATTGTCATATACTGCTGCTACAATGTCTGGCTTTTTACTGTGTGTGTTTGTGCATGTTATATATAAAACAACTTACCATTATGAGTTGTTACTTGTTACTGAAATTTGCTTTCTCCATTACAAAGTACAGGATATGAGATCTTTATGTCTTCCCTGGTCCCTTTATAATGTATAAATGGACCAGCACTAGTACAGTCCTCACATTTTCTGATTGAGGGAGAGTAAACTTAATGAAAGCATGGTGATGACCAACTTGGGGCTGAATTCAATAGAACTTGCAGTGAAAGGAGAGGGAACTTATAAAAACAGCAAGATAAGAGATGTAAAGGTGGATGTACATCTAAATCAGTCAGGCTTTCAGGGATGACTAAACTGGATGTCTATCAATCTCCTGGAGCAGCCTGTAAAACAGAGTACCAAAATGGCATCCTAGACCCTCCTTTAAGGAGATGCCCATGCTCACGTGCTCTTTCAGGATCTTTGATCTGAAAATTAAAGAATTATACTTTTTTTTTTCTTATAAAGGCATTATCTTTTAGGTAGTGATAATCTCCCCCCACTTCAATCTTTTGTTTTGAACCTGGAACAGGCAGGCCTGTCTATCTAGTGGTACCGAATATATTCATGTTTATGGATAGAAGGATTGTATGATTAATATTAAAAAGTATGCATATGTTATATTTATATCTACCTTTGATTCTGTATGTTGCAATTCTAAAACATACATTGTATACATGAACAAATATGTAATATAAACGTACATAAAAATATAGATGTTTATTTATTCCTCAAAACATATAGTTTTCATTGACATAGAAAAGAACTGTATGTGGACGTTTCTCAGAAAATCAGATGTATATATCATCCTTTTTAGACCTTTTCTGCTGAAACAGCTTCATGGTGGGTTCCTAAATTAAAAAAAATAGAGTGACTGTTAAAATAAAGGCACTGTATATGTTTGGTACATATATGTACATATTCAGCCTTTATGTTTGTGAGTGAATAAATATATCTATCAATATATCTATGCACCTATATATTTATATACCTCTGCATTCAAAGTATCATAGAGTAGTGTAAGGTGATATGCCAACCAGGAAGTTTTCAGTAGAAATATACATGTGTATTTACATATATCTGTGTGTATTTCCTGTATAAACATATATTAACATACATGTGTTCATATTTGTACATATTCAATCTTTTTTAATTTTCTATGTATGACTGTTTGGAAATATATTACTCAAAAAACAACCCAAACTTCATTTTTAATTTCATTTTTTGCTATTATTTTACTTTTTCCCTCCCTTTCACCCCCCTCTTTTTTTTCAAAGAGAGGAGAGATTTTTTTCTTTTTTAATATTATAAAGTAAGAAGGTTTTTTGTTTCATTTGTTGGGGGATTTTTTGTTTGCTTGCCTCTTTTTTTTTATTGAATGGACACCGCATCCTTGTATAGCTAAAAGATATGCTTTAGAGTGCTTTTTTAAAGCACAGTTTTCTCTCATCTTCTTTTAATCTTTCTTCTTTTGTCAACGCAGTTCATGCTTAAACCTCAGATGACATTTATTCAAAATGACATCAAAATGAACAAATTATTCTGAAAATTACCTTACACTTTCAGCTGTTCCAATTTATCCCACATTTCAATAACTGTAAAAGTTTTTTTGCAGGTCAGATAATTCAACTGAGAGCTCACACTTGAAATCCAGCTTTACTCCATGTAAGTCAATTAAATACTTTATAGTCAAATATATTATTCGGGTTTGGGTGTGATTGTTTGTTTGGGTGGATGAGTGGGGATTTTTTTTTTTTCCATAAAATTGCTGCAAATGTGTGAGGTCAAATGGTTCCAAACTCTGTAGTTTGGCAAAATAGAATGCATTCCAGTTTTGCTTAGGGTCGGTTTTCAGAGTCCATTTTTGTCTGAAGCTTTTCATATTATATTCTCTGTATTCATTCACATGTTTCAGTGATCCTTGGTATAAGTTTGTTGTTGTTTGCTGATCTTCCATGGGAAGCTATTTAATGCTGGAAGCATTTCTAGTTAATTTTTTCTATAGACTGAGTTTAGCAAAAAAAGTGAGTTTGTGACAGTTTTCTATAATAGCTCCTTATGCCGCAGACTATGCAACATAAAACTTTCTGATAAAGTTTTTGGTTAAGATATTTTGAGATTCATAGTCATTAGACAAAAATTATGTTCTTCAATTATGTCTTTTCTCAAAATAGTAGTTCATAGTTATATTTATTTAATTGTCTGCTTATAAAGATTTTTTGTTTGTTTGTTTTAATTGGGCTTTGTTTTCAGTAGCTAGTAATGGTGTTGAGACTCCATAGCAAACAACAGGTTTTTTAACTTATGTTCCTGTGTCATAACAACTTAGGGCCAAAAATTCAAAATTGTGACACTTTGACTACCTTCCTGCTTCTCTGGGGTCTTGTTATAACTTCAGTTTTAAAATAATTTTTTTGCACAATAATGTTGTATTGTTCACAGCTCTTCTACAAGAAAAAAAGAGTTAAAACTCACTGAAACATTTTACCACTTAAGTGGAAAACACAAACTGAGATTAGTGTATGTGAGGGCAAAAGGCGATTGCTGTGTAGATAACTGTGCAGGTTGGGCTTTGCCTGTTGCTCAGATGTCCACACCATACTCCCAAATATCACTTCCAAGCTGAGTAAACCTAAGGTGCCGCAAATGTGGATGCCCCTTTTTCGAGCGATGGCAGTAAAATGATTTGGTTTATTGTTAGTATTTTTTTTAATACAAAAAATTCTAAAAAGGTGTTATTTCACACTGCTGGTGTAATCAGGAAAACCTTGAAAGCATGATTCAGATTTGAGGCAAAATTTTGCCTGTTGCTGTCACGAAGTGATTTCTTAAGATCTGGTAATTAAAAGTTTTCCTTTTTATTTTATTTTTTTAATTGAGACAGGAAGGTACAGATCTGAAAGCGGTTTAAGACATAATTTTATTTCTTACATAAATTTCCTCACTCTGCATTCACAAAGAATTCATGAAGGAATAATTTGCCATATGTCAAAGTTACAGAAAATCTTTGGCATTTTTTTGGATCACTGATGATACAAAGAACTTTGTGGCAGTTCATTTTTTGTGTTCCTTGTATCCTCTGCTTGAAGACAATGGATTGCTACTGATGATGTTCCAAACTACGTCTTTTCCACACAAGAAAGGGACCCAGCCTGGCCTCTGGAAAAAAAAAAAGATCATGGAAGTAACACTACGTAGTATGAGGATCTGTATCAACTTGAAGGGCTAGTAATCACAATTAGTGGTCTACAATGGGAGAATAATTTATCTGGCAGACTGTTATCTGATTGGCTTTCTATATATTCCATATATTTGATATTTGAGGGGTCCTTGTGGCCTTAAGATTTCTGTGATACTTGTGTTGAGGCTTCAGGATGGTTGGTAAACAGGAAAGAAAATGGAAGAATCCACATTCAGATGTGGATACACATGAACTGCTGTTATTGCAATATTATTGTTATTCTGTATTGGTAGGAAAAACGAGGCCTCACATTGTTAAACAACCTAGAAAATAAGACAAACAGGATCTATAAGTAACGCTTAAAGGTTTTATTTCAGTGTTTTCTCTGGAAACAGGTCACCATGGAAAATTAAGAGACAGAGTAAAATTCAGGCATTGCAATCAAATTCATTCTTATTCCCCTCCTTGTGAAACTACATGCTCTTTGCCTGAAATTCCCTATAATATTCTATAAAATATTTTCAGCAGTAAGTAAAGAAAAATTTCTACAAATAAATAAAGTTCAATTAAAAAATGGATCACTAAATTTTCTAATTCATATGTCACAGGTCCCTAAAGTTCATCCATCTGCAATTAAATTGAAAACTGGAAGTTCTATCTAACTACAGCATAACCCATCATTTCAAGCCATGAATTCCTGAAGGGCATTTTATATTGAGCTGTTTTGATTATTCTGTATAAACACTGCCATCAGTATCTTTAAGATTAAAACATTTATTAAAATGTCATTTATCATTCAGCTCAACATTTTTTTTAAGGCACTTGGATATTTTCTCTAGTGCATTTGATTTAAAGATGTTTATTTCTGTGAGCCATTAGCATAAGTCTTGGTTACTAATGGGCTGGAAACTCTACTTCATCATCTTATGCTTTACAAGAATATCAACCAGCATCTTGTCAAGTACAAGTTAGGAACATTTGTTAGAATCTTTGTGTCCCTGTATAATTTTAAAGGTTTTTTTAAAATTATTATTTAATTTTATAATTTTATTTTTAAAATTTTAAGCTGTGGTTTTTTTTTGTTTTTAGTAGTCTTTAAATATCTATAGTTTACTGACACCTGTAACAATTATCTGGAGTCTTTTAACTTCAGGTATCTATTCCCTGTATTTCATAATATTGTAATAATTTCATAATAAAATAAATCGATTAACTCTTAAAGTGGAAAAAATCTGCTTTCTACATGAACTGAAACAGCTTTGCCGATGTTGTGTCTTTATTTAGCTATGGAGATGTATTTTTTAAAGTTTCTACATAGCCCTTTATAAAGATCTCCTTGTTTTCAATCAAATTTTTTAGTTTCTTCTTTGTTCTTGTTTTTCTAACTCTAACAACTTCTCCACAGCCCTGGGAAATTATTCTCTTTGAACCATCACAAATATTGTGGTTGAGGGCTTCCTCTGTCCAACTGTATATACTTCACAAAAATACCGGTTTTGAATGCAATGACTCAATTAATTTTTACTAATAACATGAAATCCCAAATACATTTACTAACATTTGCATACAAAGTGTACAACAATTTTTATTTTAAAAAAAAATCATCATCTATAGTTTTTAGCTACTTCGATGTTGCATTACTAGCCCATGTAGCACTTTCAGAATATTTGTTATGTAATTCCCCCATAATACTTTGCTTCCTGTGTCCAAGACTGCTGCTCCAGATATACCACTTGCAATTCTCTCCTTTGTTCTCTTGATTTATAGCAAGCATTGACTAAATACCCTCCTAAATCTTGTGGTCTTAAAAAATGCTATAGAAGATTTCAATCTTCTAACTATATAACATATTCCACCAAATTTTAGTTATGGCAGTTACAGCAATTTTCTTGTCATAATTGAGGTTTCTGCTGCTTACGTTTTTCTTTGGGTCTAAGCGCAAATGAAATTTTCAGCTAGGGTTAATTTTGTAACTTCCCTTCTCTCGCTGTTTCATTTATTAGTGCAGCTAACCTCCAGCTATGATATTGACTCTTGTAAGTCAAGCCACTTCTTTTATGTGGTCTTCTCCTATTCTGGAACCTAGACTCACTTTCAACAAAATCAAACTTTTCAGTTTCTCAGCATTAACACAATAGGGTGAAAGGACAGACAGGTCCTTTAGAGTGCAATTTGTCCCAACCTAGATATGATATATAAGACAAGGAGATAAATCACATTTTAGAAATGTCTGTATTTCTATTAGATGGAAAGATATTGCAAACCATAAAGCACACATTTCTCATCTCCTTTTTAAATGATTAAATTTGAGCATCTTGAATCTCATATTTGAAGATGAACTTTGCTCTTTCTCTCATTTTACTCCTGTGAATTTTGCCTGAACAACAAAGGTATCAAAACTTATGAACTACTGAGGCTTTGCTAGTTGGTATTTAGGTCTTTAGAATATAACAATTTTTCAATTTTTATTTTCAAGGATTTTTTTTTTGTTTGAAATGGACATAAATTTGCAGGAGAACAGACTATCTTTCCTCAGTAGAGCTAAATTTAATTGAGAAAAATAATTAGATGATCTAATCTTTATAATTTTTAATAATAGTATTCTTTAATAGCCAACAATATTCATAATCAAACAACAGATATGATGAAAATCGATTTCTTTCTTTTGTAACTCTTAGAACAAGTATTTGCATAAATTTTTTGTTACAAATACAGTTCCAATTTAGGAAAGGAAAGAAACACAGAAAATACCACAATTATGCTATCAAAACCTGTTTAACAGTTTTCTGAAGAATAGAAATGAAAAGTTAAGCTTAGAGGTAGAATACATAACTCCTGGAAATTCCATCCCAGAAGGGGTTTATTTTTAACAGCTTTTCCCTAACATTTTCAGTTTTCAACACGGGATATTTATATGCTCCTGCACTCAGAGTATCGTGCTCTCATAAGAATCAATATGTTCAGTTTTAGACTGTTGGTTGTATAATTAAATATATAAGTGTTTTCTAACTTATATAATTCAGAATATATACATTTTAACCCATTGATTGCTGGCAGCTTTACCCAAGTTATTATGTCCAGTATGAGTTTGTAGAATTGAAAACTCTGTCAAGCTTAAAACATATATTGAGATTAAAAGGTTAAAAGTCTAGTGTCAAATCCAAGGAATTCATCAGGAAATCCTGCTGGGAATTGGACACAAAGTGCTAATGAATCCAGCAGCAATTGTCACAGTATCTTGCACTTACATTTGAGTATATTGTATTTCTGTACCATTCTTTAGAGTATCAACTAACCTGGCTTCACAAAGGCACATTTATATATACAACACCATTCGATATGCGTATTTTCAGTCAGTAGTGCTAAGTTCAGCAGTACTCAAAACTCCAGTCTCTTTTCCTGTTCATTGTTCATGCCTTTAGCTACTCCTTATGTTCACCTGAAGAACAGGTTGTGTGGGTGTGCACTAGACCACGGAACTGATCCTGCTGGAAAAAGCTGGTTTTTTCTTTTGCTGAGTTCCTTCTTAAATGCATCAGTTTTGATTTACCATAAGTCCTCACAAATATTTAAGTCTAGTACTGAGACAGTAATGAGTATTAGTGTGGGATAAGAAATGGATTATGAATTGTTGAATTTGGTTTCAGCAGTATTAAGCAATACTTAATATGACCAGAGTGGATTATTAGGCCTGTCGAAAAGCAAACAGGATGTTGTTGATTATAGAGCAAAAGGGAGTGCAAGAGATGTTGGAAGAATGAATGGGGAAAGCAAAAGAAAACAAACGCACACAAACTGTTGAATAGAAAATCTGGACGTGACTGAGCAATGTGGTTTGCAGTCCAGAAAGCCAACCATATCCTGGGCTGCTTTATAAGAGGGATGACCATCAGGTCAAGGGAGGTGATTCTATCCCTCTGTTCTGGTGAGGCCCCACCTGTGGTCTAGTCCTGGAGTCCTCAACACAGGAAAATTACTGGACCCATTAGAGGTGGTCCAGAGAAGGGCTAGAGCACCTCTTCTGTGACGAAAGGCTAAGAGAGCTGGGGTTGTTCATCCTGGAGAAGAGACGGGTCTGAGGAGACATTATAGCAGCTTCCAGTTCCCAAAAGGAGCATATGAGAAAGATGGGAACAAACTTTTAGTAGGGCCTGTTCAGACAGGACAAGGGTTAATGGTTAATGGTTTTAAACTAAGGTAGGGTAGATTCAGACTAGATAGAAGGAAGAAATTTTTTACAGTGAGGGTGGTGAAACACAGGAATGGGGTACCCAGAGAGTTGGCAGATGCCCAATCCCTGGAAGTGCTCAAGGTCAGGTTAGACAGGCCTTGAGCAACCTGATCTGGTAGAAGATGTCTCTGCTTATCACAGGGGTTTGGACTAGATGACTTCTAAAGGTCCCCACCAATGCAAACTGGGATTCTATGATTCTGAGATTCTCAGAATGCTTAAATAATGTTTTGCACAGTTGAAATATTTCTACATGATTTTCTGCCCTCTTTCCTCTTCCCAAAATTTGTAGATGGAGGAATCATGAAGATATGTGTTTGAAGTCCCCTGGATAAAAGATATTTTTTTCTACATTCCTGTGTCCAAACTCAAACTACTAAACCATATACTGGTGAGGAGAAATAGCGCTGTCCCTCACTTCCCTGACCAGCCTTTAAAATAAAATAAAACTTTTTTTAAAAAAATCCTTTTTCTTGTGCATCACCACAAGATGTATGATTTCAGAAAGAACTTAGGCCTAAAATTTATAAACAAAAAATCTCAAAATCGTGATGATTTTAAAGAAATGTTTGAAACCTGCTTCACTGCAAGAGTAATTGTTTTGAACAGTACTGTATGCATGTGTACATATGTATTTGTGTGTAGGAGACAAACATTCTCTATGTGTTAGCAAGTTTTGTTAAAGCTTTGTGTGATTCATAACTCAGTGTTAAGAGTACACAATTTACACAAGACACTCATTTCATCCTTGGTCCTTGCATTTCATTTCCTGAGGCTTCAATGAATGTAAAAACAAGAAAATTGCTGAATGGCCAGTGGCTGTAATCATGTTAGATTTATAAGCAGAGTAAGATTGGGGCTGTTCAGTGCTGGCTGAAAGAACTTGAGGGAGAAATGGGGCAGTAGAGCGTGTTCATATATTTTACCTAAAGCTGCCAGCATTATTTAACTTTGTAGATATTTCTGCCATATCTCACATTTATCACTTTAGAAATATAATTTTTATATAATTAAAGGCAAGCAATATCCAGACAAGAATAATTTGTAGGATTTATTCATGTAAAATACATGCAAGATAAAAATTGCTTTCTTTCTTTCATATGACTCATAATACTTTACTTAATGATTAAATAACATATGAAGCAGTATTAAAATGTGTGTTTGAGATTCAACTTAAATTCTTAGTGCAAGTTTCAGTCTTGTACTAATTTATGTATAGCTACAATTTCTAACCTTTCTATTGACTTTCTCCAGTAAGATGTATTATCCATTTCACATAAAGGGAAATAAAATTTGAGATAAGTCACTTCAAATGGTTATTTTGCTAGGAGTAGTAGGTAAGCATGAAACGTCTTGGAAACATTTTTTCAAAATCGAAAGAAATGTAGTCCTCCAGTTCTATGACCTTTCAGAGGCATGCATGGCAGAGGCTTGTGAAGGCAAGTGCCTTCACAACGGCTTGTGAAATTGTGTGTGCATTTGCATACTCACTGACACAGACTCATTAGTATGTCCTGGACACTGCTCAAGATCTCCAAGGCAGCACAAAAGCCTGCAGAAGGCTGCACATTTTTGATTTTTTCCCCCGACTGGGCACCACATTATTTTACATAATAACAGGATTACAGCACTAATTAGGACTGGGAAGCCATGAACGAAGCTAATGCCTGTCTATCTGGTTACAGAAATATGGTACCTATCAGGGACAGATGTTATAGTAGGGCCTGTTGCAGTAGGACAAGGTGTAATGGTTTTAAACTAAAGGAGATTCAGACTGCATAAAAGGAAGACATTTTCTACAAAGAGGGTAGTGAAATGCTGGAACAGGTTGCCCACAGAGGTGTCAGATGACCCATTTGCTAAAAAATCCCAAATCCCTGGAAACATTAGAGGTCATGTTTGACGAGCTTCTAAGCAACCTGATCTAGTTGAAAATGTCCCTGTTTATTGGAGGAGGGTTGGACCAGATGACTCTTTAAAGGTCCCCTCCAACCCAAATTGTTATATCATTGTATCAGGAAGCTAAATGAGCTCTCACCCAAGCATGCCAGGACTGGTTTCTGTGGTCAGACACCTGGATGGACTGGACAGCACATGCCTCCAGCCTTTCTGAGGTAAGTATGCTGGAATTAGAAGGGGTATGTGGTACACAATACACTGTACAGAATGAATGATAATGCTGTTTTCATAAAGCAATGCAATTCTATGGCATTGTGTGCCCTTGTTTTACTTGCTAAATAGAGCTGCATGTTAAACAGCTTGGTATGATGCTGTAATGACAGACCCTGTGATAGTGAACTTCTGCAAAACAGCAGGCTATGGCTTAACTCCACATTATTTAAATTTCACAATTCAAATGTATGTTACTTTCATACAGTTTGTGCATTCAATTGGTAAAGGAGTGCTTTGTGACAATATGGCACCTTTACATTACTGTATTGGCAGTTATCATTTGCTCTCATGCTAATGATTGATTTCTCTTAAAGATTTATTGGCTCCTATTGCTTTAAAGTGTCTCATTTTAAGGTGTCTCCTACTGGTGTCTGCTGGAGTTACATGATACAATGATTAACTTAGAAGCTTTGAGGAAAACAGGATAATTTGGGGGGAAAATATTCAGAATTTTAGCTGACATAATAAAGTTTCAAAGCAACTGCCCAGATGGGCTAATCTGAAACTGCCAAGACATTAAAAAGGAAATAGTAAATTTCATTTAAACTACAGCTCACCAAAGTGATGGTAATGTTAATATTTAATGTTAATGTAAATCACAGTCACAGAGTGCCTTAAAAAAGTCAGTGGCAAAGCAGGCTATAGGTTCCTCAGTACCCCTTTGGAGCTCATCTTAGCTTGGTGGTTGGGGAAACTGTGAGTATCCATCTGTCTGATGTGAAACACTTGCAAGGAAACGTTGCAGGTCAGCACTCTGGGCAGACTTGACAGAACCTCAACCTAACAAGCTTTGTGACCTTTCTGTGCCTGAGCATATTGAAATACATACTCAAATGTGTCCAGAAGGTCAAGTTTCCTGTCAAAAACATCCCACTGTACATGGGTACTAGGAGAACAAGCATAACCTGAGTCTGCAGCCTAGAGGATAGATCACTCAACTGAAAATGTTCTTGTTCCTTTCTAGATCATGTTGCAGAGTGCTAATAGTTCTGCTTTTGGCATCTGATGTGGAAGTACTTACATCACATTTTGTATTTGAACTTTTTACCTAGAAAACTGGTTGAATATCTTTTAAAATAAGAGCCAAAACTGAATTCTTCAAGAGTTTAAAAGATACTTGAAAGATGCCATTTCACAACATGCACAGGAAAGCCTTTTGGTTTCTTGGGGCATTTTTGGGCTTTTTGGGTATTTTTGCTTTTTGGGAGTTCATTGGGTTTGGTTTTCTTGGTGTTTTTTGGTTTTTTTTCCTACAGAATTGTGGGAGCATTTTTACATTTTCTGTTTGACTTTTTTTGTTGAGTCTTGTGCTACTCACCCACTCAGAATAAGTAGTACAGGGTTTTCTTGAAAAATAAAACCTGCAGACAGTGAGCACCACATTCTATTGCCCTAGTCCCTTAGTATGCTACCCAGTTAAACTTTCTTTACAGAGATCAACCAAAGCAGCAAGAACCAACAACTGTTATAACTACAGCCTGCTTCAGATTGCATGGGATCACTTATTTTTTGGTTATGTGGAGAGAATGCATGAAATGAAATCCAGTTAGCATCAGAAATGTCTCACCCCACCACAAAGTACCAATTTACCGCCAAAGAGGTTCCTTTATACTTCAGTATGAGACAGAAATATTTGTTTCAAGTTTTAGGAGTTATTGATCTTTGTTCGAATACATTAAAAAAAAGCCAAAATCACAGTCTGAAAGATAGCCCCAAGGAAAAAGTAACAAGAAAGTCCTTTGATATGACGTGTCTTCATTGATTGCTAAAAACAGTGGATATACCAGGGCCTAAGTCTCCTATTATCATGGCTACTGCTGAAGTATTCATTCACTTAGTTTTTACATAAATCCTTTTTTTATTGAAAGAAAATCAAAATTTTATACTTACATCAAGAAATTGTTTCAACTGCAAACAGTATAAAAAGTAAGTAATTTACTTTCACAATATCTTTATCAGGTAGGCAGATATGACCACTACTCCTACTTAGTAGATGAAAAAAATATGGTCTGAGATACTAACATCAGCTCATACAAAATTTTGCTGCAATCTGGATATAAACTCTGAATCTCAAACACAAACTTGTGCTCATAAATCCCTGATCATACTTGTGGTTTGGGGTTTTGATGCTTTTTTTTTTTTTCTTATTTATAAATGCTCCCATATTTCAAGGATCTATAGAGTGCATGATTTGAACATACATAAAATACAGTTTTGAATGTGTAATACAAACATACACATTTAGTAGCACAGATTGGTGGCCGAAAACAGAATGATTTATACTCCTACTTCTTCAAGAACACTGTGATAGCATGTTGGCATATAATGTTGTACTTAGGTGAAATTAAAGCTCACATTTATACTAATAAATCAAATAGTGCCCAGGAATTTTCAGAGGCATCAGGACAAGATTGTCTGTATTAAAAAAAAAATAATATTACTAATCCTTTGCCCATGACATTTTAGCAAACTCTTAGACAATTTCCAATCGCAGTTCAAGATGTAAAATAAAACGATATGAAATAAAACTACGCAGTTTGCAAGCCTAATAATATTCATGTACACCTTTTAATCTCTTCTATAGGCACAGCTACTTTTCTTGACAAAAAATTGTGGTCCAGAGTATGCACACCACCTATAATCTAAAGTTGTTTTGTGGGTTTTTTAAAAATTTCTATCATTGAGGACATCTCAGGTTTACTGACATCTACTTTGACTTAGAAATCATTTTGTTCGTGACATGAAGATGACTCATACAGTTTTGAGAAGAGAAATAATTTTCAATTTTTTTTCTTGTTTATTCTCAAATAACTTTAAAAGTTGAGATTATGGATAATGAGTTTGTTTTCGCTTTTTCTCTTCCATAAACAATTGGTTTTTTATTTTGTCTTACTTGTAAGTGAATGGAGTGTCTTGGATACCTTCTAAAAGACAGATTTGGAAAACAAATTATTGAGTACTTACTTGCATAAGCATTCCCATGACAGGTCAAAATAATCAATCTAAGTTAGTTAGTCAAGTGCTGCACGTTAAGTGACTACAAGGAAGCTTCAGTATATGATTAAAAGGTCCTTTAAGAAACCTAATTTTATTAAGGGAATGAGAGTAATATCTTCATGTTTTAAGAAATGAGATCTAGTAGCTTATCTACCAAATGAATATGAGTCAGCATTTACCTTTCCTCTGTAAAGAAAATATATGAGAAATTATATTTTCTGTAACAGCTGCCAAACTCATATATTGCGGAAGGGATCAGGAGCTGGTTTTAAGTACAATTTTAATCAAATTGACATCACGTATATTGTTTTCAGAAAGCATAAGAGAAAGTAGAATTTTAACTTGTTGAAGG
The DNA here is from genome assembly GCF_003945595.2 of Pipra filicauda. Lineage (NCBI taxonomy): Eukaryota > Metazoa > Chordata > Aves > Passeriformes > Pipridae > Pipra > Pipra filicauda. Next base: position 3,151,041 of record NW_024104765.1, read on the forward strand.
AAACTGATAATTTAAGTGTAGGCAAAATGAGAAGTGACTTTAATTTCTGACATCAGGAAGTCATCTGATAATGGCAAGGAATCAGATTTGTCAAACAAAAAGAGACACTTTATTACCTAGTAACTTGTCAGATTATTTAGGTCTACACTAAAAACAAATTTGTTGATGCAACACTTAAAAGCGTACAGGTGATTTCCAGCAATCTCGTCTGAACTTTAGAGAGTATTTTTTGATAGATTTTGCTTTCAAAATCTCAGTACTTACGTTGGCACACAGGTTATGGAGATTATGGACCATCCATCACTAAACATTTATTTCTTTGATCCTGCTTCCACCTAGGGAGAAGCACTACATGACTTCTTCAAGTCCCTCAAAATATTACATTTTCTTTAGCTCTCTGTTTCAGTGACATAAACATTATAATTTTCTTGGTATTACTATGAGTTCTGTTTAGTAGATTGACTGTTCTAAAAGATACCACAAAAATGTCCATCAATATCAATAAACTAGCAAAAAGCAATCAGGGTTTTTGAAGGGTAGTAAAGGTCTTAACACTGATTCAGCGTCCCAGAAACTAAATCTGAAACTGACAGTTTGCCTTCTCCTCCTATTATGCACTAATTTGTCAGGTTTGCTCAGCAGAGTCCTGACATGGCACTGTGCGAAAATACATATTTCTCATTTTTTGTGGTACCAGCATCAAAGTAAATTTAGCTGTTATTATTTTGCATGTAAAAATCTTCACCCAGATCCGTGGGGAGCCTTGCAGTCATAACCAGAAATGATTCATGATGCTTTAGGAAAATAAGAAATATTAGCAGAGTTAATAAACAAAACTGTCTAAAGATAACTGTTTCACATCCTAGTCATTTGTAGTGGCAACCCAGTGATTTTTTTATGATATATTCACTGCTATCCATCTTAAACTTTGACTAAAGATGGGCAGACTAGTCAAGAAAGTAGTTACATATTTTGAACCTGCAGCCACTGCTGCATAAGGGTTTACAGTATGTATTTGACTGAATTAAAGGAACGTTTGTAAATTCTGCAATTTATACATTTTATGCAGAAAGACAGGGATTTTTTAGCTTAAACAAAACAAAAAGCCTACTGATATCTTCTCTTTTTTTTTTTTTTCCCCTTTCTTTTCTGTCTTTATTCTTTTCATATTTCATATCTCGGCCAGAATAAAAAAGAAACTAAAAGCAATGCCTTTAATATTTCCAGCTCTTGGAAAGACAATTATACCCTGTGCTGGGCCTCGTTTTTCTCTACGGGGAGATTTCAACTCAGATCATCACAAATAACTGAAGTTTTATTTTCCAACATTACTGTTCTTTCCCGTTTAGTTTCATTGTGCTATATTCTGAGGACCGAGGCTCAGACTTCAATAGCAACTACAATATCCACAACAACATCTGTATATCTCAACTTCTTTCTCCTAAAAGAACAAAGAAGTCCTCAATGTTAAGTACCATTTAAAAACAGTTAGCAGGAAATGTATTTAAAAAGAGAAAGGGTATAAGGCCTTGAGTTGGGATGAAGGATGACATCATAGGTCTAGACTTGAAATGTCACTTCCCTTTCACTGTCTGGCGTAGCACAATAACAAAATCCTGTCAACTGCACTGACTGAGCTCCATAAAAATGGCTACTCTTCATACATATTTATCTTTCAGGTTTATGTTTTTCAAACTATTTTTTTGAAGTCTCTTTTCTAAATATTGAAAAAGCCATAAGTATCATAAAGTAAGCCTGAAAGGTTTATGACATGCCTTTGAGGTCACTTTCCTTGTCTTTGCCTTCACAAATATATGTGTCTGTGTCTACATCTGTATGTATATGTATAGATGAAAAAATGTTATATTTTCTGCTAGGATGTGAGATTTAAGCAGGAATAGCAGCTATGCCTTCCTCTGGAACTTAACCTACAGCAGGAAATACAGAATCCCTAATAATGTATAATAATAGTTATATTCCCCTAGCTCAAGCTGCTGAGGTGAGTGCTCTTGGATAACAGGGTCATACCATCTGTTCTCAGTGGTATCAGTAGCAGTTTAGAGAAATAAGTTTATATGTGTTAGAAATGGCCTTAAAGTGTTATAAACTCTTGGTGGTGTATTTTGATTCCTACACAATCCCTAGTGGCATGATGCTGGTAATATATAGCATTGTATTCTCAAGAACTGAATTGTAACTGCAGAAATGGAAGAATTCAGTCAGGAAAGCCCTAATGAAAATTGATTGGAGAGACTGGAGGATAGAGATATAGTATATCCGTTCAGCAGGAAACCCAGCTGTAGTAATTTCCCCCCCCCCTTTTTCATATAACTTACAGGTTAGAAACAAAGATAAACCCAGATCTCTGGATCCAGTGGAAAACTAATTCTTCATTTAGTGTGCCAAAATTTCTGCTAGTATATCTTGATACATCTCAATCGACTTTAATAGAGCTTAGCCATTTTTCACCAGCCAGGAAATTGGTCTATTCTAGTAGGAAATGTTCTCACTGAACTTGTCGTGTGCTTTCATTTTTATTCTTTTCTTGTTGCAATTGACATATACTTTTATGAAAGTCTAGGGAAAGTTTTGAGGTAAAGGGATGTCAATTCTCTGATTAATCTCATGAAAAAGAGAAATTTCCTTCAAAATAAAATTGTTATGGATATTTTAAATACTTGTTAAATGAAAATTGCTTGTTGGACAGTGTTTTTAGTTCTTTAGTGATGTAGCTCTGAGTGCTCCTAAATTATGTTCTTTCATTTGAAATCAATGACAGAGCTTATTTACCTGTCTCAAATGGAAGCCTGACAATGTCTTTAATGTCTAGATCCATTGCTTGTGATTATATAGGTGATGTGGAATTATGCTGCACTTAGTTCTTCTGTAATAAAGCCACACAATAGTAAATCCCTGACTAGATAAAAGACAAAGAAGTACAGAATACACCATACCACTGCTAAAATTACAGAATCATCCTTTAGAAATAGACTTCTTAGTATATATAAGAGTTCTGCACAATGTGTAAAAGACATCAAGGGGGTTGAATTCGTTAAAATTATTGTAAAGTTATGCTTTATTTTGATACCTACATGAAATGGTCTACCTTTTTGACTTTCATAAATTTTAAAGAGAAGAAATACTTGAATATACCACTAGGTAGAAAAACATATTCCCAAGTAGGCAGGCAGTACATGTATAAGAGAGACCTCTAGAAGTGGGGTGCTGAGAAGGAGCCAAATATGCTCCTGTAGGTGGGTTGGGCTGAATCAATAGGTTTGAATAAGAGATGTCAATTGGAGTGAGGGCATCCAGAGTTTTGAAAATCTCAGAAAAGCAATTTTCTGTTTCATTTGAAAAAGAAAAAGAAAATTAGGATGATTATGTACTGTCCACTCAATTTTGTGTATTTGTGGAAAATAAATTGTCTCCGTATCTTGATTTAGCTGACAAAACACTCAATAGACGAACCTTTTTTTTTTTTCCTATAAGCAGCGCTGGGTTTTCACATAAAGTAGGAGCATCTACAGAGTTTCTGACTCTTGTCAAGTCTGGGTTGCATTTTGTTTTTAAGCATGATGTGAAACGTCCAAAGATTTTTAAAGTAAACAGTTGAAATGAAAAAAAAAATCTCATTAGTGTATCTACACAGTTTAGGCAATTCTCATATAGTTAGCTTGAAGTTGAAATATTCTCAGATAGTCAGTTGAAAATTGAGGGTTTGGGATCCTTGTTTTTGACATAAATGTTCTTCAATGAGAATTTGGTTGTTTTCACTGAATGAAGATATTTCCCAAGTTTTGTTTTTTTGGCAGGGAATGGTAGGGAACTTCTACATAACTAGAAAGGAGGGCCTTCTTGGATGACTAACTTTTCTCAGATGTTAAAAGTTCTGCCTCAGATGTTAAAAAAAGAAAATGTGCTTTCATCTCATTTGTAATTGGACATTCAAATACCTTAAAGTATAAATGTCTTTAAAACTTAAAACTTAGGAAGTCAAAGCATGTAAATAACTCTCAAAGCCTGCCACTTTGAGCAAAAGGAGGTAAAAGTTATTGAAATTGGAAAGAACAAAAGTACATACGTTTTGTTATTCAGAAACTAGAAAAGGGTGATTGTATTGTGCTGCTATATGGGAAGGCCAAGTTCATTGTGGAGGACAATAAAGGAAGAAGAAAAGGCTTTGAGGAAGTGTAAGACAGAAGACTAGAAGGAGAATTTATGCTGACAGATGTGATCAAGGGTAAAATAATGACACCTCTGTAGCATAAAATTGTGTGGTGGAAAAAAGAAAAAATTACTTGTGATTTAGCAGTAGATTTTGTATTGCCAGGAAATAATTACTAATGTGAAGGAAGAGATTAGAGGTTGTTTACTGTCAGATTGTCTGGTATTTTTTCATGTAAACAGAATCAATTTTAGAATATAAATCAAATTACAAAAGAACCTTATTTTGCAGAGTTAAATTTATTGAAGATATTTATTAAATTCAGGGTTGTTTTGGAAAAGTATACAAGCTAAGTATGGTTTCCTGTAGACATACTATATTACCTAATGACAGCTCAGCATCATGGTGAGTGGTATGTTAGAAAAGCTGGAGATTACTGGAGGGACGCACAAACTATCAGTTAGGCATAAGAGTATTGACAAGAGCATCTACATTAATGTTCAAGCAGGAAAAGGATTTTTAAGAGATCTTTCTTCTATCCTCTTTTCCTCAAGGTCTAGCATCTACCATCCCCTCTTGACAGAATCACAGAATCACAGAATCAGAATTACAGCGTCACAGAGTCAACGAGGTTGAAAAAGACCTCTGAGATCAAGTCCAGCCTATGGCCCAACACGACCACATCAAGTAGACCATGGAACTATGTGCCACACCCAGTCTTCTTTAAACACCTCCAGGGATGGTGACTCAACCACCTCCCTGGGCAGCTCATTCCAATATCTAATCACCCTTCCTGTGAAGAATTTCTTTCTAATGTCCAACATAACCCTCCCCTGTTGCAGCTTAAGACTGTGTCCTCTTGTCCTATTGTTAGTTGCCTCCTCGTTGGACATGCACTCCAGACCCTTCACTAGCTTCATTGCCCTTCTCTAGACCTGCTCCAACACCACAGTGTCCTTCCTGAATTGAGGGCCCAGAGCTGGACACAGTAGCTGAAGTGCAGCCTCACCAGCGTTGAGTACAGGGGAAGAATCACTTCCCTGGGCTTGCTGGCCGCACTGTTCCTGATCCAGGCCAGGATGCCATTGGCCTTCTTGGCCACCTGGGCACACTGCTGGCTCATGTTCAGCCTCCTGTTGACCAGGATCCCCAGGTCCTTTTCTGCTGGGCCGCTTTCCAGCCACTCTTCCCCCAGCCTGTAGGGCTGCATGAGGTTATCATGGCCAAATTGTAGGACCTGACACTTGGCCTTGTTAAACCTCATGTTGTTGGTTTCAACCCATCTATCCAGCCTGTTCAGGTCCCTCTGCAAGGCCATTCTATGCTCCAGCAGAATGACACTCCTATCCAATTTGGTGTCATAGGCAAATTTGCTAATGGTAGACTCAATTCCCTTATCCAGATCATCAATACAGATATTAGACAGTTCCTTCTCCCTTGATTCATACTGTGGAAGGGGCTCAGAGCTCATGAACTAAATTGCTCTTGCAGGAATTTAAATTAGAAGATGTACTCCAGGACCACATGCAATATTATCCAAATTGAGTGCCCACATCCTGAATCAAACTAAAGCTGTGCCAAAGTAACTCCCCCTCATTATCAGCTGTTTCACTTCACAGATTCAATCCTGTTTGGCTGTACTATTTGTTAATGTAGACCACACTCAACCATCAGTTTCAGAAAGTACCATATGCTCCTCTTTCACCACATAGAAATGGATGAAACATGATTTATGTAGATCAGAGGGAGAAGAGAACAAATCAGGTTGAAGTCATTCAGTTATAAATGTTTCATCCTAACAAAAATATTTACACCAAATGAATCCTTGTAGTGATATGAAAATAATTTTAACCATGGTCTTGTATCTAGAGACCTTTTCTTCATGCAGCAGAATTAGATATTTTATAAATCCTAGCAAACATCTATAGATCTACAAACACATAAGTTTATGTAAACACAAGAAAATATTCAAGGTTCTGTAATATGGTACAAATGCCAAATTATAACAAAATTTAAAATTAATTAGATAGTAAAGTGCACTGAAGGATTTTTTTTTTTTCAGCACAGCAGAAATACCGGCTGTACAGTGCTGTGTATGATTTATTTATAGGCTGCTAATGAAGACATATCTCATCATCATAATTAATTGGTATTTTTGTGCTTTGGGGCCTAATCACAGAAACTTTCATATGTTTCATATTCAAACTGATCTTAGCTGTGAGGCAAAAATTCAGAAGACGGCTTGAGTTTTCTTTGTTCAAGTTTGCTTTTCCATTGAGCTTAACTACTGTGTGGTGATTATAATTTAACCCTCAAAACACAGTGCATGTTGAAATGCTGTGAAAAAGAGCTAGGAGAGTATGATTTGCAGGGACAGTGTTACATACCAATTGTTTCATATTTGCTGGGGGAATTTGTTTAAGTCAGGTCTAATATTATTTTATCAGCATCACATCAGTAAAACAATCCAGTATTTTTGGTAACTATCCACATGATTTCCTGATATTTCTTATCATTTTCTATTCTAAACTGATGTGTATGCAAAAAAAACCCATAAAATTTCATAAGCTCTGCAAATGTGCTGTTCACTTGTATGTTTGTGTAATTAATTGCCTGCATTCCCCATCACTCTATTAGTAGTCAGTGGATATATATTATGAGTTAAATGTCTGGGTTTATTTTATTTAGATTAGTTTTGCTTTTTTCTTTCTTTTCTTTTTTTAATCTTCATTCTTACGTCTTCTATTAAATATACTAATCTGTGATGGTACTATAAGTGGTATGTTACAGTTTTTATTTTCTCCACATTCCAGAAATAATCATTTTATTTCACTATTTCTCAGTATATATCTTATGTCTCTATTACATTTCATGATTCTGAATTTTCAAGGATCATATTTTCCCAAGGATTTTTGATTGGCATGAGTTGTCTGTTTTCAAATGCTTGGAAACAATCTTGATAGCTGTAAAACATTTTGTCGTGTTTTGAGTGTTCATGAATATATTATCAGAAGTGTCACACAGTGTAAGGAATCTGCCAGAAACACCCGTGTAAGAATCCTGGAAATTGAACTGAAGACTCTTTCCTCCCAAAGCATTGACAATATCAATTGTATGAAAGAAGAATGTCCATTAGTTGTTAATTCTAGTAGTGGCATTTCTTATGAACCATTTCTAGCCCCCCAGATGAGGCAAAGGTCATTAAATACTTCCCTCAATTCCAGTAAAGTGCTTGAACTCAAAGGAACCAATATAAAGATATTCCAGTGCAGTGCTTAAATGGCATGCATGCCATTCCAGCCAGTGCACTTTAAGGGTATCATATGAAGTTAATTAGGTGCCCCTATGAGTTATCTGTCTCTGCTCAGACTTAAACAACTGGTTTTTCTCCTGTTCAAGAAGAAGCACCTTTAACTATTTTTACTAGTCCTGTTTGAATTATGAAACAAAATTATTTGAACTATTAAGTAACAGCATTACTCCATTCTTCAAGAGGAGAAATTAAAAAAAGTATGCCTAAATAAGCCTACTAGGAGAACCAAAAAAAAAAAAAACCTAAACCAAAAACCCACAAAAAAAGCCCCAACGCAACAACAGGGACACAGTTAAAAGTAGCAACACTTATATCATCCTTTCAGTTTCCAGACATGAGCTGGTAAGGCCATTAATACTACAGTTTATAACAGATGGCCATTCTTGCTTGGACATACACATACATCATCAAATTTTCCTTTGAGTTTTACCCTCTTTAATTCCCACTGAAGTCAATAGGAGTTTCATCTGTGTAAAGGAGAGAAGAAATGGACCTGCAAGGATATTTTTCCTTTGTCTTAAGTGATGTATTGTTAAATGTAGGGATTAACACAGAAAGAAAAAATGTCATGGGGCCAACTCACAAAGGATTTAGTTTAAATCCTTGTGAGATAAAAGTCAATTGATACTTAACTTTCTGAAGGCTAAAACCAAAATGTACTCTAATGAAACCAGGAGTGAGAAAATTGTTAATAGGTATTCTATATCTACAATCCTTTTTTCTGATTTTATATTCTTTGAGGATCCACAAGAAACCAGGCTCCGTTTTCTATTTTCCTGTCCTTCAGCATGCAAGGACAATTAATTTAAGTATATCTGAACAGGAGTCTGAGGAAATTATAAATTTTGAGAGTATGTTATTACGTGTTCTGATCTTCTTCTTTGTTGTTTAAACCAAAACATCACCAATAAAGAAAAAAACCCCACAAACAAAACCTCATAAAAAACCATGAAAGAAATAAAAGTCTTTTACAATTTGAGTAATGATCTATATTTTAAGAGGACATAACTTCAGCTTTAGATGACCTTATAGAATGCTTTTGATTTTAAACTAGCTTAGAGACATAGGAAGAAATCCATTATTTTATGCATAATTTACTTATCCACATCCTAAAGACAAAAATATTCCCCTGTGGAATTTGATATACGATGATCAGGGCTGTAAACCTATTCTAACTAATCATGTTTATTCTGATTGATTGAGCTAATTGAAAAACAACACAGATATTCCCTGTAGGTGCATTTTTCTCTTATTTTATTTGTATAAAAATAAAAAAAGGATGTTTTCAATTCTCAAAAAATAATTATCTTGGTTCTTCTTAGTCTAGCAGAACAGATTGTAGGCTTGAATGATATTAGTCTAACAGGTAAGCAATCTATTTTCAGAGTTTGACATACTAAATTTAACCATTAAAGGTCTAAATTTATTTTTGGAATGAGTACACCATTCTTAATGCTAATAAATGATAATTTATTTTTTTCTCTGAATGATGTTATCTATATCTGCTTTGACTCTGTTTCACAACTACGAAAATAGTTCTCAGCCTTCTCATCAGGTCCACCACTCACCTCATACATTTAGTGATCTTATTCTATTTCCTTGACTCTCAGAGTCAAGGCCCGATTAAACTTTGCACTTCACTTGCCTTTGTTATACTGATCATCGTGCTCGATGGCAGCTATGTATCTATGCCAGAGAAATGAAGAAAAAGCTTGAAATAACCATTCACAAAGAATCAAAAAAATGCAGACTGGAATATTATGCTTAACTGCCAAACTTGTACAATGACTTCCTCAGAAACAGCACAGAATTACCTTTTTATTTATAAAATACTACAATACTGACATCTATTCTTTTACAGAAAAATAAAAAAAAAAAAGAAAGAAAAAATGAAGTGGAGATTAGCTTTTCCTATGTTACCTCAGGTGTCTAATACAGAGGTTAATGAACTTCTAAGTCTTAAAGGCATTAGAACTTCTAGATGATTATCTAGCATATATCTGACTGCAGTTTAGATTTCAAGTTGGAGATATTTTATAAGTAGTTTGCCTCATGGAATTTTTAGTACCATGCTTTCTTGTTGTGATAAAATGTAGGGTAAAGAAAGGCTTTTAAAATGTGGAAAAATAAATAAATAAATCAACTTACTGTGTTAAATTTAACATTAAGAAACTGCAGTACTTAAAAGGAAGAAAAGTAACTTAAACTGACTCATATGACCTAACTTAATAAACTAGTTAATGGAAGGTAAATTTTGTTCTCCAAGGAGAGAACAAACAACGTCTCATGAAAATGAGTAATATCTATTGTAAAACTCCTATATAATAACTGGAAGGAAGGAGCCTATACGTCTACTTTTATAGACTTTCCATGACAATAAATCTGTCAGTTCATTAAACTCATGCTCAGTGGCTCAGTTTATAAAGTTACCAGCAAGGAGAGAACAAACAACGTCTCATGAAAATGAGTAATATCTATTGTAAAACTCCTATATAATAACTGGAAGGAAGGAGCCTATACGTCTACTTTTATAGACTTTCCATGACAATAAATCTGTCAGTTCATTAAATTTGCTCATGCTCAGTGGCTCAGTTTATAAAGATACCAGCTGGAGCGAAAAGAATAACCAAAATATATGAAAATTTTCTGAGATCAGCAATTACTATACAGCCTTGCAGAATTCTTTTTTCAGCAACTCTTTTTTTTAATTTTAGTTCAACTGAACACTTGAATTTCCATTTAAATTTTGAATTGTTTTCAGTCGAATACATTAAAAGTGAAACTGTAGATTGGAACTTTCATTTAGCTCTGAATTTCTTTCATATAATTGGTCACAACAAATATTCTTAACAAACATAAGAACAAATGGGAATATTTGTGCTAACTGAGGAGGAAAAACATATACACACAACCATAATTCTGAATTGTAATGAAGGATAAAACAATTATTTTCCAAATTATGTCCTAGATTATAATGTCACATCTGAAGCTTTGCAAGATTTCCTTGCAAAAGATTCCCATAAGTCTGTCTGTGTGCAAGAACTCACATCAGCAGTGTTCATGCAGCTATTTTGAAACTTCTTGGGAACTTTTGGAATCATTCAGACATGGACTAGCAAAAATATTTGTAACAGTGTTCAGAAAAAGAGCATTAACTGTAGAAAATAGCTGAGTTTTTCTTAATAGGTCACAAGTTGTCCCATTTCATAAAAAGAAAGAAATAGAATTCATAGAATTACCAGTGTGAAAAGATGTTCCAGCCAAAGCTTTGGTACTGTTCAACATCAAAAAATATCATGATTGACAGAAGCCTACTGTTTTGCAATCCCTAGAAATGTTTTTCTTTATCTGTGTGTATCTCAAGGAGATTTGAACCAAATAGTGGGATATTTTGAACACTAAAGAGAAAACAATTTCTATTGTTCGATGGAAAGTGCAATTTTACAAGGATACCCAGTGACTTGTCCGATCACTTCACAGCATGTACATCGAAAAGACGATTGATTCTGACACATTCTTTACCAACTAATTATTGGTGAAAGAAACTTATGAATAAAAATCAGAAGCTATTTGATGGTAGGCATATCACGATGTCTTTCAAAGGAATATGGTTTTGGTCCATGAAGTAGTTTATTGACTTATTTCCTGATGATTATGATATAATGAGCAAACGTTGTCTCATCATATGCCTTATTATTTTGTACTGCTTGTTAAACAGAAACTGCATTTGATCATGGCTACCATTAGCTAGCATTTCTTATTAGTTATAACAAGGAGCTGTATTAAAGTATGCGGCACACTTCTAGAGAATTTTTTTCTGACATAGTGCAATAAAAGGTAGGCTTTTTTTTCTTTTATCTGTTGATGTGCTGTTGGTGATTTGCTCTAAAATGTGTAGACGGCATGTTTTTCTCATCTATAATGTAGTTATAAGGACAAAGCTAGTCACATCAGAGCATTTATCTGTCTTCCACCATTCCTTATGTATTTCCTGTATCTTCTCTCATGTACAGTCTTTCCAAAGATTAAAGAGCTGGTAAGCAAACTCCATCTGTTTTCCCTACATTACCACAGTTTCACTGTATTGTTTTGTTTTGCTCTGTGTTTTTTTTTCTCATGAAAAGAAACAACTCTGGAGAAGATATTTTATGTAATTTGACCAAACTAAAAAACGTGTATAAAAACATAAGGGAAAAGCATATCTGTGTAACAGAATATCTCAGTATCAAAACAGATTGATGGACATCCAGTTTTGGACACCTCACTACAGAAAAGATATTGAGGCACTGGAGCATGTCCAAAGAGCAACAGAATTGGTAAACGTCCTGTGAGGAGTGGCTGAGGGAGCTATTTCAGAATGCTGCTAAAAGGACCCTATCACTTTTTTTATATATTTCTTTGCAACCACTGGATCTGTCTACTAATTTTGGTCAAGCATGATACCTCTCTACTTTTCAGAATATTCTTGATCTCTTTCTAGTCTTCTAAAACATCAGTTCTGGATTCAAAGTTTGATTCACAGTTTTATCTTGGAAATGCAAATATTTGGATCATTTTTAAACAGTATGATCCATAATTTCTTCTGCCATATCCTCCATGCTTGAGAGAGTCTTTTCATGTATAGTTGCCAGACAGCAGCGTCGTCTTCCTTCTGTTGCCTGAATGATCTCACACTAACTTGATTTCTTCTTTCATATTTTTCTTTCCTTGTAACTCCCTAATTTAGCTGAATGCATCTACTTTCTCTTGTCCTACACTTGTTGGCAGATACTTGAAATAAGAAATTCCTTTTTGTTCTCTCCATATGTTCTCATAATGCCTAATACAATAGTATTTGAGTTCTTGAGACTGCTGGACAGTGAGCAAAGCTAACAAGTTGATGACTGGGTGGTGGAAGCTGTATCACTTGCACTTGCCATGAGAAAACTACTGAAGGATTAGTCACCTTAAACACTCCATAGTTTGCATCACTGAAAGCAGGCAGCAGCATACTATGAAGCTCAGGGAAGCTCATCAGAGCTAACACGCACTGTACAGTAAAAGAAGCTTTTTCCTTCAGCAAAGGATATAAAGCTATGACAATACGAACTGTCGTTGAAACAGAAGAGTGATTTTTTATTTTTTTTTAATTTTTTTTACTCCTCCATAGGAATTTTTAGCAAATCCATTTCATTATGACAAAGTTAAACATTCAGATATCCTTTCTGTGACCTTCAAAGAGGGCATCTCTTTCTCCTCTTCCACATGATACACTGAGATCAATTTTCAAAATCCTCTGAATGTTAAAAATATTTTAGGTTCTTTTTCCAGGCTAAGAGGCTGTGACAGAAGGTAAAAAGGAGCACCCTAGGAAGGTAATTCAGTTATGTGCAAAGAACCACTTTATCTTTCTGAAAAGCAGATAAGGTTCCTAGCAGGAGAGGACCACATACTCAACAAGCCTTATGGACATATGCAAGATCTCATGCCACCAGAAAACGTCTTGATGAAGTGGAATGTGCTGTTCTGTTAATTAAACCTACATCTTAATTAAAATACATTCCTTCAAATATAAACCAGTTTATGTGAATACCACATGGGACGTGTCTGTTATTTATTTTTTTCAATCTATTTAGTTTTTTAGCCTTTTGAATTGAAAGCACAGTTAATTGTAGGTGAAATTTAAAATGCAGGTTCAGTGACTTGATTCTGATCACACTAGTTGTCGCAGAGAATCTTGCAGGATCTTTCTTCAGAACTTCATGAGCTTTTCCAAAGCATGAAGTCTGAGAAATTCTGAAAACCTCTAGAGTATGGAACCCTTGTGTCATCTGTTTTGCTATGGTAAGATTTTTGTCTGATTTTTTTTTCCACACAAAGCCACACTGACTGCCAATCCGTCAACAGCTTCCTGAGATACATCTCTTCTGCCTCCCTAAATTTAGATTATACATATCTTATCTTATGTACACAAGTAAGATATCCAGGCTGCCAGAAGAAAACTTCACAAACAACACAGTAATTCTTCTATGTGAAACTTCTAAAAACAAATGAATGTATTTCCATACATTGAAAGTTTAAAGGCTTGATTCAATGTTATATCATTATGTTAGCATGCAGAATTTTTTTCTATGTGTGTTAATGCTTTAGGGAAAAGGAATGGGGGGCAAGGAGGGGATTTGAAGAAGTCAGTATAGACACCCAAGACACTGAACAAATGGCTTTTATTTAGACTGTACAAATCAAAGTAGATAAATAATGCTTAAAAGTACACATTCAAATTCTTTAGGAGGAACAGTAGTATAGAAATCCCCTCTCCTTAATGTATTAATACCTTTTTGTATTTCATTGATCTTTATTACTGTGCATATAATGCATTATGTATTCTCTCCTGCACCCGTTTCTTACTTCCTACGTACAAAGAGGGAAAAAAGAAAACCCCCATCATAAAAAAAAAAAAGACAAAAAACTTATTCCATTATAATTTCCATGGCTTCCAGTGTCTTCCTTTCCCATTTAGGTTTTCCCAAGTCAAGCAAAGATTAGTTAACAACTAATGTTAACTAATGTTAATGGTAAAATTTTTTTCTTCTAAGCAGTCACCTATTTTCACAAAGCTTGTCAAATCTTACTGTCTTTGAGGTATCTATCTCTCAGAACCAGCTGACACTGACCAATAATTCCAAAAGTTGCTGTTGAAAAACTGTGCTGTGTATACTTGCACGTGAACATGCACGTAAATATAGACTTAATATTTGGTTACAGTATGTAGATATATTTAGGAAAGCAGACAATTTTTTTTTCCTAAAATAAAAATAAATATTCAATAGGAACAACTATTATCAATGTTTAAATTTTACAAGATAATATTTTAAAATATTTATATCATGTAAATATAACATATAATTATATAAATATATATTATAGAAATATATATAATAAAGATATGTATTTGCATAATTTTAAAACATACATAAAAATAATCATATTTTATAAGATTTTTACATTAGTTATATTTGGTCACCAGAAAGTTTGTCGTATAAAGAAGTAGGGAGAATAGCACAGAAGGGTGACCAAAACAGCTATCAATACACGTATTAATAGAAAAAAAGTAACAAAAATATATTCAATTAAACACCTCAGTGGCAATAGAATTCTTAACTCACTGGCAAAAGCATAATTAAGTGTAGAGGCAAAATCTAGTTCCATAAATGACTATCTATAATCATACACAATTGGCATGTCATTGTTCATATTACACAAAGAACAAACAAGAACAGAAAGCAATAATAGTTTTATAGAACTGAGTTCCTAATTAAGTCCTCATCCAAATAACTAAGCTTTGCAATCTCGTCTTTCTCTTTTCTCAAGTATGTCCATTAAAACTATCTGACATCATGTGAAAAACATTTGTCTTCCCCCTGTTTTCCATAAGAACAACATGAAGCATAAGAAGGAATAGAACTGGCACAGTGCATCAGCTCCTAGTTAAGAAAATCATATGAATAGCATGAGAAATATCAAGAAAAAGAATGCAATTTTTTGTTGTTAAAAAGAATTCCCCATTTTTTCTACGTCAGAAGTAAATCAATCTTGGTATTGAATTGAACTGAAAGATGTGAATCTGAGAGTGATAACATAAGCGTTTACAAACAGTGGACTGATCTATTGTATTCTTGATGGATGTAATAAGAGAAAGAAAACAAAAAATATTCCTATCTTGCTAAAAATTGATTGATTGATATTTTACTGGAAAAATTGGGAGTTTTTCTCATTGATTTTTTAATTTAATTATTCAATATTATTATTTTTTAATCTTTTTTAAGACATGAAATTACACTACATACCATACTACAATTCCAATGTCATTTGAGTTTATGTTTACCCATGTTGCCCAGACCTGCTTAAAATATCTAGGTTAGATCTTGCAAATGCAGAGATATGGATGGATGTGAAATCTTTCAGGGTGTATGTTAGCTTGGAAAGCACTCCAAGTCAGAACAATATGTTGTTGCAGTATATTTCTTCGGTTTGCTCAGATGCCTACAAATGCATACACTGAGGATGTAGTACAGCCATTGGTGTTTGTTTCTGGTGACTTGATCTACTTTCATTTTGGAAACTGGATCAAGCAGTCTTTATCTCTGAGTTTTGAGATTGAGTTCAGATCAGGTATTTTATTGACCCACTCTGTGCAGATGCTGTCACCATCTAAAACTAGTTACTTTCTCTCAACACAAGTACACAATTTTACCCAAAATCTTGGGGCAGACTTTAAGACAAGGTACATGGGAAGAGTATACTCTCTAAGCCCTCAAAGGCCTGATATAGTCTCTTCAGAAATTTTTGAAAAATGTGAAAGTGTGTTGCTTGGGGTTATGGTTTAGTGGTGGAGTTGGCAGCAACGGGTTAGTAGTTGAATGGTCTTAGAGGTGTTTTCCCACCTTAACTAGTCTATGATTCTATGATAAGGGTTAAAGCAAACAGACAGGGATGGATTAACTTCTGCATGTTTGGATACAACATGTTCTTCTAGGTATTTGTATGTAGGACTTTGATTTCCAACACTGTTAGTCCTTTCTTCTCACATATTCAAAACCTTGAGTAAAATAAGTCTCAAGGTTGAGCAATGAATAATGTCTTTGATATTTTAAAACATAGGAGGTACTTAAAACTGTGGCCTCTAGCAAACGAGGGTGTATTATAGAGAAACAGAAAAGCAGCTTGGTGCCAGGGAAAGGAGCAGTGACCAGTGAATCATTGCCTTCTACTTTAACCTGCAATGTTAGATGCAGCTTTACAGGAGAACGACTTTGACTCATTGGAAATACAACCTTAATGGACCAAAGTACCCCAATGCCCAGTGTCTGGCCTCCTCAGACAACTATTGTAGTTTTACACCATATTTCAACACAGCAATAAACAGCAAACAGAACATGTTAGTGAATTCAGTGTATTGCACACTAAGCCAGTTCAATATAATATGGAATTATTTTATAAAATTTGTGTGGTTGTTTGACCCTGACTGGATGTCAGGTGCTGACCAAAGCCACTCTATAGCTCCCCTCTGCAGCTGGACAAGGGAGACAAAATACAGTGAAAAGCTTAGGGATTGAGATTAGGGCAGGGGGAAGATCATTCAGCAACTACTATCATGGGCAAAACAGTCAACTTGGGGAAATTAATTTAACTTACTACCAATTAAAACAAAGTAGTATAATGAGAAATAAAATCAAAATTGTAAAAACATCTTTTCCTGCCCCTCCCTTCTCCCCAGGCTCAACTTCATTCCCCAGTTCTCTAGCTCTTCCCCACTAGCAGTGCAGGGGGACAGGAAATGGGGATTGTATGCTGTTCATCACACATTGTCTCTGCCACTGCTTCCTCCTTAGAGGGAGGACTCCTTACCCTCTTTCCCTGCTCCAGCCTGGGTCCCTCCATGGGTTTCAGTTCTTCAGGAACAGACTGCTCCAGTGTGGGTCCGCCATGGGGTCACAAGGCCTGGCAGCAAACCTGCTCCAGCATGAACTCCTCTCTCCATGGACCCACAGGTCCTGCCAGGAGCCTGCTCCAGCTTCCCATGGAGTCAACAGCAAAGCCTCCTGCTTTGCTGTTGGGCTCTCCACAGACTGCAGGTGGATATCTGCCTCATCATGGATCTTCATGGGCTGCAGGGAGACAACCTGCATCACCATGGTCTTCCCCATGGGCTGCAGGGGTGTGTCTTCACTGGCACCTGGATCACTGCCTCCTCCTCCTTCTTTACTGACCTCTGTGTCTGCAGAGCTGTTTCTCTCACATATTCTCACTCCTCTCTCTGGCTGCTGTTCTGCAGGATTTTTCCCACTGCTTCTTAAATCTGTTATCCCAAAGATGCTACTGCCATCACTGATGGGCTTGAACTTGGCCAGTGATGGGTCAGTCTTGGGACCAGTGGGCATTAGCTCTGACAGACACAGGGGAAGTCCCTAGCAGCTTCTCAGAGAAACCACCTCTATAAACTCCCAGTTACCAAAACATGGCCACACAAAGCAATATGTTTTAAAGAAACTAGAAAAGAAAAAAAATTAAAATTACCCCTAATATTAATTAATATATAACAAATATAACACATATAACAAATGCTTACACCTTGCTTATAGGCATGTTCTTACTATCATTAACATCAAAGGAACAACAAATTTAAATTACGCATTCTGAGCATGTATTTATTTGTATACTTCTATTTTTGTTTGATTTCTGTTTTTTTGTTTGTTTGTTTAAGATGAATGAAGGAGATACCACACTTTCCTTTCATTTGCATAAAATATTACAAAGCTAAGTAGGGGCTGTTTTTTTGATGTTTGTTTTATGCTGTTTGATTTTTTTTCCTTTTTTTTTCCTTCTATTTCTGGAAGTAGTGTACTGTAAACTAAATAAGAATTTTTTTTTCACATTTCCTCATACCAAGAGGCATGATGACGCATTGCTTTAGAGATGCATTTGTCGTATTGAGCCACATAAAGTGACATGATACAATGTGACATGTTGATGAACAGTGTGACACAAGATACATATTTCAGTGTATCATTCAAGGCAGAATTCTAACAAGGGAAGTCCCAGATGTAAAGAGAATGGAGATCTCTAGATTCTAGTTTCTCTTTTTTTCTTTTTAGAAACTCTAAAGATTGCCTGAAAAATAAGTTCCTTAGTAGAATCATAGAATCACAAAATCATAGAAACAGAGAACATCCTGAACTGGATGGGACTCACAAGAATCATTGAAGTCCAACTCCTGACCTTGCACAGGACAGCCCCAAAAATCTCCCCATGTGTCTGAGAGCATTGTCTAAATATTTCTTGAATTCTGTCAGGCTTGGTGCTGTGACCACTTCTCTGGGGAGCCTGTTCCACTGCCCAACCACCCTCTGGGTGAAAAACCTTTCTCTAATATCCAGCCTAAACCTCCCTTGACACAGCTTCAGACTTATAGTAGTACTCTAGTACTAGTAGTACTCTATTTGCTAATGTCTTGTCAATCACATGAGAAGCAATTTTCTTAGTATGAATTTTTAATCTGCCTACAAAAATATCCACTGTGTTGCGAAAATAGGAAAGGTGTTTTAAAAAGTTATTGAATCTTATTCTGGTTCTGTGTGATATCAAGTTGTAAGTAATGTAGGCAGAAAGAAAAGGTAAATTTATTTCAAGAGAAAATTGCGAAGAATTTTAGCTGACGGCTGTTTCTTACATTTCTGTACATGTTGCATGCATTTCTGCACAGCAGTTATACTCTGCTATTACTGGACTGTGTCAGACTTATGATATATGTAGGAGTTTGTATGCAGCAGGAGCACAATACTGGTTACTTAAATAGGAAGGTTTATTCACCTCTAAATTACTTGAAGTGTGCTTATGTGCTGTAAGCAAGGCCATATGTGAACGTATACTAGGAGTGAAAAGATTTATTTCATAATGCAACTTTAAGAAGCCAAGTCTTTCTCGTGTTTGTTTATTTACTAGGCTTCATAGTTAAACAATACAGTTGCAAGATAGAAATTACAAAACATCCTAAGGGGTTGCTAAAAGGGATTCAGAGAGAATACGAAAAAATATAGAAATAATGGAAAAACAAAGGAATTGTGCCATGAAAAGTTGCAGGAGTTGCAAAGGAAAATGCTCGTGCTCAGTGGTCATAGAATTTTAAGAGAAGAAAAAGAGCACAAGACAAATTAGGATGTTACAATATGCTTGTGTTATATGTTTGGCCCTGCATCTGAATCCACAAGTAATTTCTTCATTTATGTGTAACTCCACAGGATTCAAAAAGGAGCCAATTTTTCTGGATATTTTCAGGCTTCTCCCAAATATACTGTGTGATAATGAGGGCTGAAGAAAATCAGGTGACTGACAACTCAGAGGTGCTGAAATTTGCCTGTGTATGATTTCTAAGGCCTTGTACAAAGGCCAAATCCAAGTTTTGGTGCAGTCCCAGGTGAACCTCACCATTTACATTCATTGGTTTCAAACTGAATTCTCTCCCATAACTGGTTCAGATTAATAATGCAGACTTTCTAGAAACCAAATGAGATCACACAGAAAGCTTTAAGATACTTTTTAATGAGCACAAATACTGGTATACAGTGATTACAAACAATAAAAGGAAATTAAATAACTTACAGGTTTCTTTTATTTTCTCCCTTCTCCATCATCTCTAACATCAGTTCTGGAGCCTCAGGTGCTTTAGACAGAGTGCTTTAGACTGTATTCTCAAAGCCAACAATGTAAAGAAAAAAAACCCAAACCAACCCCACAAAAACCTATGATCATCCTTTTCTGTTCAGATTCAGTCCACGAGAGTGGAAATCCAGACTCCCGGAAGTTAATGGCAAGAGGACAAGATTTCATTGTTGTTAAAAAAAAAATAAAATTGTTGCTTCAGACTACTGCATTGATTTCATTTCTTTTCACATCCTTAAATATTCACTCTGTTTACTAACAGTACATTTTGCTCTGCTCCTTTACAGAACCTTATTAAGTAAGGTATCATTGTAAATGCTTATGGTTAATTTATGCATTTGCAGGTGATATAAACTGTACAGAATTTGACTCATTCTATAAAAGGGAGTGAAAGTAGTGAGAAGCAAGTGAAATGGTGCTAACATTGAAGAATAGTTGATTATTAATAATTATGATGCCTGTGATGAATACTTTGACTTTTGCAGTTCCCTGCAATTTACATGATTTAGTTGTATAGAAGGGAAAGAAATGAAACAGGAGCTTCAGCCTATTTTGGGAAATAAAATTAAAAAAAACAACAACAAAAAAAAGAGTAGAACCAAACCCTTATTTCTTGAAAGAGTAACTAGATAGGCTGTATTTCAGAGCCATCAACACTATCAGTATTTAAAGGACTACAAAAGGCTGAGAGTAAAAATAAAACAATTCACAACTAATATCAGGAAAAAATAAATTTCAACATTGCTGTCACTCTGCTGACTAAGTTGATGAGGTGAGCTAATGTAGGGGGTTTTTTAGGTTGTGATTGGCCTGCCAGCATGAATTTGTGTTGTCATTCTGAGGGCCCCTCTAATAGCCCAGAGATAGCAGGTAGCTGCTGGCTTACAGAGGCTTGCATCTATTTTATTATTTGTTGACTGTTATCCCTGACAGATTCAAACACAAATAAATTCAATCAAGAACCTCTACCTTTCTGTGATTCCATTTGGTACCTGTAGCTAGCTGCAGCACATTTCTGAAATAGCATGACAAGAGTCCCAGTGATGTGACTAGAGATAAACAAGATGTTTTATCACCACCTGAGTGGGGATGGCTGGGCATTTGAAACAAGGAAGAAATGAAATGCAAGTTTCTTGTGGACTTCACAATGGGGAAAAGCAGTGAACTTTAGGAGAGAGGCCTGAGCTTATTTTTCCTTGGAAATCAAAAGTGCAAAATAAAGAAAAATATTGTTTTGAATGAAAGTTGAACAACAGTATTTTGGAAACTGTACAGAAAATCACTAAGTGCACTTGGCAAGAATATAATGATTTGGTACAAAGTGGTACACTGTAAGCATGCTCATGAGTTTTCGCATTCTTCAAAATATGCAAGTTACTAAGAGTTCACCAGCCCCACCAGTAGTAAAAAATTGATTGCTGTATGATCCAAAGGAGTTTGCTAAATGTCAGTCAATCTGTGAATGTCCACGACTCAGGCCTTTGAGTGAATGTTGCACATCTCTGAGATTAGCTTCCCACAGGCTGTCCCAAAAACTGAGGTTGCCGAAAAGCAATTCTGCTTCAGAAGGCAAGTGTGCAGGCTGTCTTTTATTCTACTCCAGTAAGAGAAGCCCATTTTTATGAAGTACCTCCAGAACTGGTTGAATGTGAAAGTCTGTGAAAAAAATAAGTAAAGATTTTCCCAAGATCTGGATTATTTTTGCATTGTAGAGGTAAATCCCCCTAAATTGGAAGAAAATATCAACTAGTAAATATAGTTACTATGCACTTGTAAATATTCTTTTACTGATCCTCTTCACAGAAATTTTTGAGAAGTCTGACAGTAGCTGTTGAATCAAGCCAAAGTTATTCTTCATCCCATTTACCTGGATTATAAGGTTATATATATATATATATATAACACAAAGGTACATCTTTCAAGAAGTGTCTACTCAGTCTAAGTGAGGCAATCACTCTTCCACCATGTGTCAGGGCTGAGAGACTTTTAAGGTATTTTCATATTCTGGCAAAAAGCATCTCTTATTAAGTGATTCTGCTAACTTTTATGCAGGAAGCAGTATTCCAAATTCCTATTCAGTCATTTGATCATATTGCTGAATTACTCCCGTCCTCCTTCAATTGAAAGGAATAGATAGATGGTACAACACTGACTTCACCTCATCTGACTCTGACCCAGTCTTCCCTTTTCTCCCTTCATGTCTCTACAAAGAGCAGGAGT
Organism: Pipra filicauda; assembly: GCF_003945595.2. NCBI lineage: Eukaryota > Metazoa > Chordata > Aves > Passeriformes > Pipridae > Pipra > Pipra filicauda. The sequence continues at coordinate 3,172,940 of NW_024104765.1, forward strand.
GATGTTAGGTCATTTAGAAAATTTCCATACACTCTCCTACTGCAGTAAATCTCAATGTTCCTCTCAAAGAAAAACTCAGAAGACCAGTAGAGGTGGAAGCAGAGCAAACCAGCAGAAATAAAAGCATGTGTCAAAAGGTAAAAGCATTGCGCTTTCTCAGTGAGCCAAAACACAAAACCTAGAAGTGAAAATATTTCCTGTCCAGCCACTGGGATTTAAGTACAAAACTCCCAACAGCTGTTTTTCTCTCTTTCTCAGGAGTCTCCTAATACAAAGGCTTACAGGATCTTAAAATTTAACAAAAAGTTTATTCTACTTCTTTGCTATTTCGAAACACTCACCATGGAGTTTGTAATAGTCCGCACCTCTTTAGGACCTTGAATTTTTTGCCATATTATTTTTATGTAACTATTTTCCTTAGGTTTTGATGAAGGCTGCCAAGTTTTGTCTGTCTACAGAGTTTCACACTGTGATGTCTTGCCATTCAGTTCATGAGTCAGCACTTCTTTATGCAATCAAACCTCGCTACACCAAAAATAAAGTTTCATATAATTTTGAACTAAACGGTACAAATCCCTGGGCAAATTAAAAATTTAATATCTTTTTCGTTTTCTGTGTTTGTGGTCTGACCTATCAGTTGCAACCACTGAAAGGCTCCAGAAGAAGACTCAGCTGTGGTCTATATTGAATGGTAAGTACAGGTAAATGCAAACATACAGTGGCACAAATACTTAAGTTCAGCCACTTTAAGCTCATTTTAGGATCCAGGGAGAGATTATAGAATAGAGACTAAGAAAGTTCATGTTTTTCTTTTTCAGAGATAATTTCATGAAGTCATCAGAATAAGAGTGGTCCATTGCCTATACTATGCGAACTTTTTTTTGTAAATCAAAATATGTCCTTGAGCAGGTAGAAGCATCAAAGGGTAGTAAAAAAGAAAATAACTGCATTTTGTACCACTTGTTCTAGATACAGGAGGTCCTTTTCCTATTTAGCCTTTTTGATTTGTTTCTCAAAAAAACAAACCAAACCAACAAAAAACAAACAAAAGCCCTCCAGAACAACCAACATCACCAAAACTGACATATAAATTTGGTGATTCAGTGCAGCTAGACAGACATATGAACAAAAATGACAACTGAAAAATATACTGGGTATTGGGAATTTAGCAGTTAAAAAAGAAAACACTCAGAATGGATGCGATAAAACCTGAAGAAACAAAAAGCCTGTTCTGCTTGTATCATAGTTTACAAATGGTTTTTCCCAATTTAATGTTCCCACTGAAACACTCCAAACCAAGGGCCACCTGCTCACTTCCCCCTTCTCTTCCCTTTCCCTCTCCTCCTGTGGCAGGTTAGAGAGGAGAATTAGAGGCACAAAGGGGTGTGTAAAGACCATGGGTTGAGATAAGAACAATTTACTGGAAACAGCAATGGAATAAGAAAGCAAACAGTAACAATTACAGTATCAATAACAGAGGGAACAGGCACAACCCGACCGCTCCCTCCACCACACTTTTTCAGCTGGAAGGGACCTCTTCTTCTGCCTCCAGAAAATGATATGAGGTACTGAGGTGGTATAGAATAACCTCCAGGTCCTAGCCAAAACCCCTCCTGGCTACAGCGAAAATTAACCCTGTCCTGGCTGGAACCAAGACAACTTGACTCAATGAAGGAAAAAAGAATCATATGTGTATACATATATCTGATAGAGAAAGATTTAATTTGGACAACAGTAGGGGGAAAGAAAGAAATAAAAAGAGAGACTGCTAATACAGAATACCTTAAAAACATTTAGAGAATTGCAGGAATGAATCAGGCCAAGTGTGTCAGTCCAGAAAAGGATAAGCTAATTTCTAGCAGTCCTTGCAAAACACATTTTGCTATAATTTCCATTGTTCTATCTAGTCTTCTAACAATTTAATTCTTTCATTTACCTATAAAGTACCACTGAAGAGGGAAGGGGAGAGGAGGTTGTTATTTCAGCTATGCTTTATTCAAGTGATTTGGATTCAAGTTCCCAGACTTGGGTAACTTTGGCTTATTGACTCTGGGATGCAGACTTGCATCAGCAAAAAGGAGGTGGTAAATCCGTAACTCACAGAAGTAGAATGCACATTAAATCTTCCCAGCATTTCACAAGTCTGCTAGATGCTAGTACAATCAATGTGGAAGGGCCAGAAATAAAGTGTTTAATGAATGAGTCATATCCTTGATTTCTGTAGTACCCTCTCTGTTTATCCCAAGTAAGGAATCTAATCCAATTAATTTGCTTAATGTTTCCAAACATTGGAAAATTATATTTATTTTCTTCTATAAAATGAATGCAGTTTGTATACTAGTCACTTCCAATAGGATAAATTCAGACAGATATCCTCCATATATATCCATAGAAAAGTGTACTTTAATGCCTGTGTGATGAGACAAATTCTGAACCTTCACCCTGCACAAATTTGAATGCAGCATTTTGCTGTTTGCTGTTTGTGTTGGTTTTGTGGTTTTTTTTTTTCTTTTTGCAAGTAAATACTTCGGGTTGCAATCACAAATATTTACACTACAGTGAGATGGAGAGATAATGTTTATAGGTAGACTGCATGATAAATGCTTCTAAGTATAATCATGTCTTCATAGAAACATTTTTTCTAGTTCCTTTGTAATAGAAAGAGTAACCACACCAATGTATCAGGAAGTTTGGTTGCTAAAGTACATTTTAGTTGATGTATTAGTATAAATTACATCACTGGAGGGAATTTCCACCTTCCTGAGGAAAGGCTGCCATGAAAATTTACTGGTAATATGCTGCACGACTTCAGGTAGATATATCCTTCAAACTGAATTCAATGCTGCAGGTACATTTCTAATTAGAAAGGTTGTGTAGTATAGATCCTCCATATGTTAGTACACATATGTTACATTTTTTTCTATACTGCTCTATCTATAAAGCTTCCCAGAAGACGAATCTTTCTGTACATGTGCAGAAGATGAATCGCTACTGTTTGCACCTTCAAAGACTTCATTTAACCTGTTTGCACACAAAAGTTAGTGCTTGCCTAACCAAAGAGTATTTGTTGTTGTCCAATGGCTTTCTGCCTTTTGAATTTCCCAAACAAGTTTACCACATCTGATATTATTAAATATTTAGAGTTGAAAAGGAAATTCTACTTCAAAAATCACTACTTGAGTTGAAAATGCAGATTTCAAGTTGTTCACTAGAAAAGCCAGACACTATGAGTCAGGCAGTGTGTGCAATGCTTTAATTTCTCTAATAAGACATCATAATGGACCATTATTGTTTTTACATGCCACCTTACTGTTCTCTTTGAACAAATTTTCTGTCAAATTTTCTTTTAGCCTCCATATATTACATTTGTATTGACCCTGGGCCTTTTCAAACCATTATGTTAGAGAAATGTTGAAGTGTTTCACTAAAAGTGTTAAAAGCCATTTACAGCCTTCCAGTAAACATCTTGTTATTAGAGGTATCCATCTCTCCATTAGAGGTATTACATATTAGTTAATGGCTATGTATATTTATACCTCTATAGTTGTACTTTTATATGCATATACATAAATATATACACATATGTATATCAATATACATATATATAATTGTATACAGGAATTCTAATACTTATTATTAGAAACTTGCTATTATATATGTACAACAGCACATTAGAAACTGACAGAAAAGTTGATAGATCAACTAGACCAGAAGTAAGCTCTGCAGCTGGTAGTTCTTATGCATTCTAGAGCTGGTTTCTTATTCAGAGCAGTCTTCTGGTCCTTTTTTATTCGTAGGTGCAACAAAGACCACATTCAGCTTAAGCATCCCTAAACATTGTTTACATATGAATGTCCTATTGCTTATGTACCCTGTGGACTTACAGAAAACCTGAAATTAACACTGGAACAATTCACTGTGAAGGTGGTGAGGCGCTGGAACAGGTTGCCTGGAGAAGCTATGGATGCCCCATCCCTGGACGTGTTCAAGGCTGGGTTGGCTGGGGTTCTGAGCAACCTGATCTAGTGGAAGATGTTCCTGCCCATGGCAGAGGAGTAGGAACTAGATAATCTTTAAGGCCCCTTACAACCCAAGCCATTCTATGATAGGGTGTGATATTGTATAGGGAGGTATGTGACACTTTTAACATGGGGGATGGTCTAAACATACGTGTTGTGGGGAATTTCCAGGGCTGTGTTGTTTAAACATCCCTATCGTGAGCAAATGTGTCATAAAAGCTTTTTTATTAGCTCCATCTTAGAATTTCTGAGATCTGCTCCACTTCTTTTGTTAGTTTTCAAGGTCTTTTATTTTTCTGAGGTTAGGAAGCGCTTCCTAATTTTCATGCAAAATTTATGCTTGAACACTTTGTACTTGTTTATTGTTATGCACATATTAGCTTTTAGCTCAAATATCTCTTCACCTTTCTCTTGCTGCTTTTATCCTGACATGTTTATTGACTGAAGACATATTTCTCACCAGTCTTTGATTTTCCAGTTTAAGAAAGCCATAAGTTTGCAGTCCCTTCTAAATGGGTGTATTTCCTCTAGTCACAATAAACAGCTCTTTTCCAAACTGACTGAAGTTTGACTTTAGTTTTAATATGTGTCACTCCAGGATGTATGAACAGAATTGTATACACTATTTTGAGATCCTCATGGTGTCTCCGACATTGATATAGACATTTTTCAATTTCTTTATTGGAAATTATCTTCTTGGTTAGTTTCCTAGTTCAAGGTCTGGTCTTTTCAAACACCATTAAGGAATATTTTTTTACTTTTTGTGTTCAACATATGTAGCTTCAGACAGAAAGTGAGCTCAGCACTTTAGTTGTTAGTGATGTTGGTGACGGGAAATAAGGAGAAGTTGTGTATTTCCTATTGAATATGTTAAATGACTTTAGAAGAGTTTTGGGACATTCATGATTCTGTGAAACAAAGGTGTGACAATATAAACAATAATGGTATAGACCACTGACTCATTCAAATGTGTAAGTAATTGCAGTATGTACACAGCTAGTAATGGAATGAAGCAGAGAGCTATGACAAGACTGTGCAGTTATATAAAGTAACAATTACACGATTAGGAGCTTTTAAACCCTTTCAAAGCATCATGAATACAAATGCATGAGACAGGCCAGTATTTTCTGTTTGAAAGTTTTTAATCAGAAAGAGGAAAAATGCTATTAATGTTAATTTTGGAGGAAAATTTTGTTCCTTAATTTTCTGTTTCGTAACAACAACAACAAAAAGAAAATTAAGGGCAAGAGAAGTTCTGATGGTATTTCAGTTTCTGTTCTTCACATTTTCCCTAGTGATACTTTCATTTGTTATCACACCTTTCTTTAACAGACACCAAGTAGAACAAAAATTAGGGTATGAAATATTTTGACATTTTCCTCCAGGAGACTGTTATTAGAAAATTGAATTGCACTTAATGAGAAATTTTAATCTCTGTTCATCTAAAAAAACCCCAGCATATAATAAAGTAATTTATTCCCTTTTATTTTCTTGAACATCCATCTTCTCAGTTTTCTACACCTATAGATCTCTTAATTTCATGGAGTGCAAAGTCTGGTAACATTTCCTATTTCTCTAAAAAAACCAAATCCTCCAAGCAAGTAAACAAATAAACAGAAAACACAAAATGTTTCAGGACTTGGAATGAGACTTCTGACCTTCAGGTTAATCTTTGATTTGGGTTACGGATGATCCACTCAGTGGACCAGGTCCCATTTGTGCTATGCATTGTATAGACACAATCACAAGCCAAGAGTTCCTGTTTCAGTAAATCAGCTGTCTGTCAGTGAAAAAACCTTAAGGTACGTGCAAGTTGGGAGAGAGGAGAAGGGGAGGGGTACTGGAAGAAAAAGAAAAATGAGATGCTTCTGGTCAGTGTGAAAGTAAGACGGTTCACAGCTGAGAAGACTTTCTATAAGCAGCAAAAGGAATTAGTGAGGATGAAACTGCAGAAGCACAGTCAAGTGATATTTAGGAAGCTCTAAGCAGCAAGTATTATCACAGAGCAGTATACAAATGCATTTTCCAGAATGTGTAGGAATACCAAGCAGAGATGGGATCTGACATTTCAGTAGTAAACAAGAAAGACTGAACAGATGCTCACTCCAAAGAACCTTGGATTTAAAATTAGGTGATCTCTAGTTGGTGTGATAGAAGTAGAATGAATAGAAAGATGCATATAGGGGACTGTCATTATCATAGCAATGAGCTATGAAAATGATATTTTGCTGGAGCACTTTGAATAAGGTGAGATCCTGAATGAAAGCTTTATTAGTGTAGCTGTATGTTAAAAGATACAGCTTGTAGTGGAAAGTAGTTGTACTGAAGGTTCCTGTACCTAGAATCTGACAATATAAAAAGATGATGGAGTTAGTTACATCATGAAGTTTTGAGTCTCACAGGATTAAAGCTTTCAGGGATGAGAGACGGCGTCATGATGTTGAGAGAAAATTTCAAAAGAGGAAAATTTTAAAGAACTGGGGAAAAAAACCCACAAAACCACCAAAACAAACAACTAAAAAAAATCCATACCCTCCTTAATTTTTGTCGCCTTCAGTTTGTGTTTTAAAAAATCAGACCAGTAGTCAGGGAGACAAGGCAAGATTATAATCAAGCAGGAGGGGCCAAATCTTTAAAGCAAAGGTGGATCCACAAATGTTGATCTGCCTAAAGGTGAAATGTGAAATAGTTTGTGAAATGTTTTGTCCAATGGTCTGGTGTAGACCAAAAGAAAAACAAGTTGAGGTGTCTGGGGGACACTGAAGAAAGGGTAGAAGAGAAAGAAAAATACATGTATATGAAAATCTGGATTAGTTTTTCTGGAAGTTAACATAAAATCCCACTGAATGAAATCTGTAGCTGCACAAATGCCACAATGATGGCAAAAGGATAATTCTAAAATATCTGGATCAGGCAATCAAATGAGCCCATATATCAAGGCCTGCATAAATGTTTTCATAAGACAAATATCATTACAGGAAAAGGATTGTACATCACATATGGAAAATCGCACACATGAAAAAGAACTGGCTAATAAAAAAGAAAGCATGTATTGGAAATCAGTGTTCTGAAAATATTTTTAAAGGCAAAGTGAAAAATTAAATGCATGCAAGTTATTTGAGTGGAGATGCAGCAAAGAGGAGTAATTGTATATTATAACCTGCTAGATGCATAGCACTCATAAGACCTGTACTTTTGAGTAGTTTTTGTGCAGTTTTGGAACCTATTTTTTTTTTAAATAGTGATGGAATGAAATTGATACGACATACTTCTGATTCCTTTGCAAAGAGAGGACTAGAAATTACATTACACAATGCTTTTTCTTCTTAAAAAAAAAAAAAAAAGAGATTTTATATTGATTTTGTCCCATCCGCAAGTTGAGGTTTGCATTAGATGACCTCCTGATTACTTTCCTACCTCACTCTAAAACCTATGGTAATGGCATTTCTCTAAAATAATAGGAGCAAAGGGCATAACAGAAGCTATTTGACACATTCAAAAGAGAAATTACATGTTTACTCACATACAGAGAACTAGTTATCACCAAAAAAATGGTTGAAAGTGTTTGGAAGAAATGTATGGGATTCTTCTCTTGATGTTTTGATTTCAAAGTTGCATGAATTCCTGATGATGGGCTTTAGCAAAGCACAAATTTTGCTGCAGTCATACACAAGTAACTGGGCTCCATACGAGGTAAAGTACATGAATGCAATGTCCTATGGTTTGGAGCGGGTCAAAGTAGGTAAGGCAGTTGTCCTGGCCTTTCACTCTGTGAATCAATGAATCGTATTAATCTTGTTCAGAGTCTATTTTTTGGTAAGCTGTTCCTTCCTTAAAACAGTTTTATTTTCTTCACCCTGATCTAAAACAATTCTCTATGAAGTCACAGATTTCCCAAGGGAAATATCACAGCTTCATGATTTTATTTGATGACACTAACTTGGCCTTTAATTTTGGGACTACAAGTAAGTTTAGAAGAAAATGTGACACAGCCAATGGTATGTGAAAAGACATCTTTCTGATACCTACTGGAAGCATGCACTAGCTAATTGTTTCTTTCCACAGACAACAGAAGATGCAAAGAAAAGGCCACAGAGATGATATTTTTTTTAATTTTCATTTCCTTTGCAATTTTTTTAAGAATAAAAAGAAGATTAAAGGTAAAATATTAATGTCTCAGATAGTTAGTGTTAAATATTCAGGTTCAGAGTTTCAAAGATACCTGTGGGATTTCAACTCCTCTTTCCTACTAATTTTAAAACAAATATTCAGGTAAGCCTCAATTTTTAGGGAAAGTTGTATCTTAATCAGTGCATCAAAATATCACCTCTCCTGAATAGCTGTGTCAAATATAGACACTGTCTCTCTTGATTATTCTTTTCCTTTTTTTTCCCTTTGCCACATAATGGCCTGCTAATGTGCTAAATACCTTCATCATTGCCTCAGCCTCCTTGAGTCTAGATAATAATAAGGTAATAGATATTAATTAACTGACTGATATTACTTTCTGAACTGTATTTAAGTAATTTTCAAATGGTGACACTTAAAGGAATTTGGTTTTGTACAAAATAACCAAAACCAGCTCTAGGTGTTAGCAAGCAGCTCTTTAGAACCAGACTATTAGGGAATTCTAAATGTAAAACTATTAACTGGATGATCCTTGATCCCTGACATGAGTTGCTATCCACGGCCCAGTCGTTTCCTGCTCATCTCCCTGCAGGAACTACAGTCTTAAGAAGATTACACTACACAAATAACAATCAGCTTGGATAGAAGACAAACCAGGAGAGTCCATTAAACCTTTCACATCATTACAAGCCTCATTGTTTTGCAGATGAGCAACATAAAGTAGAACATATGCATGAGGCCTCTTACTGACTCTCTGGATACCAAGGATTTTAACTATCTGAACCTGGTTGATTACTGGTAAATGAATAAATAACCTTGAGATAATCCTTCCCTTTTATCGGAAAGGTGCCCTGCTTAAATACCAGATAATGAAAAAATGTCCAGATTTCCTTAATTGTCTTTTTGGTTCTCTGTTTTCTGTGTACTATGCTATAATAGCTGTGGTCACTGCTTTTTGCCATCTGCTCACATCAGAAGTTGAAACTGGTGTTTGGATGGAATCTTATTAAGCTGGACCAGGGGAGGAAATAACAAAAAAAATTGTAAGTAGTTTTCACACAGTATCTGATTTAAGGCACAGGCCACCTCTGAAAAAGATACTTTTCATGGGGACCTGGAGTTCTGAAGTTATCAATTTCCATGGCTGTATGTCACAACAAGTGGATAAAAAGTGATTTATTCAAAAGTTAACTGGCTGGTTTATCTTTGTAATGTGCTCCTACAAAAGCTATTTTTTATTTTCTCTGCTGATTGACTGTTGATCATATTTAATTTATTCATATTTAATATTCATTTTCATGTGATTTTTTCCAATATTATTTTCGTCTAATGTCAAAATGATGACTTGTTTATTCAATTTTTGTGCTATTGTAGTAATAGCAGAGAGCTCTAATTTTAGATCAGAACACCAGTACGCAGGCCTTTTAGAGGTCTCATTTAATGAAAAGGTGCATACGTGCAACTAATAGCTTGCTTAGCCAATTCTAGCTGAGTACTAGAATTCCTTAAAGAGAAAAGGAAAATGACAGAATAATGAATATTAATCCATTCGAACCTCCAAGAATAACCCTTAAGCTCAGATTCAGATCTATGTTGATATTTTAGCAAAAGACTGTATATCTTCTACTTTAGGGGAAAGTGAGCAACTAAAATGAGTCAGAATAACAGATTCTTATTGTGCTAAATGTGAAAGATTGATGCCTATTGCTTTTCATTTATCTGATCATATAGGCTTGTTCCTTTACTAATTTTTTTAACATACTAGGTGCTAATCTGCTGCACTAATAATGGTCCTAATTAGCAATGCTTACTCATATCTTGTATTTATATATCCTTTTTCACTAAAGGGTAGAAAAATATTGGGTGGTTTGAACGAAGATACTACGAATTTGAATTCAATTCTAACCAATTTATGTTCTTTTAACGCAGCTGTCTGAGTCTAACAGGGCTACAGGTAAAGTCTAAGAGCTCTCCTGTTGACTCCAGATTCATGATCGTGCACTTCCTGTGGACTAAATGAGATGTGAATGAGGCTCATTGTTTGTGTATGCTTAACCAAAGGGAAAAGAAAAAGTCTCACAGCTAGTATGGGTGAGAAATTCTTCACAGCTCAGGGAGGTTTGCATACCCATTACTTATTGTATCTTACTTATTTAGCCTAAATGCCAAAAGGCAGTGATGGGTAAAACTGAAAAGGTTGAGTGGTTAAGTCAAGATTTGTTAAGAATACAGTGATGCTTAACCAGAGCAAACACTCAAACCCCAGGACCTATGGAGCTGTTTTAAAAAAGAAACTAATTTTCAAAAGAAAGATTTCTCATGTGACTTCTCCTGCTTTTCAGTCCTGCCTGGAAATGACTGTTAAAATATTTTTGGGAAAAAAATAAAAGAAGATCAAAAAATAATTTTATGTGAACTTCAGTATCTTTCCAAATTATTTCTAGGGCTGATTATTCATCACATGCCTATAACAGTGAGAGATCTTGTTTTTATCCCTGAGGAATGGGGGCCCTGTAAAACAAAGAAGTAGTACCACTTACAGTATGAACTCATGTGCAGCTTCAGTGTGTCTATAGGAAAACACCTCAGGTAGATGTGTAGAAAGGTAGGCAGGGAGAGGGGGAGGGTGGGGAGAAGGGAGTGGAGGGAGAGACAGAGGGAGGGAGATATTTCGTTCAATTTATTTCTCCCCCAACATTTCTCATAAATCCATTTAATTCTCTCCTTGTACTCTGAAAGGAAGGTAACATCCTTCCATGGCTCTAGTCACAAACCCTTCGCTTCTCATGGAACTATTCAATTATTTTCCATCAGTCCTTGCAGATCTATTCACTTTCTCCTACTGCTTTCCTCTTACACTATTCAGTGTGAGTGGGCAAACTGCTTATAGAAAGCCTGGGATTAGAAATTAAGGACTGTTGCAGTTTATTGGTGAAAACCAAGCAGAATTACTCTCTGAGGAGTTGAAGGGAGTTTACTCAGAATCTGACTGTATTTTACTTGGATCCTTTGGGTCCCATTAGTCCCTCACTTTCATTATCCTAAGCACCAATTCATTTCACTTACTCTCACCTTTCCCTACGGCTGTATTGCTTACAATACCATGATACAATGATTTTATTTCTTTGTTTTTGTCTATGAAACTTTATGGACATAATAAATAAAATACACTTTTATGATATATTTGCAACAGTAACTATACCCTTATGCATACAGATATCAAATTCGTGCCCATTGCATGAATATTTTATGTGAAGACAGGTTCTAGAAATAAAATAAAAACTTCAGTATGTCATTAATGATTCCCTAATAAATACTTCTCTCACTATAAATCAATTGCATATTACCTTGGTCAGGATAATCACTTTTACTACTGTAGGTATTCACATCTCATAAAACAGTTGATACTATTTCTGGGTTAGATACAGAATACTGTCTGAATACTTCAGACAGTTGCCCGTCTTTCCAGATATGTTTTTAAAGCAGTAATTAGGCTCAGGTATACTGATTTTCATTATATATTTTCTTGAGGTTTTGAAATATACTCAACATTATGTGCTACCTGTATAAGGGGTGACATCTCAAGTGCTTATCTGTGTGGGATTGTATTTATTATCTAAGTGTCCATTGTTAGTCCCATATCAGTTTAGAAATTGTAATGCATGCACATACTACAAATATAAGTTAACTAGACTGTGTAGAGGAGAAGAGTGATTTACTGGATGCTAATCAGTTAGTGAGAGACCGGAAGTGTAGTCTCACTACACTTTATGTGGGTACATATTTGTTAAGTCTGTTCTTTATATGCTTCATGTCTGATGACTTTTGGCTCATTTTGTGCATTTATTACAGGTGGTAATTTTTTTTTTTTTTCATTTCTTACACATCTAATGTACTAAAAACTGTAACCTTCATTCAGGGCCAAGTTGAAAGAAATATTTAATTCTTACAGAAAGGAGTGTGCATAAAGCTGGGTTCAGCTCCTCCATCAGGGAAACAGCAGCTATGCTATTCCCTAGATAGTCTCTGAATACCTTGATATGATTCAAAGCCCACTCTTGTTTAAATTGGGTCTTACAGGTACAGTTTAGTCCTCTCAGAGGTGAATGATTTTATATTGCATGATGAATAGTTTGTTGGGGAAAAATTAAAACCAAAATACTCAAACTTCATATTTTTATCTTCTCAAAAACTTGTATCTACCTAACTGATTTTTTTAGTAGATTTGAGGTCTTTTTGTTTTGTTTTTAAACTGCAAATGGGGATAAATATGGGGACAGTTTTCTTCCTGCACAGGGTATTTTTCTTCCCATACATGATGTTAGTTCAAAACCTATAACCAAGTTTATGCTGACAAGTTCTATCCAAAGATTTCATGCAAATCAGATTCACACTGATTTTTGGAATTGAGAAACATAATGAGGTAAATGAAAAATATGTGAAAATAGGAGAAGAATTATAAGGTGAGAGTTCATTGGTGGCAGTTGTCAACCTACCTACACAGTAGCCAAAAGAATCTCTTTTCTTTTTTTGTTACAACATATTCTACTGACTTCTCTGTGTTTTAGAATTTAAAATTCCTCAAGTGGCCTAAACTAGTACTAGTTCATCAAACTCATCTATAGTCTGAAGTACAACTGTGCATCATGAAAAATAGGTTGCCCTGTACTGAAACAGAAAAAGGAAACAGATGGCATGCAAAACCAGAACTGTATAAATTTTCTGTCCTGTGACAGATTTTGAAGGTGAGTTTTTTCTGTATCATTTTGGAATATAGAGTAAGAATCTGGGAATATATATATACATATATATAAAAAGATGACATAGAGAAAAAATAGTGAGATAAACATATTTTTTTTTTACTTCTTAACATTGAAACATTTGATTTGAAGGGCTATATAATATTTTTTCAAGTTTTTATTCTGAGTTAAACAGGGAATTTCAAAATGAGAATCCATTTTGTATCTAAATGATAAAGTTGGGGTTTTTGTGGTTTGTTTTTGTGATTGGTTTTTTTTGTTTGTTTGTTTTTATTGTTGTGTTTTGGTTTGGTTTTGCTTTTGCTTTCGTTTTTTTTAAATACCGATACAAAATCATTGAAGTCTGAAATAATTTTTTTTTTTTCAGATCTGAGGGGCTTCTTTTTTATTTTTTTTATTTTGAAAGATTGTTAAAACTAAGCATTCTTAATACAGCTATGCGTTTTCTTATGAGAAAAATATTTTTTTAAAATATTTTCACAAGCAACTTCATCCACTGTATGAATCAAACATTTTTATAAAACCATCCATAATTTTACTCTATATCTGACCTTTTGGTTTAACAATAATCTCCACTCACATCCTCGTGGAAATTTAGAGGGCACAATTTTTAATGCTCTCTTCAGGCTTACATTTTCTTGCAGGCTCAATGAATGCATTCAACTGAACACTAAGAGTTCACAACACCCATCTCATAGTTGCTTTTTTGTTGCTGTTACTGTAGTTGTTTCTCCATTCTCTCATAATGTACATAATGTAGTTTTAAAGACATAATCTTGTCTGATAAAAGGTGCTTATCTCCATAAATCTTGTTATACCCATTGGAAATTTCATTTGCCTAGAAGAAAAACTGGACAAATCAGATAAACCAAGTATTTTGGCAAACCTAAATACTTGGAGGTTTTGTCCCTATTATCTCTCAATAACTAGCTGTCAGAGTTCTTTTTTTGTGCTCTATTTCTGTGTAATGGCAAGATGCTAATAAGATTAAATTTTAATGTTGGTTTTAGGTATACTTGAAGTATGTTCAGAAATTATTTTGAATTATCTGTCAGACAAAGAAATTAAATTTTATTACCTTCTGAACTGACTGTTTGAACTCATAAGACGTCCTAAAATTGAATTTTTTTTCATTAATACATCCTATGTCTTTGTCAGCATTATAAAAATGTTAGAACAAAGAAGTACAATATTCCAAGTCCTCCTTCTCCTTTAAAGAAATGGACAAATCAATTTGTTAAAAACTTCCCTTGAAATGTCATGCTGCCGTGCCTCTGTAAAGTAAGAATCAAACCTGAGCCTGTATTTCCATAATTCACAGTCTTCCTTTAACCCGAAGTTTTAAAATATCCATTACAATATTGGTATTATGATTTAGTACTTGCAGTATTATTGACTTTTCCAATAGCAACAATGAAACACAGCAGATCATCCTACTGACATTCTGGAGAAAGCAATTAGTAAATTAGGACAGAATGTTAATCTACTCTAACACTCAAGTAGGACACACTTATCAATCCTTATCTGCTTGGGCTCTCTCTAACAACAAAAGCAAATATTTATCTAGATTTCCTTGGGTAGTAATTCCAAATAGGGTATCAACATATCTAACTTGCTTTTTTCACAACTAATTTAGAGTAATCTGAGGTATTGTGTTCGAGTTGTTTTGTTTCTCTCAATTTCAATGTCTTTTTCTGATGGCCATGGAAAAAGAGTATATTAAAACTGACTGTGCTAATGTACTTGGAAAAAACCCACGCTCCTGAAGATAAAAGGTTAGGGAAGGGAAGATGCAATAAGACAGACAAAATGTGATACTAGCAAGTTCATAAGAAATGTCAAGAGCTTAGTGAAGAGAAATGGAAAATATCAAGCAGTTCTCCTAAACAGAGTTAAGACATATCTGAGGTGATGACTCATCAAAAATGTAACATAAAACTATCTGTAGATAAAATAATATCTTAACATAAATGACTTAAAAATCCATTGATACATAATGGTAATTATAACTTTGCACTGGATATATTTTAATTATCTGAAGATACAATGGGCTATATACGTTTTTCTAAATGTGGGTGATGTACTGTGCTTTACTACTAACTTCCTACAAACCTTTTAATAGTTTACTTGACATTTGTTATGTAGGCAGTGTTCTGAGTCTGAAGAGATTTTATGTCCACCCCTGATACTAAAAAGAACAGTGACAAGGAGGCTGGTGATAGTAAAGGGCAGAAAAAAAAATGTTAACTGTGAGTTAATTGTGAAAATCTTGGTCAGAGAAACTAATTTTAAGTATACTTGAGGAGGACTATGACTATAGCATGAAATTCTAGTGAGTTTTTGGTAAGGTTGGGTTCAGATGACAGGGATGTGATGCTGAGAATATTTTGGCAATATATTTCTTTTAGGCTCCTTCCTGAGATATTAGGATTCCTCTTGGCAAAGAGAAGCAGGAGAGGCAGTCACTAAAACAGCTGACTTCCAACCAGATGTTAATTATTAAACATTTGAGAGATTTTGGGCAGCCAAAAAAACAGGGTAAAATATAAGCACTGTCATAAGGACACCTTATTCCAGAAAAAGGAAAACACATTTTGTCCTATCTTGTGCTGCTGGATAACATTTCAACGCAAGGGTTTTTTAGTAATTGCAGAGGAATAGATTATATTGAGATTTTCCTTTCAAATTAAACAAGACTGCCCTTCAGAAGTACAGGATTGAAAAAGATGTTTTTGTTAGTATGCTGAGATTTCTCTAAAATAGCTTTGCTATTCCTGATTTGTTCACTCTTCCAATAAAGAAACAAACCCCTATCGTGTGTCCTTGTTCTCCCATATCTTCTTGCAATAATAAGATACCAGCAAACTTCTGTCACAAAAATATGATTGTTACATACAGTCAAATTCTTACATCCAGAAATGAACTTGTGTACTGTGTCACTGTCCAACTGAGCAACCTCATTGTTTTTAATTAGCATCTTCAGGTTGCAGTCTTACGTATGCTACATTCCTTGCTCTTAGAGAAGCATTCTTGTGGGACTGTTTAATTTCCATAATTTATTTAGAAGACATCTGCCTCCCACCATTCCTCTAATACTCTCATCTGCTTCAAAAATTTTCAAAGGTGTTAGGAGCTATATTTTTAGCGACAGCTTATTTCTTCTTGGCACATTCCTGGTACAGCAATGTTGGCAGACCTCATTTTACAGAATATCCTGGTCTGTCATGTATTTAAACTGTTCTCTGGTTATCAAAGCACTTAAAATACTTGTGAGTGTCAGGCTTGCAAGTGGATGGATATTTCTTTAGTTTATATTTAAATGCCAAGAGAGTAGCTAAAGTATCCAAAGAGGCAGAATTCTAAAAGATACTCATCTGATCCACTTACACATGCAATACTAAAGACATGTATTGGACAAACTAAACAGCTTGATGATTTTGATTTCAGGCAAATGCCTGAAAGGTATCCTTAAATAAGTAATAAAACCTAATATATATATAGACAGTTTTGAATAACAATTATATATGCTGTGGTATTTAAACAGATAGCCAAATGAATCATCAAAAGTGAAGGCTCATCTCACAATCACGTTCAGCAAATAAAAATCCAACCATTTGTTGTTTAAATGTTTTTGTTTTATGTGATAACCTTACCTACATCTCTTTAGTTGTTATAAATAATAATAAAAACTCCTACCAATAGGTCAGGTACAATTCATTTAAAACAACATACTAGGAAAAGGAAAGAGGGTCCAGTGATAGGAGCGACAGCTTAGAGCTTGGAAGACAATTGAGATACCTTAGCATTGATGAAAACTCCTTGTGCTGCAATGCTTCCTGAGGATAAATACACTGGAGCTGTTACAGTAATGAGGGCTGTGCAGGTAATGCAGACCAAAAGGCATTGCACTTGAGTGTTTGTTTTGTGGCATTCTAATGATTCTAACATAAAGGGAAAAACCTGAAGGAGACATGAGCTGAGATCTGCTGGCCTGGTAAGCAACTTTGGAAAAAATCACTCAGTTTTCCTCATTTCTCCCTACATAGCCATGACAAATAATCCCACTTTTCTTTGTACAATGTCCTGCAATTACTTTATGACATATGTTATCTCAGCATATTATTGCTGTTAATAAAATTGTATTTATTTTACTTTTGAAAGAAAGGTGTAATGAAGGTGTAAAAAATCCTCACTGTGAGCCTCTACTTGCATTTAGAAGAAGAAAATACACTTTGCTTAAGTCATATATTCTGGTTTTTTCTCCTCAAATCTTAATATATTCTTATGGAATTAATGGAAAAATATGGGAGCCCTCCAGTGGTGAAAATAATATACCTGTATTTCATAATGTAGCTACTTTGCTGTGACTGTTGCCTGTTTGCGACATAAATACCATAGTTTTCTGACACATGTGAATACTGATACAATCTTGATTAACAGGACTTGATGTCATCCATCATTTGCCTGGACTTGAATATGAATGTGTTCCCAGATGACATTTGTAAAGCTAAGAAAGCCAAATTTGTCTCACATTGCTTACTTTTCTGTATAGACAGGAAAAACCTCAGTGGCTCTTTTTTTGTCTGTTTACTTCCCACCTGAAGTCGCATGGCTTAATCATGTTCTCCCATTCCGCAGGCTTCTCTCCTTTAAAGGTGTGTGGATGAAAAGGGATTTACAATTGTAGTAATAGAGATTTTTTTTGGCCCAATCCACCCATTTTTTGGCTTCCTATGTTATCACGTCAATCCAGTCACCATTTGACTCCAGAACTGCACTCCTCTATGTAAAGCTGTGGGACATCCTTTTGGAAAGGCTCTGGACAGCTGGCCAGTCACTGCCTTGAAACTGCAGCCTCAGAGCACATTGTACTGCTTCAGCAAATGAAGGCACATTTTGTATTTGTTTCTGTGGAAAAAACTCCGTGCTCTCCAAGAAGCAAATGGAGATCATAATCTGCGTTCCAAAAAAATGTAGCTATATCTTGCTCCACTTACGCCTGAAGAGTTCACTGGGACTGTGTTTCTTCCCTAAACATTTTAATCTGTCAGTAGTACAAAATAAATAAATAAAAATGCTTAATATGGAGCTCTTGTACCTTTAATTCCAGTTTGTAAGACTTTTGGACATTTTAAAATTAAACATGCCAGCACAATTGTCTGATGGCTTCTCCTAGTGAAGTTTCAAATGTGAAGTTAATAGCAGTTTCCTTGTGAGTGATGCACATATAAAATACAAATGTCTGAAAAACAGTGGACTCTTCAGAGAACCCTTCTGTAGCACTGGAAACAATAGGAAACAGGAAGAGAAAAGGATTAGACGTTTGTCTTCTTTTTGATGAGGGTAGCTTTTTATGGAAACACATGTTGGATAAGAGCATGGTGATACCAAGAATATTTCTTGGAAGCAGTTGGCATCTGGGATATTCATAAGCAGTCCACAGCAGAAGCTGTACGTCCAGAAGCCTGCTATAGTACGGTTATCTGCACCACAGTTGTCACAGGTAGATTCAGAAAAGGCATAGGAAAACTCATCTTAATGATAGAGATGCAAGAGTGCACACACCCCCACTGTTTTGCTTTGTGTTTAGCCAGAGGAATATTTCTGAGTACAGAGGGAGGAGGAGGAACAGTGTTTCCTTCTCATTTTGCTTTCTGTTTTGTTTAATTTCAAATCTAAAGGCAGGAGGCAGGCCACTGAAGCATACAGAATATCAGAAATAAGTTTTTAAGAAGCTGTATCTACTTCACATCCTTAGCTTTTGTGTTTCAATAAGTTTTAACATTTTACCATATCTTATACAGCAGCTGCAGGGTCCAGGACTCCTTTTGTCATGGAAAAATAAAGGCCTCATTTAACTGATGGAGCTACAGTGTGTGATGTGTGTTTGTTAGTCTAAGACATCTGCTCTTTGTATCAACTACTAACTCCAGACACCACTGAGTGTCCTCTGTCAGGCTGCACGTAGAGGCAGTGGGTCTGCTCTCCAAAAAAAGAGGAAAGGGGCAAAGAAAAATTTGTGTGCTGCAGGGACTAAGTGACAGGAAAAGAGATACTTTCAGCTGTGACTGGGAAGTTATGAAGAGATACTTTCAGCTGCAACTGGGAAGTTATGTGGTTAGCATGTGATGGGCTGTTAGCCCCTTAACCACTGGCTCCATAAAGATGACTGACTTCCAGGGGGACTCTGACCTATGTAATTGGACAAAAACAGAGCTGAGAGGATGCTGATTTTAGTTACCAGGCCCACATTATGCACAGTTTACTTATCATTAGGAGATTTTAAAAATATGCAGCGGATCAAGCAACAGCAACTTTGGGGTGTGCATGGCAATTCTAATAACCATGGCTACTTGGACCAGCTCTCTGGCTGGATAGGGGCCACCTCTGCAGCCCCCTGAATTCCCCAAGGGCCCAACAGTCTCATGCCATTGCCCTTCACCAACCTTCAGATCCCTTGGAGCACCAAGAGTTTCTAGTTGCAGCTGCTGGAACCATGACTCAACAACTAGGAGTGCCACAGCTGCAATTTAATTGTCCAAGAGTTTTATTTTTTTCACTTGGAGGGATGTATAGGGAGAATAAGGAAAAAAAATGAAATTTGTGAATGATGAGTAGCTTTAAGACCCAACACATTCATTTTTCTCTAATTGTTAAAAAAACACCACCAAAAAATAGAGAAATAAAAAAGTTCAGTTGTGCTTTTATGATAATAAAGGAATTCTGCAGCTCTGACATGCAAAGACATTTTGTTAAGTTTGTAGCTGTCTGCTGATCAAAATAGAAATTAAATGGACTGATTTTAATGAATGTTTACCTAAAATTTGCAGATAGTTTCTAGCTTTTAGTAACAAAGTAAAATTTTCTTTGTTTTGGCTCAGTGTTGGACTTGTCAGACAATTTTAATTATATAGAACTTAGATTTCTCAGCCAGTTGTCTCATGAAAGTCAATGGAGGGATACAATGAGTGAGTATCAAGTCTCCAAGGTCCACATTTGTATCAAATAAAGTGCCACCACTGGAGCATCTGTCCATTTACACTCACTGTTTATGGAGCCTAGATGGCAGACATCTAGGTTAGACTCTGATTAATGTTTAGATGGCAGAACTAGATAAAATAATTCCTACCTCACTTTCAAAGTGATAAATTCTATATTTTCAGTTGGATTTTTATTTCCCTAGTTCATCCTGAGTAGTAGTTTGCTCGGACAGGGACTTCACCAAAAATGTGATGCCTGGTTCTTATTGCCTTTTATTGCATTTGCTTTTCAAACACTGATTCATTTTTGCCTGTAATTATTCAGTGGTTTTATAGCAGAATCATGTAACACCTTTAAACATTTAAACATGATAAATACTCTGGAAGGATTGATTTTTTTTATTGTACAACTGAAATTTTACTGCCATCTGTCTAAGGATCAAGATTACCAGGACCCTGCACTATAAGAAAAAATTGTCTAACTATTTTTACTGTTCTACTGAGTCTTAACTGTTTCCATGAGTTTCTATGAGACTGAATTTTGTCTTCACTTAATTTTTATTTCAATGATATATATTGATTTTCCTTCCTCTCTATATAAGCATGCCTAAGTAGAGAATGTAGTTCAATAGATTTTACAGCTCTGTAAGAAAACAAAGTCACATAGCAACCATAATGTTCTCAAATATGTGAGAAAAGTCTGTAAACAGCCTTCTTCTCCAGTGGTTCAATCCTAACATTAAGGTAAGATATTCCTCAGTGAACACACAGAAAGTATATTTTCTTGAGACTCTGAAAAAAACAGGATTAACATCATTATGATGCATTTTAACAAAGTAATGGGAAATAAAGAGCAGAAAAAGGCAATGTATGGCATTGATTACAGTTCTAAAACCTAAAAGTAAGGAAAAAAGATTGGAGAGGAAAAGCTTACTCTGCCTTTTATTTAAATTTTTTCAGAATCTGTTGAAAGTGAAAAGAGTTCTGGACCTCATATACTTCCTTACTTTCATTTTCAGGAAAGAAAAACACTGGTTTTTGTCTGACTTTCTTTTTTGTTCCACCTTTCTTCTGTAAACAGAAACATTATTTAATTTCAGTGTGAGATTTGTCATATTGCAAAAGTTGTGCATGATTTTTTATCAATTGCTAGGGCTTTTAGAGGAACAAACAAGCAGAAATCTGTTTCAGAGACAAATTCTGAACCTTAAAAAAAGAGTTCTGACTTGTCTCTGATTTGAAAGAAGTTTATCTCAGACCAGAATCAGGTTTAATTCAGAGAATGGACACATCAACTCATTAGTTTAAACACGTTTCACTGCAATAGACTCACTTGCTTATATTTTCACTTTTAAGCAAAAGTCAATATATATGCATTGCAAGATAAGATACTTGGATGTTCAGTAGAATTGCACAGTTTGCTAACAAGACATTTTAAAGAACTGTGATGAGAAATTTGAATGCAGGTAGTCTGAGGGCTCTACGTAGTATGACTTCATTTTAGCTCTCTGGAATAAAGCTAATCTCTGTCCTCTAGTACTGAGAAGCAGTTTTTGATTCTTGAAAATGAGTAGTTCAATTTCATTGAAGTGTTTACATGGTGAATCATCTCTGCTTAGTTTTGGCTTACCATAAGAACTGAAAATAAATAAAAAGTCCACAGCAAATCCCTATACAGTGGTTTAATGTGCATCACAGCATAGTTGTAATTTAACGTGGGCTAGTAAGCTTATTTGCATAACATAAATTTTAGCCCAGTTTTATAATGAATTAGCTGTGTGAGTGCAGTGACCCACAATTGGCTACACTACTAGAGTTCAGTAAAAGTGGGGACATACTACATTTCCTAGTAGCAACTAAGTTGAATTGCAAATATAATAGCCAAGGGCATGTTTTTTTCTGAAAGCATCTGGGAACAGCATCACTAGTGCAAATGATCCTTTAAGCACATTATTTTTTTTCTGGTACTTTATTGTTACCTTTCCAATTAATTTTTTTTCTTCTATTTTCTATGGGTTTTTTTAGACAGCAAAATTAACAGGGCAAGTATTCAAATATTATTTGATGGTGATGAGTCATTAATACTCTTAATGCATATATTAGTAGGTATATTTCAGTTCTTCACTATATATGAACATGTGAACCTATGTTTGGATCTCTACAACACGACAGAAAACAAGATACACTTACCATAGCCCACATGAAACAAGCCTTTAACTCTCTGATAACAGTTCCTGACATTTATAGTACAGCTCCTGAGGGCCTTAATGACCATCATGTCAAGCTGAATCTACCATTAATATACCTCACTAGTAAGGAGTAAGTATTATGGTTTTTATCCTGGGTGTGAAAAGTCCACATTTCATAAGGAGCTTGAGTCTATGTGAGTTATTAAAAGGTTCCCCATAAGGAAAGAAACAGTCATTCTGTTTTCTTCTTCCTCTTTTTTTTTTTTTTTTTTTTCTGCACAGTTTCTGCCTGCTGAAGTTTTCTTCTCTTGAAAGGAAGTGGTCTGCATTTAAATCAAAATACTAATCAGATAGCTAACCAAGATTATTATTTTACAAGGTTGTGTAGACAGCAGAAGTATCATCCAAGGTTCATCTTCACATGAAACCTCAAATCTCAAATATATTTAGCAGGACTTTCATATTTTCATGATTATATTAGGCAAGAATTTACTTTTTTTTTTTTTTTTTTTATTATTCAAGACCTGCTTCTAAAGAGATCAAGACACAGAACACCACTTAACACAACAAGCAAGAATTGGAGAGAAAGGTTTCCAGAAGCGACAGATCATTTTTGGACATTCATTTTGGATCCAGATCTGGGAGAGTCACAGAGTCATTGAATCGTTTTCATTGGAAGTGCTCCCTGCTCCTCATCTGCTCTATCCCGTTGCTCAAAGCTGTATCGCAGAACTTGCTCAGGACTTGTCCTCTCCAGCTCTGGACATCTGCTTTCAAGAAGCTAAATCATCACACAATAAACCCTAAACCTGCTTGACATTCATCCCTAATGCAGATCTTCTCACCAAACACCCACAGTAGATGCATCCCAAAGTATGCGTTCCTTTTTCAGATCTTGTTCGGGTGGGGTTTCCCCTGTGTGTGTATAAAGGCTAGGATTAATACAACCTACTATTGTGCCAGGCACCCTTTGCTATCTCTTTAATCAATGAACTGAAATTTGGAGTTTCTTAGGCATGATTCATCTGAGTGTATAGTAGATTTCTAATACAGGGCAGATGAATAGTGCCACAGTATGTCTTTTTTTGCTGAATCCATTGCCAATAAAGGGATCCTGGGGAGATTAGCTCAGATGTAGACATGTACACATTTGAAATTAGGGGAGATAAATTTTATCTATGGACTTTTCTTGAAGTGATAGCAAAAGAATTACCTGTTAAATTCAGACTTACTGGGTTATGGTGGATGGGTTGTGTGTTACAGGTTATAGGTGAGCTCAATGTCCTTTCAAAAAGGGTACTGTAGTTTTTCTGAATTGACATTATGTCAGTAAATTCTCTTCACTTTTTTCATTTCCACGTAACACTTTTTAAGAAATAAGCACTTATATTACTTCATTTTTCTATACGGAATAATTGAAGAGACCTACAGCATGTGACTGGAATTATTTTCACAATACTGAGTATCTAACATGTCAGCAATTCACGGTCTGTTGGAAGAATGAATTTAAACAAATGAATTTTCCTCTTGTATCTTTTCCTGTTTTCATTTCAGACTGCATAAGTGAGAACTGAAATAGATGAGAATCTTTCGAGCAGTGCATGCTAGTGAGGAAATATAAGCATTTTGTGTACAGAATGACAAGTGTGATAGTGTTTTAAAAGCAGAAAATGAGCTGGTATTGATAATTCAATCTATAACTTTCTTTTTGTCCGTGCAAAACCAGAGGTTTAGGTAAGTTAATATCTGAGCGAAGAATGTAGTACATGCTCTCTTTAAATGCATAAATAACCAAAAATTTTAGCTAAACTAGAACAGTGGAGTTAAAGTTCTTGTATATGGCTGCTAACAGTAAAGGAAATAAAGGATATTATAAGGAACTCACAGAAAGGAAATGGAGAACCTGAGGAGATTGGTTACTTCAAAGGAACAGGAGACCATGAAATTTCTAGTGCAGTGGCAGCTGGCACTACCTGATGTAGCCCATACGTGTCTCTACCACGCTTCATGAAAAAGCTGTTCAGTTTGCGTCACTGAGTGGCTCCTACAGTCCCTGATAAACCCTTCTTCATTCCTTAAAAGCATTCCCCTTTTTACGAGACACTGCAGCACTAGCTCTTTTGGCATGCATTCCAGGTCATAGACTGGGATCTGTGAAGTTTACTGGACAAGAGTTAATGCTTATCTGAAAAGCTGTATTAGTCACATGAGGCTTTTAACCTTCTATAAGTGTGCAATTGCCACAGAGATTACCATACCGCCATTTATGTAGGAGGAAAAATAATTATTTACAGTACATTTTTAGTTACATAAATGACATTTTTGTCCAAGGTTAGATATTATGAGGGTTAAGGACCTACTTTTCCCATCAAATGCATTTAGAGTTGTTGGGAATCTGTCAATGCCCCTTCCTGACTTAACGAATTGCTGCTCTGAAATTACTTCTGGTGATCTGGTAGACCATTAGAAATATACTCAACTACATCTTTAGTTTGAATTAAATTGAGGTGTGTGGGGTTTTTTTGTTTTGTTTTGGTTTGTTTTTTTAAGTACTAACTATCTTGTGACGCTCTTCTCATACACAGAGCAACTCTCACCAATCCCAGAAAGCAGAACCTAGATTTAAGTGGTTTATGTTGTTGTTGGCATTTGGCAGTTCAGGTGCTATAACATGTCAGAAACTGATTCATTTTGTTGGTACAGCTAGAACTGATGCAAGTAGTGAATTTCTCAGGATTTTCACATCTTTATTTCCTTCACAGTTAAGGCCAATGATTGGTGACAGCTTTGTCAGCTCATCACATAATGTCATTGGAAATTCCATGTGTCTGGCAGATAGTAAATTTTCCCTTTCATTTGTTGGAGGGTACAAGCCAACAGAAGCCTGAAGAGAGATAACTGTTTAATGCAAGTTTGTAGTGAAAAAGGTGTAAAGGAAAACAGCCTTTTTTTTTTTTTTCCCAATATCTTAACCCATTTTTAAACTGTTGATTACTTAGTAATGCTGAAATGAAGTTTTGGAACTAGAATCTAAACATAGAAGTGCAACAAGTCTGTGAGCACAGAATTCCTATTGCACTGCTTTTAAAGCTTCACAGACAGAGCTGAATATATTTCATTTTAGCTTCCACACTCCCTCATGCTGTGATAGTTTCCTTGTTCCTTATGGGCAGGTCATTCTACATATTTCCCACAGAATTCCCACAGAGGACCTTTGACATGTTCATAAAGTTACAAAAACATTTGGATGAGCCAGTCTACAAAAATGGAAAAACATACTAAAACCTTCCTAAATAAAATAATATGAAAAAGCCACCAAAGGCAATTTGATTACCTTCGTAAGACTGTCTTTTCAATTTTCCCATTGTAGGTTTTCCTACAGTGCCCTGGTGGTCACAAATTACATCTTTAAAAAGTTTTTTCAAAAGCAAAAGTTGTCATTCTAATTGTTCTATGGTAAGGTAAAGAAACATCTTTAATGTCCGAAAGAGTGTAAGTCCACAAGTGTGCCACATTATTCAGCTTTAAGTAATTCAAGAATGACCCAGTGTAGTATTTGAAGGTACCCTAGGCTCCTAATCTTGGAGATTGAAAGAATGTATTGTAATGGGAAAAATTCTAAAGACTTCAACATCAGGATGCAAAAAACTTTCAAAAGTGAGATTTGAACCCGACTGAGTATTGTAAGCAAAACACTAATTATAGGATACTATTATGCACACTTTGCGGAGCTACTAACCCTGTAAGATTTTAAAAGATGTTTCACCTATTATGTATATTTATATATATATATATTTATATATACATATATATATAAAGTATATGACATGTATTTCTACATTCTATCTTCATAGATCACACAACTATCCCGGTATGAATCTGTTGAATACTGTGTTCTCTTAATACACTTGCTACTGCTTTAGACAGCACCAGGTGTGATCTATTAATCTGAACTGTAAGACAACAATCCAATTTTTAATCTCTGACCAAAAAATGATTAATGTTTGTTTTAATCAATATCTTTCTGTGGTGAATGCATTAGGATATGAATTAAGGAAATGGACCTGTTGGAGGGAGCCCACACTGAAGGCCATGAAGATGATCAGAGGGCTGGAGCACCCCTCCCATGAAGACAGTCTGAGTTGGGGTTATTCAGCCTGGACAAGAGAAGGCTTCAATAAGACCTTATAGCAGCCTTCCAATACTTAGATTAGATATTAGGAAGAAGTTCTTTATTGTGAAGGTGGTGACACACTGGAACAGGTTGTCCAGAGAAGTCATGAAAGTCCGGTCCCTGGAAGTGTTTAAGGCCAGGTTGCACAGGACTTTGAACAACATGGTCTACTGGACAGTGTCCCTGTCCATGGCAGGGGGATTGCAGCTAAATGATCTTCCCTTCCAAACCAAACCATTCTATGATTCTATGACATAGTGTTATAATTGTTGATCTCCCAATCTTGCTATTTCTAATTTGGCTTTCGTATACCACAATTTGTTAGGAGCCTTTGCTTTGTATTTCCCCTGTGTCTTCAGGGGAAAATATGTTCCATTATTGCTAGCAGTTGTATATTTAGACACTAATTATTGTGGTTCAAAATATAGAAATCTTGAAAAGTCAAACTTTAGAAAGAGGAACAAAGGAATTATTCTAAGATAATAATTTCAGTATCTGCATTTTTTCTAAGTTTATCTTTTCTTCCAGGAAAAAAAAACCGAGAGAACTCTTGGTGGATTTTTTTATTTTCCACTTAATCAGGAAAAAATAAACTTTAATCAGAGAGCAATCTACCTTTAAGAAGGAGAAAAATCATAGAAACATTGAATCACAGAAACACAGAATATACCAAATTGGAAGGGACCCACAAGGATCATTGAGTCCAACCCTCAGCCCTGCTAAGAGGTTGTGACCATCCCCAAGAGTCACATCATGTGCCTGAGAGTACTGTCCAAATGCTTCTTGAACTCAGATAGGCTTCATACTGTGACCACTTCCCTGAGGAACCTGTTCCAGTGCCCAGCTACTCTCTAGGTTAAGAATCAATTTCTAATATACAACTTAAAACCTCTCCTGACACAACTTCAGGCCATTCCCTTGAGTCTTTCAGTGGTCACCACAGAGAAGAGATCAGTGCCTGCCCCTCCTCTTCCCCTCATGAAGAAGTTGTAGACTGCAATGAGATCTCCCATCAGTCTCCTCCAGGTTGAACAGACCAAGTGACCTTAGCCACTCCTCATAGGGCTTCCCCTCAAAGCCCTTCACCATTTTCCTTGTCCTCCTTTGGACACTCTTGAATAACTGAATATCTTTCTTCTATTACAGTGCCCAAAACTGTATGCAATATTCAAGGTGAGGCTGCACCAGTGCAGAGCAGAGAGGGACAATCCCTTCTCCCTTGACTGGCTGGTGATGCTTTGCCTGATGCCCCCCAGGACACGATTGGCCCTCCTGGCTGTCAGGGCACTGCTGACTCATCTTCAACTTGCTGTTGACCAGGACCCCAAGGTCCCTTTTCCGCAGTGCTGCTCTCCAACCTCTCATTACCCCATTTGTATGAAAACAATGATAGAATCATTAAGTTTGGAAAATACATCCAAGATCATCAAGTCCAACCTTCAATCAAATACCACCATGTCCACTAAACCATATCATAAAGTCCTATCATTTCTACCTGCTTTGTAGAAGAAAGTTTTATGACTTTGTATAGCTTTTCATATCTCTTACTAAAATCATCGTTTCTTAAAGCTGTGCACAGATAGGATGATATTCATACTTTTTCCAACAGATTTAGTTTATTTTAGTCAGGAGCTTTCCTTTCTCATGATATCTGATGCTCCAGTCAGTGCCTTGATTTGGAGAACCCTACACCATCATTTGTTCTTAATCTTTGTATGATTTGTGTAATTTAAGAAATGTGATGGAATGAGATTACAAGAAGATGCTGCTGTCACAGTAGTTTTAACCATTATGATTTATCATAACAACACCGATTAAATAATCAGGCTCTTGAAAGAGTATTACACTAAGAAATTACCAGAGACAAATTTCTGTTACAATATTGTTTTTACTTTATTGCACTTGGATTGATTAAGAAAATTTCTGAATTTCTGCAGATATAACTATGTTAGTCATGACATATGTGACTGACAGATGGTCATTGGCAGATGATAAGCAGTATAAAGGAGGAAGATTTTATTTTTTCAATATTTTTTGTCAGTATGTTTAAAATCTACCTACTGTTTTAGCTGTCTGACAGGACATATTTCTATATATTTTTTTGTTCCTTTGTTTAACCAAAGTGGGTGCTCATTTACAGTTTAAAAAATTAACCCCCTACCTATTTGTTGCAGACAAGTCATGTGAGAACTACACATCTATATCTCATGATGAAATTCAAACCGCGCAGCGTGACTTTAGAACAAGGTATTGACTCAGTGTTCTAAGTATAATATAAAACGCAAATCACTTAAACACATACTAAAAGGACTTAGTGATTTAAGCATTTGCCTTGAAGAACTTGGTGAAAAGATTGCCTACAAGTTACATGAAAACAAACTTGCCCATTCATGCTCAGATGTGTTTGTTTTGAGAAGATAGGCATCTATGTCCTTCTTGGTGAAGAGATTTACATTTAGATAGATGGGTGTCTGAAATCAACCCAACTTGGCTAAGACAGGTATGATCAAGAACAGCAGTAGGGTACAACTTCTTTATCATAGTGTAAGGAATTGAGGGCTCACTCAAGAAGCTGGGAGCTTATATCCCAAATACTGTTCGAGCTGAGATGATCAACATTTTCCTCCTACCAATAAATGTCCATTAGAAATGGACAGACTAAATACAGAGCTGAAAGAACTCCACCTCTGCATTTAAGAACCTTTGTTTAGGTTTCTAAATTCTCAATTGAAGTGGTACATATCAGGGTCTACCTGAATAACATGGGTTGTCTTCTGGAGATACTTCAAAATTATTTCAAAAGTATCAGAAAATCTAGTTTAGAAATGTCAGTGTCTACTTTAAATTGCCTAAACTCCAATAAGGCAAGTTGTTTGATAGGATGATATATCCCATTCTAAAAGTGCTGTCTAAGGTAAACAAATAAATAATTTCTGCTGGAGGTACTTACATCTCTTTATTGACTATGAAGACCTAAGGTTGAGTGAATTTTGTACGCTTAGGTAAACCCCTTAAAATTTCAGTCAGATACTGTGAAATTAAGCACATCAATAAGATGGTGTAATGTCAT
This sequence comes from Pipra filicauda, assembly GCF_003945595.2. NCBI lineage: Eukaryota > Metazoa > Chordata > Aves > Passeriformes > Pipridae > Pipra > Pipra filicauda. The sequence continues at coordinate 3,202,260 of NW_024104765.1, forward strand.
CCTTAATTTCTGTTGCATGCTGACTGCTTAAATATTTTGCCCAAACTACAGTGATTCTGTGAAGGAAAAATATGTAAGAATAACTAGTGGTGAAGTGGGAGTGTATATTTGCACTAGAACCATTTGCTCTCATCACTGTGTTGTCATATTTCACTACATTGGACTGACTCTCCTCTTTTCCAAAGGAAGATGAGGTGCTGCCTGCCTTTAGGGTCCATGATCATGACACTCATTCCAGAATTTTAAAGACCTGATTTCTGTGTCTCCTTCAGCCACTGGAGAAAGAGTCAGATCCATATTTTTCAAGTCTTACTAGACTTTCTGACTAGAGGTAATAGTCTGATGGGGTCAGACTCTTTGGTCAATATTTGAATGACATGCGAGAGTGGTCTGGCAATGAGAATCTCTGCTCAGTTAACAAGTGAAGCAGATACTCTTCTGTAAAGAAATTTTAGTGGTGCTTATGCATCATATATTAAGAACAAGACACACAAGCACCCTTCAAGTTTCTGTTTAACTCTCAGTTGAAATGTGAAAACGGAACTATTTAGATTAAATTCAATCCTTATAAGTTATTTATTGCTATGTTTCATGGTAGCTGACCTCTGATATGAGTTTTGCAAATCACTCTTCATAAAGAATAAATAAAATATTTCTAATGTAAAATAATTTTAATTTTAACTTCACTTTATAATAAATTTGCTCTCATTTAATATATGACTTCTTCATTCTGTTCTTTTAATAGATTATATTTTTTAGGAGGAAAAAGTAGATCTAGACCTTGTTGGGTCATTCAGATACAGAATAATGATGTTTGTCTTTTTTTTTCCTTTTGTTCAATGTTATACTATTTAATGAGTCATATGTTTTGTTGTACCACCTGGATACCCAGAAGAAGTTCAGTCTTCAAAATATTGTGACAAAATCTTAAGTAGAAAGCTGCTAAAATTAAATAAACTAATGGTACAGCATATGAAGAAGTCATCAGTTTATTAACATTGCTTAAGGACTGGTTCCTATCATAAGTACAATTTCCTATTTTTGTTGTAATTGTTTTTGTAAAATATTGTGCCTTTTTTTTCCTCATTCATCCCTGATTTTATCCAGAGCACAAAGAAGCAACTGCAAGGCTAAAATAGACAGCTAACATTTTCCTGGTCACTAAATACATATGAATTCTGATTTAATATTATAATATTTAAACATATGAACATTCATCTATGTATACAAATATGAGAGAATAATGAATAAAGGTCTGTGATTATTTTTGCAGAGTCTAAAAATATAACTTTAAAATTTATTTAAAATGTAACATTTTGCTTCCCTTCTATGTCATTGAATAATAAGGGCATCCAATGTATTTAAAAACTACTTCTAGTAGGATTTTTTCTTTTTGTTTGAAAAATATAGCTTTCTTCTTTATTATTCTACCTTAGGCTATGGTTTTCATCAATAAACTGGAAATCTTTGATCAAAGGAAATTTCTAAAAAGCTGTGGAAAATATTTTGATAAAAAATAAAATTTACCAGAAACGTCCTAAGAAATGCATATTCAAATTGTTATTTTGCAAGAGGCATTACCTTATAGCTACTTTTCCTATAATATACATATTGATTAGAGAGCTATTTTGTTTCACTCTGGTTAGTATTTCACTAATCTGGTGAAGCAGGGAATGAATCATAAGGATCGAATCAATTTATGGAAAGTCAATTTATATAGAGGATGTCAAATGACAGAAATTATCCTCTGCAATGTGGTGAATACCTCATTAGTAACTCTTCAGAAGATTTTGGATCTCTTAATGCTTACTTTCCTCATATTTAGCTGCTGGCCTTTTAACAGTCCAGAGACTCCATCACTAATTATTCCTTATCACCTATCATCTGGAACTTCAAGCCCTGTCTTCCTTTGTAGAAAAAAGGAGAGCCTTTTAGGAAAATTTTTCTGACAGTGTATAGTTAAGAACACCCATTTACTTCTTCTTTTGTCTTTTTAATAATTGACAGAAAAACTTTACCACTTTTTCTTTTGCTGCCTTCAGATGTCAGAGTTAGGTTTGAATGGTCTTTCTCCTGGGATTTATTAAAATAAGTACATCTTTCTACTTATCCTTTACAGTGTCTTCTCTGATGGGTTTCTCTCCCTGTCTTCATTTTCTTTCTCATAATTCTTACTTATCCACAATATGTGTCTTGATATTCCTCATGAGACGTTCCCCATGAGGACACCAAAAATGTCACATGGCAAGCTTTTTATATACAAGAGGGGCTCCAGTGCAACTAAAGTAAAATGTAAATCTAACAGTATCATTAACTTCAACGGTTTTCACATATAAGTGTTTCACAATAAAATTATGGTATATGCATAAGAAAATTGCCTGTTCATCAGAAAATAAGAGAAGAACAAAGAATAATACAATATTCATAGAATCTGGAGCAAGAAAGACTTACTCTCAATGAGAAGAATCAGGTTATGGAACTTAAGGCAAGATAGACATATGTAAGTCCATGGAGCTTGATGGCATGCAATTAGGTATGCTGAGGGAGTTAGCTGATGCCATTGTGAGGCCACTGTTGTTTTACCTTTGACAGGTACTGATGATCCAGAAAAGTTCCTAAAAACTAGGAGACCAAATGTCACTCCTGTCTTCAGGAAGGGCAAGAAAGAAGTCTAAGGAATTGCAGGCCAGTTAGCCTCATCTGAATTCCTGCATAGGTATTGGAGCAACTAACCCTGGAAAATGTTTTCAAACACATGGATGACAAGAAGTTCATCAGGAGTTGTTGGATGTATAAAGTCATGTTTGGTCAACCATATAATCTAATGTAATGAGGTGATTAATAAAAGGACAGTAGTGAATGCTGTTACCCTTGGCTTTAGAAAGGTGTTTAACACTTTCTCCCACAACATCTGCATAGATAATTTGATAAATTGTAGATTAGATAAGTGGGCAGCGACATGGATTGAAAACTGGTTGAATAAGTGGTCCCAGAGGATTGTGATCAGCAGCACAAAGTCCATTTAGGGAGAGGTCACAAGTGAGCCAATACTGTTCAGCATCTTCGTGAATGACCTGGATGATGTGACAGAGTGCATTCTCAGCAAGTTTCCAGATGGTACAAAACTAGGAGGAGTTGTTGCTACACCAGAGGGGTGTGCTGTCATTCAGAGAGACCTGGACAGGTTGGAGAACAGGGAAAAAGAAAAATCTCATTAAGTTCACCCAAAAGATATGAAAAGTCCTGCCCCTGGTGAGGAATTACACCATGTATCAGTAAGCACGAAGTGTGTGTGGGGGTGGCCACTGGCTGGAAAACAGCTTTGGAAAAAAAGACCTGGGCGTCCTACTGGACAACAACTTGAACACCAATCAGCAGTGTGCCCTCAGGGAAAAGAAGACAAAAAACATTCTGGGCTGCATAAGTGAGGGTCCTGGTTCTGGCCAGAACAGAGTTCAATTTTGCAGTAGCCAGGAGAGGGCATGGCTAGGATGCAGATGTTATTCTATGTCATTGCTGAGGGGTGTGGGGGGGAAGAAGTCTCTCTGGGTTGCATAGCGTGGTGGAGGGAGTGGTCGGGTATTGTTGGGGGTTTCCGCAATGAGCCATGATGTGTGAATCGTTTGCCCTTTTCTTGTACATGCTTTTATTAATATTGTTATTGTTACTGTTTGTTCATTATTTCATTGTTGTGTCCCGTAAATTGTTCTCACCTCAAACTGTAATCTTTACCTTTTCTGCCTCCAATTTTCCTCTCCAACCTGTCACAGGGAGAGAGGGAGAGGGAAATAAGCAAGCAGTACATGGTTCGGAGCATTTCAGTGAGAGCACTAAATTCCTAAACCACAAACAGGGGAAGCATTGCTAACAGATGAGGTCATGTGATCCTTCCCCTCTACTCAGCAGTGTAGAGACACATCTGGAGTGCTGGGTCCTGTCCCTCTGACGTATTGCAATGAATTGTGCTACCTAAAAAATAAATCGTAATTTCATAGGATTTTTACCACCACCAGATACCTCACAATATTTTTCCCTACATTTTTCTAATTATTTTATTTATTTAAGTTCTCCATTAAGCTATAAAATCCCATTTGCCCTTGGAATTTGTAGTCTTCATCTATGTATAGATTTTCAGTACATTAAGTTCCTGTGGTTTCTGAGTGAAGCTACATAATACTAAAGATGACATTTTTTGTTTTAATGGCCCCTATTTTGTACAACAAAATTGTTCCTTCACTAGAAGTGTTCAAATACCTACATACCTGACTGTACCCATACATCAGGTGTGTACTGAGGTAAATGTTTCAATTGTTTAATCAAATAAATTGCATATAAAATCTCTACTTGCAGGATTATGGACAGAAGTATCAACAGTCCACTAAGCTGTTAAATGTTATCCCAAACGTCTGACAGTATAGGTAAAGAACCCTTTAAAATTGTATTTTTTGTATGGTCAAGTGAATAGTCACAGATAGTTCAAGAAAAAATGCACATTAATTTTCCTATTTTGAAGTTTAAAGTATGTCAAGTGTGAATCATGGCTGGGCTTCGCGAACGAAGATTAGGGAAAGGTCTCTACTCACGTTTGTCACAAGCGCACTGGTGGCTGAAAAGGCCAATACGAGACAGGCATGTCCGGTTGCAAAAGGCACAGCAGAGAGACTCCTTAGGTGGCAAATTCTGCAAGGCACGATTCTTTCTGCGTTGTCTTTTCTCCTCGAGAGTGATCCTGCGTGCGTTCTCAAAGGCATCAGCAGCGTTATGGATGGTGTGTCTCCAGACCTCCCGGTTGGAGGCCAGAGTAAACCAGTTATGGTGATCAATGTGGCCGAGGCTGAGATGTTGTTTCAGGGAGTCCTTGTATCTTCTATTCGGAGCTCCTTTCATGCATCAAATGTGAATAAAGTATAGAATACCATGGACTGAACTATTTTCAGTGAAGATCTCAAAAGTGTAGCCTTCTAATAAATTTTTCTAGAGTTGAGCTGTTTGTTATGTCTTCCTCTCTTTTCTCCATTCGCAAATAGTCAAGTCTTCTTTGGACTATATTGGTGTAAAACCAAAGCAAGACTAAAAAACAACGTTAATAATGAGCTGTTGCTTTAAGAGAACAGCTATCAAAGAGGGACAGTGGAAGACAAAATGCAAGTGCTACAGTTAAGGCTCAGACTGAACACCGGAGAAGTTATTGGACTTACACCTGGCTCTAGGCATCTTTCACTGAGTGCAGTTTGATATCTAGACCCATTTATAGGCAGGTTGACTGATTAATTCAAAATGCTGATTAACGTCTTGTCATTCAGGACCTGTCAGAGTGGGCCATCCTGTCCTGCTTGCAATGAAGGAATCTCTGAAGGTTGCACTCTGCAACAGAAGTCTGAGAAATAACTTGGAAACAAATCTAGTCAGATTTAAATCTGACTGAATATGTGGCAAATACATGTATGAATTCTTCTTCAAGAAGAACCTGCCTGCCCAATGCACCAAATAAACTTTACCCTTCCTGAACTAACAGAGTCCTGAATCCTGACACAATATATCTTACTTTCCAAAAGTGACGATTTTTTTGTCCCTCTCATTATTACAAACAAAGGATGAAAGCTCTAAATCTATACCCTTCTCACCTTCGGGGATCATACTTGTGTCAAAAACACTTTACCAAGTTGTAAACCACCAGGAAGCCTGAACAGCTGTGGTTTTCTGAATCTGAGTGCGTGTGAAGTCAGTAACAAGAGCTCTGAGTGCAGGAGGTGTATGAGAAAGTATATACGCAAATGGAAAGGCATAGGAATAGAGAGGGCTCCCTCCCTTTTTTTTGCTCCTTGCTACACAAGGTGAGATGTGCTTGAGTTCCATAAGAGAAAGCTGAAAGCTGAAGACCTCCCCTTCTCAGACCTATCCCTGTGACTACAATCTAACGCTTGTTTCCCTGATGCTTTCTCAGAATAATGAATTTTGCATTTCTGGCTACACAGCAAGTCAGCCTCAGGAGAAAGAACACTAAGTGTCTCACTCCAAATATTCATGGCGCGGTGGTTAGGTCACTCTCGAGGGTGATAGGAGAGGTGGATTCAGCCCCCTGTAAGACGATCAGGGCTGGGAATGCAAACGTCTCATTTACTCAGTGAGCACTCAAACCACTAGACTATTAAGAATAAGACGGTGTCACCTTTACCTGATAACTTTCTCAGAAGAGGGCTAAAATGCTCTGGGTCCTCAGTGGATGGAAGCACCTAACATTTTCTATTAATTTTCTATACTCTCAATGGAAAGATAGGCACTAAAAATATGAGTGGATTTCCCTCTGCTTATCTTCAGAAGCACTCTCTCTCTTTCTCTCTCTCTCTCCACTGTGGTAGGCAAACTTCAGCACCTTTCTAGGACCAAAAAGGATTTTGTACATAACGTCCAAATTAAGCACCTAAGTGAACTGCACAGTATTATATCCAGGAAAATTAAATCTCTTCAGACATACGTACTATGTGAGAAGAGTGACATTTGAACTTATTTTGCCAGCAAAATCTTTGGGGAGTCGTGTGCTGAGACATGCAAGTACAGAAGAATCACCTGTGACCCTGACCGATACTGAGCTGTTCAAACTCACTTTGCTTGGGTCTTGCTAGCTCAGGCATTTCCTGCCCCATACCCCATTGTGTAAGAAGCCTGAGGATAATGTTTGATACCAGGAGTTAAGCATCTAAATCCATACTTATGTACGCAAGAAGTAATGAGTTATTCAGAGGCAAAGGGCAGGCAGAGCCCCTGTCAACTTAATGAATATTTGGGGTACAAATGACCTCTGAAAATCAGGCCATTTATTTTAGCATCTAAAAATAGATTCAGATGTTTAATTTTACATATTCAGGTTGGAAAATTTTGGCTAGAGAGTAAATTAATTGCCTAAGGTCACACAGTAAGTCAATGTATAATGAGAAAGTAATAATGAGTGAAGGAAAAAAAGGTATTTTTAATCTCTGTGGATTTATTGAATCCCCAAACTCTTTTAATAAAATTAAAAGTGTTCTTGAATATATCTCTGTACTTTTTTTAATTGTGGCTTAGCATTATTATTTAAATACATTTTTAAAAATAAAAACATTATTTTTCTCCATGTTTAACCCTGATTGGTGGTATCTTCTTATTGCCATGAGAAAAAAAGTTTCAGTTAAACCTTCAAAAACAGATATTTTGTTGCATAGGTAGTTAATGAATGAGATATTTGATTACAAAGGGATAAGCAACCTCTCTGTAGCCTGCAATTAACATTTAACTTGATATGGTAAATAAGCCAAAGGAAGGGAGAGTAAACTGAATGAAAAGGATTTCTCTCTCATTAGGGGTTCATCACACACATACCATAACAAAGAACAGTGTTGCGATTGGTGATTTTGTTTGCAGATTTGTATAAAGCTAAGCTTTCATCTAGTCAAAAAGAAATAGAAGAACCCACTCACTCTCTGAAGAAAAACAATTTTTTAAACCATTCAGATTTCAAGTGTGTGAGCATAATTTATAACAGTCAATGCCTAATGCATTATTAGGCAATAATGATATCTCAGGAAGTTAGTCACTCTGTTCCTGCTAAAATCCTGTGAGACTGCAGTGCCTAATTCCCTCACATGCTTTCTAGTTTTAATGAGTTCTTGCTTACACACAGACACAGTAAATGGTATCTGTTATATCCTTTTCATGCAAATATAAGCTAAACCCTTAGTGATATATTCTGATTCAAAATATATAAAATATCTGTCTAAAGCAGTTATGCAGTTCAAAGTCAGCTGCACTGTGCCTTTTTCCTGGTGCACAGAACTTCTCAAAGCTGTTTATCATAAACATAGCAATAAAATGAGAATGGTCCCCATGTTAAGGTTTGAGGCTTGGGAAATATATGCTGAATTTCTTTTGCTGCTGCCAGCTTCCTGCATTACCTTGACCATAAAGACCACGCACTTTCCTCAGCTGGAAGAGAAATTTGAGTTTGCAAGATTAACTTTTTCTTGGGTTTAAGGTGAATTTTTCCTGCTATGAAAACTATTCTAAGAGAAAATAAAAACTATGTTAGGAGAAAATGAAAGTAGACGAAAACCCAAACTGTTAATTTCATGAAACCCTATCTGACAATATTAGGCAAATGAAGAATAATATATATCATAATTATCTTATTAGGATTCTGGAAATATGCCTTTTTCCAGTTCGCCTCCCTGGTCCTTTTCTCTGTATTTTTTTGCCAATGAAATCTTTTCAAAATTTCTTCTTTGTTGCAGGACTCATCAGGATGGATTCTAATATTGGGAAGAGATTGGAATCATACTGTGCTAAGGGATCAGTTTTTTGTACTGGACTTTCCATGCAAAAGATATGCAAAGAGTCTATACCAATCATTATCTAAATATTTAAACATTATATATACTGAAGGGAAAGTAGAAGAACTGCTACTTCTTGTTATTTTTCACATTCACATAATTGGACTTTTCATCAAGGCCATGAAGATCTAACAGGAGACCTATGGGTGAGCTCCTCTGACTTAAACTAATAGCTACATTGAGTTGGTCTATGTTGAATTGTGTTTGTGACACAAATTATTGTGTCACGTATGGAGACACAGACATGAAAATGGACTAATTTTACATAAAAATTATAGAGAAAATTCCATAGGATAGATTTTCTTATGTTCTTAAAAACGATATAAGGTCACAAGGAAATAGATTCATTTATAGTGGTATTTAATGTTAAGAGAATGTGTGATTGCAATATAATAATAATTACAATATAAATTTAATAATATATTTTGCTACTTAAATTTTTAGAAAATATAAACAAGCACCTACAGAAAACTGTATCAAAGTGCAAAGTATTTTTGCTGTCATTGTCAGTGAGAGCTTCTACTTTTATTGCTGCTTGATTGTTTTAGTATAAAATTTGTGCTGTATAGCAAATAAAATAATAAAAGTTGTTTTTTTTCCTACTTGTCACCACTGCAAACTAAATCTAAAATACGAAAATAAAGATACAAGGCTTTTCTTTATTTTTTTTGTTTATACCCCACCCCTGACAACAAATATTCTGAAGGGCAAAAGTAGTCTTAAATTACAGTATTGCCTTTCTTCTCTTTTATGAATTCTACTTTGGGTTTCTAGTGTAAATCTGTTCCTTCAATGGGGCTACACTGATGTATGTATCTCAGAGCGTAATTTGTACACTTCGGCTGAAGAGTGAACCTGCCACAGGAATTTAATTCTGTGGATTGATGTGTAAAAAAAAATAACCTTTCTGAGAGCTCTCTGCTTCTGTAGGACTGTCACTGGTAAAAAGTAAAAGCTAGACTATGTCAGTAAATGGATATCATACTGAATACACACAGGAAAAGTCAGCGTGATAAATAAAATAGAGGCATTTTTAGTTGGAGACTAATTAGAGTTGCAGTTTAGGCTTTCAACTCTATATGGGTCAATAGCAGTAATTAGTTCTATTCCATTACATTCTTATACTGGTTTGTTCACCATAATACTTGAGTGCATAATATATGTACTGCGTGGTGGAATGAGATAAACATTGTGCTGGTCTGTTTTATTTCACAGTTTAAGACTACTGCACGCAGTGAACATCCCATTGTTGCCTTTGTTTTTAACCATATTACTGTTAAAGGAATGTATAGACACATTGAGCTGAGATGCAATTTCAATTAGACAATACAGGGTGAAGAAGCATACTTTGTACTAGGTGGGGATGTAGGGGAGACTTCTAATTGCCCTTAGTTTCTGTGGGAGTTCCCAGTTTAAAAAAAACTTTCAAAAAGCTTTGTTTCCCCTTCAGATGAATTTCACCCTCCCTGCGTTTGTGTTGGAAAGACACAGTTCTCAGTTACTGTCTCCAGACCAGAGTTTAGTTAATCTTCTAGCCAGACTGGTTCCAGGTCATCGAGTGCCTGAGAGAGATACAGTCTGTGGCACTGTCCGTGACAGAAACCAGAGGCGGCTTTAGGCAGTGAAACAATCAGGGGTAAATGCAAGCAAACAGAGTTTGCCCACAGTCACTGTCAGCGATATAGACTTTACCCACTTCTTGCTGCCTTGCCTGAAAGACAAAACAAACCAATGAGATTACCTCATTTTACCACAGGCTTTAGTCTTATTCTACTGGGCAAAACCCAGAGGCCCCAGTGGAAAACAAATGACAGCTTCACTGATAAAATTACAAATGAGAAAATTACCCCTCTTTTTATCCTGCAGCTCCTTTTCCCTTTTCTATATCTTTCTTCTCTCTTTCTCTGCAATCAACAACAGCACCAAAGGCTAGTAGCACACTGCAGTTTGCAAAGATCACTGCAAGCCGGCTGCCTCTCCAGCAAAGCGGAGTATGCTGCAGGCATGCCTGACTAGCTGGTCCCTGCTCCAGAATTTACCCAGTTCACATCCAGGGCTGGCAATGGCTCTCCTGTGGTCAGGGTGAAGAGGGAACTGAACAGAGCTAAAACATTTCAATTTACATAGTACTTTTAACTTTATTACATCAAAAATCTTAATGCCACATGACTTTGAAATTAATTTAAAGTTTTTGTTTACCCAGGACATCAATATCTCAAAATTTTTAATGTTTGCTCCTCATTTAGGTCATTGTCAGTTTCCTCATCACTACAGGATGTACAATAATTTCTTTAAACGTCACACTTCATAGTGGCAAACAAGGGCAACTACTTGCCATGATTTAAGGTTTACCACTTGTACAAAAGAACTGCGTTGCCTAGAAACATTTTAGAAGATAGACATAAAAGTACAAGAACAAGTAAATATATAAGTAAAGAACAGGTCAGAAGCTGATCACATCAACTGGCTTCCCTTGGTCATCTAGGTGGGTTAAGGAAATCGGGTTTGATAAGCAGGACTTTTTTCTCATGGAGCCATGCTGGCTATGACCAATGACTGTGTTCACTTTCAGGTGTTTTTCAATAGTTCCCAGAATAATCTTCTCCAAAATTCCATCCTTCATCTTTAATAGGCCCTTGAGTAACAGTACGTTGACAAATTACCCTACAGGGTTCTGAGTCCACTTGCTTCTCAATGACAATGAAGGTTCAAGACTCCTGAGAGTCTTGAGGTTGTAGTGTCTCTGAATATAATCCGCCTCTCTCTTGATCATTTGAATGAATACAAAGCCTCTTCACTTCCTGTAGCTCCTGCACCTGACGACACAGCTCTTCAACCACAGCACATCTGCAAAATAACTTTTTGTCAGCCCCAATCTCACAAAGAGGCATCAGTCGCTCCTGGCAACCTGGGACCTGAAAAGCTGTGTCTGCCATCAGCAGGTCTGTCTGTCTGGAGGCCTCTGACACAGCTGGTTCAGTGACTTCTTCAGCTGTACGAGCTGATTGAGCTGTATGGCACGTCAACACCATGACTCAGGAAGCTTATACTAGTATGTTGATAAGACTGGAGCTGAAAAGATATCTCCTTGCTCTTCCTTACCAGCTACTAAGTCAGTTTGCTGCCTCTACTGACTGCTCCCAGATGGTCAGAGAGGAGCCCTTCCTGCTTGCCCTGCCTGCCTGAACTCCTGTGCGAACTATTGTGTCACACCCTCACTGCTGTGCCATGCCACTGTTTGCCTGTTCCACTTTGGTGCACTCTGGGTTGCTTATGTTCCCTGGAGCCATTTAAATTCCCCTTACTAGCTCCCAGCACTGTCCCCTTCTCTCCCAGTTGGCTGCTAAGGGCTTCCGGGCTGCTGCTTGGGTGTTCCTGGACTCCTGAACCCCCCGGTACAGAGGGCTCTCACCCTGTGGACCTTCCCTCACTCACAGCTGCCCAAGAGGAGCAAGCAACCAGGTGACATCAAAGAATCCAGAGATTCAACCCAAACAATTCATGTCTGGCTTTTCAGGCAACTCAAATCCGTCTACTTGTGTTCAGGACAATATTGGCTTCTCTAGGAACTCTGCTATCAACTTACCAAAACCAAGATGGTTCAAGTACTAATGTGCAAGGGCAATTAGCAGTTGACTGAGAGCTTTGTAAGTCTCTAAGGGACTTTGATTCAAATATTTGTCCAGATGGGTCTCATGTGGGAGCTGTGTGACAACACGTCCTTCTGTGTGAGTGCTCATACTTTCTGGTTCAACCAACTTGGAAAACAAAGGCAGAAATAGGTCTTAGGAAAGCTACCCCTTGGTTTCTCCCAAGATATTTAGCCCTTGTATTCATGTCCTCCTGGAGCTAATGCAAAAAGTTTTAGCTCTGTTTAAATGTTGTGAGAAATGAAAGTTTTACATATTTCTGATAAGAGCAAGATACATGCTCATCTTTCCTAGCACCAGTGAGCCTATTCAGATTTGCTGCCCTGCAGTAGTGAAGCATGCTGCTCTCATGGAATGCTAAAAGGTATTTGACAAGCTGCATGTCAGTTAAGCCCATCATTTTAAACACCTTCTATACGCACTTTTAATGTCATATCTTTCTGTTAGTAAAGGGTAAATATACTTTAATATTAGCTTTTTTACGGCATAAGCAAAATAAATAAAGTAAAAATAATGACTCAGATACATAGCAACACACTAAAAGCAGTAAAGTATGTGCTATTTGATATTATTTAATATTTATAGTATTTGATAACAGCTATTTCCTCCACAGGAAATGTGAATAAGGAGACCAATGATAACATCCACTGCACTACAGGAGAAGGCTTTCAGTACAGTTTATAAATCATATTGTGTTGTTTGGGGAGCCCTAAAGGTACTATATTGCAAGCCTATAATGCTTTAGAAGCCTTTCAGTTTTATGCATTTAATGTTTTTCCTTGGTCTGCTCTAATGTGGAAAATAGGAAGCACAAACTTACTCATTTTGAATGTTTCTAGACTGTGACTCTATTGCTAAAGGTACAATTTTATTGTTTTATTTGCAATACAGGACAAATATGTTCAATGAAAGTCAGTAAGGTAATAAACAGCCATTCAACCATTGCGTGTTTTGATAGAAGTGCACCCGGTGCTCAAGAATTATGGTTCTGTCTAGTTGGTTAGGGACGCCACGCTTCTTTTTTCCTGGATCTTTGCATGTCTTACCCCAGCAAACAGACATGAAGGTAAAAGGAAAAGATTAAAAAAAAGCAAATTGATGACTTAGAACGGGGAGAAATAATACAGGAAACTGGAACTAACAAAGAAAGTTTGCTTCATACTGAATTTGTGCCATTTTAAGTTTCAGTTTTTTAACCCATAGTATTGGTCTCTTCAAAGGAGTGAAATACTTTATCTTCTTGACAGAACAAATTGAGTGGAAAATTACATAAACCCCTCAGCAGATGTTCTTTCCCACATTGTTTGGGAATTTATCCCTGGTACACAGTTCTTCTAAGACCCATGCCAAGATGAATGGGGACAGAAGTAAACTTAAAGATATGTTTAGGTGAGCAGTATGCAAATATTCTCTTACCATCTCCTTATTATTTTTCAGTACCAGTCAACTTCACCATGATCTTCTATATTTTCTAATATTTTTCTATCAAGAATATCTCTGTGTAGGTGCTAGACATATTATATCTCCACTGCAAATCCAATAAATGAGAACCTGTTTTTTTTTCACCGAAGCAAAAGCCAAAGTCCAGACCTCTATAAATTCAGTTTGCTATAATGAATGGGTCTTGGAGTCAAAGCTGTCAGGCAACAAACAACAGGAAAAAATAACCCAATTCCAGTTCCTACCGCCTGCAACATATCTATAGCTGCATAGCATACTAATTTCTGCAAATCAGATGGTATCTTCAAAATTATAATGCACACCAGCGGGTTAAGCATCTGTATAACAATAAGGTTTGTCATCCATCATTCAGTGAACAGCATAAGGCAGCTTACTGTCATCTAGTGCCAAGTGACATCTATCTAGATAGTCTGCCTGTCCATCTGACTCTAAACTTTGCTGCAATTTTTGATCCAGTCCTTTTTTTCTTAATTGTTATTCCTATTATTCTTAATGTTCTGGGAAAACATGCACGAAGTTTGTGAATGAAAACAATGACATGTTATAACCAATGCACAATGAAAATCTATTCAATAAATATCCATTATCCATATTTATTCATTAACAAATGTAGTGAATGTCACCAATGAAAGTCCCAGCAGAATAGCAAGAGAGATTTACAGCCTGAGCAGATGAAGATACATCTGCAGCTGAGAAGTACATGAAGAGATACACAGGAATCTGGGAAGAAATCAACAATCCCTTGCTCTGGGGTGCATTCACAAAGAAATTAAAGACTACCTGTAGAGAAAAATGTCTCAGCTGTTTTCCCTATATTTCCTTGCTCCTAAAAATACATCGTGAATTGGGACAGTGGAAAAAAGAGCCTGAAGAATTACAACAAGAGATGAATGGTAGCGGAAGTTTCCTCCACTGGGATTACTTAATTAGTCTTCCTTGGCCTAGGAGGAATGGCATAAAGCAGATTCATTGGATCTGAGAATTGGACAGAGCCTGATATTTTTAAACAGAAGCAGTAACTTACACTGGAGAATACTCAGGAGAAATGAGAATTCCTTTTATAACAGATAAATGTTGTTTCTGATGTTTCCAGTAACAGACCTTAAAGAGATGATTTTGGAAATGAAACATTGCTTCACTGATTGGTGGCTAGTCTTAAAGGATTCCTGGAACACTGTCTTGAAGAGGTGTGATTGCCAGCCACATTGGTGCAAAAAACAATGACACCACTACATAAAAAGGACATTTTCAATAGTATCAGGATGAATCCAGGGAAGAAGAAATAAATTTCTGTTTAATTAACTGTAAGTAGGAATAGTTATCATGATCTTAATCTGATATTATTAGAAACATGGAAGACAAATACTATGTCAAAAGGGACAACAAAAGGAAATATATAAATTGTTATACCTTCAGACCTTACTGTGGCTATTACTCTAAGTTTTTCCAGCATAACTGTATGGAATATTATTTTCTTGTAGAGTGTAGCTAAAGGGAGCTGTGTTAATATACCTCTTTTTTTCACATGATGGTTGCAAAGAGTTAATCCATCAGTGGTGGATCTAATAGAAGAGTTTTCCATTTTCCTATCCCTGTTTCTCAGTCACTTAACCTACGAGGACCAAAGATCCCTCTGTTGCTGACTCAGCCAGGGGGCCAGTTGCCTCCCTGGAAAACACTGCTGGAGACCTACAATGCAATCACTTTTCAGTCAGAGATCTGGTTGAAGTGATTGATAGGAATGCAGTCAAACCATTTTTAGTAGTCATATACCCGAAGGTATATCTCACTGACTGCCAGTCTGGAGGTTCCAGATTGTTAATACAGGCCTGTACCTTAAGACCAAGAGGGTCTAAAAAAATAAAGAGGAAGTAGTAAGCTTTTGATACAATCTTCCCTATCAATAGAGTTAAAGAAGTCAAAAGTAAAATTTGAAAAACTAATGTAGAGGTTTGCTAACATCTCACATGTAACTTAATTAACAGAATAACAACAGCTGGCAGATAAATTTAGATGATGCAGCTCTCTTTTCATTAGCAGAAGTTAGTCTTCTTTTTATTCCCTTGTATTGGGACAAATACAAGCTACAAACTTTTCAAAAACATTGAAGTCCTGAGTTCAAAAGTCGCCCAGACCCAGATATGTAAAAGGATTTATGATACCTCTTCACTTCCTGTGGAAAAAATCTAGGTAATTTGACTGCTAAATCCTTTCCTATTTGTGCACTTAAGTTGGGTCCACAAAAGCACTTGTGCTGAGGGCTGCTCCTTTATCTTTCTTAATACGGCTGTTTATCTTCCTCACTCCAAGCTGAACAGCCAATTGAGTTTGATGCTGGGGTCAGAATAAAACATATGGAAAGGTTTAGGCTCTTGGGAGACAATGGAGAGCATGCCAAGAGATGCCTGCAATAATGGATAGATGATGCCACAGGAACAGTGCGTCACACATCCTAGCATGCTAAGGTTGCAGAAGGTAGTACAGTTCTTTAACCAGCTTTCACTGGTTGAAGCTATTTCTGTAAACTTTACAATCACTGTTGAATATAAGAAAATATGCTTACTGATGATTTCCTAATCCCTAGACCACTGATCTAGACACTAGGCTATATGGACATACTACACGTAGCCTTTGCCTGGCTCACTGAGAACCTTTTCTGAAAGAGTGGATGGCTTTTCTGATGGCAATTTAAAGGTTATTATTCAAGAATTTCGGATACCAGTTTAGCAGTCTAAGTAGGGAATTAGTTTGGGTTTCCACATTGAAATAATTTCATTGTCTTAACTCAACGTATCTTACTGAATTGTTTGAAATCCAGGACCAAAATTGTGTAATGAGAATTTCTATGTTTCTATCCTATGTTATTGTGTTTTTAAGTTTGAACACAGAAAAAATGAGATAAACTCCAAGAATCTTATGACAAAAAATAATATTTGATGTTGGCCTGAAGCTTTCATCTCTGTTATAGCACAGAATTTCTGTTGACAAAGTTAATAATAAAGAAAAAAATCCAAGCCCAGACTGCACTAAATAAAATGTTTACAGGCAATTTTTGACTAAATATTATACAGTTCCTGAAATTAAAGCAATAAAAATAATAATTACCTATATTCTACATATTAGATGGTCAAATGGTAGAACTGAGCTCTAAAATTTTCCAAAGAGATGCCAATTTTCATGACCTTTTTCTTTCTTTCTTTTTCTTTCTTTGTTTCTTTGTTTCTTTGTTTCTTTGTTTCTTTGTTTCTTTGTTTGTTTGTTTGTTTTTCTTTCTTTCTTTCTTTCTTTCTTTCTTTCTTTCTTTCTTTTTCTTTTGTCCTTTTCCCTTTTTGTCTTGTTTTCCTTTTTAAAAACTAGATCTTAGCCTAGACAAAGAATAGAGGGACTATTGACTGTAATGTGGACATTACAGTCAATACAGACATCACTGTGGACAAGGTTTTCAACATATAAATCCCATTTTACATGCATTTAGATATCTTTGAAATCTAAATCTGGTAAAGACAAAATCCTTTGAAAATTGTCTCCAGGTCATATAGGTGTGTTTTGAGAATTTTACTTACTCTACTCATTATATGTTCTCTATCTGTTTTGTAAGAGCAGTCAATTTTTTGCCTACTTTAATATTCAGCATACCTGAGGCTAGAAGATTATATGCAAACAATATTAATAGCATAATTTCTCTCCATATTTCCAACACAGCATGTCAACAAATTAGGTTTAAATAAATCCTAGTCCTGTATGATAAGACAATGTTTGTGATGTCTCCAGTTGCATTTTGGATATTTATTATAAAATGTGTGTAGCATGCAGCATTGGAAAAGAGTTTTGGTATATAAAAGCAAACAAAAATTCTATCCCCTATAATCTAGGACAAAATCATATTTCAATAAACTTTAATATAGGGTTGATAGAGACAAGAACTCAAACTCAGTAGTACATTTTTTTCAGATTTGGTCCAGATGATGCATATCTGTGGATAACTTTAGTTTTACCTACTATGAATACTACAAAAACTCTCTAGCTTATCTGCTTCTGTACAGTAGCATCCTTAAAAACATCCCTTGACAGCTAATTGTTTGAACTCCCTCTAGACCTCTCTGTAATAAAAAGCAGTAGCATCCTGTGGGACATTTGTTTTATCAGCAGCCCTTTGGCCAACACTCAGGATGAAATCCTCCACTGACTCTCTGTTGCAATCATAAGACTTTTTCCAGGCACTGATAGAGGAATAGAAACCTTTCTGGTCAACAAACTGCCTCATTGTCTTTCAGCCTTACAGCAACAACAACATATATAGTTTTGAAGCTCCTGCTGAGGGCAGTGACAGCCACTTAGTTTAATCCCTCATCCGATAACCACATCTCTAAGTACCTCTGCACCCAAACAGTAACCTTGAATTGTTTCTCTGAAGTGTTCAAAGAGGAACCTGCTTTTATTATCTGCATTCAGCTGTGGGAATAGGTACTCCAAAGTTACGAACCTGCCCTTACAATTAGTGCTTTTAATGGTCTTCAGTAAAGTAACTTTCCAGCCTTAGAAAGCCATATTTGGGAGACATTTTTTAGCAGCTAACCAGTTCATGGCAGAAAGAGATATCTTATGTCAATCAACTTTGATGGTTGAGCTGCAATCAGGATAACTGCAATCCAGTTGCTGTGTTCTACACAGTAACATCTTCGATTACTACTGGTAGATTTAAAAATTTACATTACAAAACTGCTGCTATAGTCCTATTAGGGTGATGTTCAGAAGTAGGATATGCTGAATAGATACTGGTGGTGAATGTCTGAGATAACCAACCTGTGTATGGAAAGCACTGTATATTAGCACTTTCAGGACACAGTTTGTGATATCCTGAAGTAGGTGTCTGAAACAGGGAAGACAAATTACACCTCCATTGAGTCTGCAGGGAGTCCAGGCTGATTAGTTTAAATGTTGATGTCTCAATTGTAGCTTCATAGAGATAGCAGAGAGGAGTCACACAAAAGGAATGCCGGTACAGGAGTAGTTATTCCATCTCTAATGTAATCCAAACATGCAGAATTATCTTCTGTTTATACAGTTTTATTTACATCATAGATGTTAGTATAGCCATTTTACCTGGAAACTGCATTTTTATATTGTACTTGTTATAACTATTCTAATACACATTGCAGTGATTTTTGGCCTGATTTCCTTGTGAGATGTAATCAAAATGGGTATTTTGAAAATAAAGAGCAGTACTTTTTATAGAGTTTCAAAATGAGCATATTCTTAGGTACCAGGTAGAAAAAACTATATTGAGCTGCCAAAAAAAGGGCAAAAGTTGCCGATTACTTTTTGAACTATGATTCAATGTAATATTAGAAAAATATATATTAAAAAAAAAGAAAAATCTGAAGGCAGAAAATTGAATCAGTGAATAGCCACCAGTCATGTCATTCTAGGATAGGAAATAGTTGATATGCAAACACTCTTATCATCCATAAGTAGTCAGGACTGCCACTTTGCCCAAAATTGTGAAAATATACTTTGGTTGTTATTAACTCTTTCTATTTCCATCATTTTATAAGACTCTTGTCTACAGGAGATAAACCCAAGCTAAGGATACGACATTTCACTCATGTTTCATTGGTTGTAGCAGATGGGTACATTTGTTCTACACTTTGAGAGCACGTAGAGTTAGAAAAGTTTCCTACCAGCTTCAGGTTTTCCTACACCTGAGTGTTTCAAAATCAGTTACTGAGGCCTGGTTTTCATATCAGGCTGAAAAATCAAGTGAAATTATTTCCTAGGAAATATATACCATTTTAGTTTTGCTAGTAAAATGATGGGAACTGCTGCATTGAATCAGATCAGTTGTTTCTCTAACCCAGGAACAGCACTAACTGTGAGTAATGCCAGTTTCTTCAAAACAAAGATTCAAGAAACACTGTAGAGAGCCCCTATTTAATTATCTGCCTGATTAATGGTTCTTTTTCCCTCCTCTTTAAATCTCTGTTTATATCTGAAGCACAAAATAATTCAATGTTTTCCAAAAGAGTTGCTTTAGTTGTGTTTTAACATTTTTCATGATGCAGCTATATGTTATTTTATCCATACACATATCTAAATCCTTTTAAGGATTCACCTGTGACAGTGAGTTCCATAGAATTTTTTTTCCCAAGTAC
Organism: Pipra filicauda; assembly: GCF_003945595.2. NCBI lineage: Eukaryota > Metazoa > Chordata > Aves > Passeriformes > Pipridae > Pipra > Pipra filicauda. Next base: position 3,221,886 of record NW_024104765.1, read on the forward strand.
ACATTTCGATCCATTCTGGTTTTTCTTCCTTGCAATCTCATTGGTCGCCATTTGTTCATGTATTCTGAGAAAAGGTAGATAGAATTTACAAAATATCTATTAGTATGCCATAAAATGACACCAAAATCTTCTTTGTTCCAGTACTGTTTAAACTGCAGGATTTACTCTTATTTGCACCTCCCATACACTCTCAATTTTACCAGATCCAGAACAGAACTCCCAGTAACTGTCATCAGTTTGGAAAAGATTTCCACTAAGTTCATGGAAAAAGTAAAGTGGTGATTTTGAAGGAAAACATGGGTTATCTTTTTTCCATATTCTGAATGTCTTCAGTAAGAAATAGGTAGAAATTTGAAGAGAAAAAAAAGGTAATACACGACAGATAATACTAAAAGTATGCTACTATGATGAGCGCTATCTTTTCTGCCCTAAATGTCAGATTCTGTTCTTCTCTTTTGAAGAAGGAGGTGGTGGGGAGGAGAAAATTTGTTTTATTCAGTAAGTCAGCAGGGAATGATCTTTAGGAGCAGCAACAGCAAGGGGTGGGGTTCTGTGGCATTCTATAGAAATTGCAGAGACAGCAGCACGCTCTCCTTTCCCTTTGCACACACAGATGTGAGGAGGAACTAGCAATCCTTCAGTTCGGAGCTTAACCCATCTGGTTAAGCTTAACCCAGCTGGTTAAGCTCTACCCACACACATACACAGCATATTCTGAGTTGGAAGGAACCCACTTGTCCAGCTCTTGAGTAGCTGACAGCTTTGGCGTTATGAGCACCATGGTCTGACCAATTGAGCTAAACTCAGGGTCAGCTCTAGGACTGTGTGTCTTGATGGACTACCAGACTCTATCTTTCATTTCCTTCTGCCTCAAACAAAGTATGTTGGTTTATATGGCAGGGGGTTGTGTTGGGGAAATCAAATAAATGGACAATAGGGTTTGAACTTCTCAGGAGTAGAAAAGTTTCCATGTAGGCAAAATGTAGGCAAATATCACATACAAAATTACACTAGAAAGTTATCATGTCACGTTTGGTGAGGGATGTTAATCTTGAAATATATCCTTGCAGGCCTTCACAAAGAGGTGCTCACACAGCTTCACTGAAAGTCAGCACTATTCTCCTTACTGTGGCTGGTGTGTTTGTGCTTGAGCTCAATGATTGGTAGGAAATACAAGCAGAGGCTAATCACATTTGTGGCAGTATTATTTTTGAACCCTGAGCACAAGCAAACTGCATTTGTAAAGTGTATTATTTCAATATATTCAGCTTTCCTAAAAAATGTTTGAAGTTAACCCAAGAGAAAAAAGGGTTTTCTCTAGATTTTTGTGATACTTGATAGCAAAAGAGAGTACAGTGACTTGAGTTGCACTTTCTATAAGCCCTTACACAATTAGGTCATTAATTAGAAATTAAAAATTTTGAAGGAGTTGGAAATGGAATAGGAGACTACTAAATATAATAAAATAGCTTAATTTACATTTTCACAGGAGGAAATATTTATCTTTATTTTGCTTAACTCTTTCAGAAATGTTGCCATTTCTGAACTTATAATTTTCATCAAAAATATTCTCAAAGCAAATTCTTAATCAAGATTCTCTTGTTATATTTTATTCTTTAGAATCTGTATAATTTGTTTTGCTTTAGGTTTCACTAAAATTATTCAAAGTTCATAAAACTCTTCCAAGGAAAGTAATTTAATTAAAAAAAAAATCTATTTTACAACTGAATCAAAGCCCAGAACTATGAAAACAGTGATAATCCTGGAAGTGAATATTACTCTGTCAGTGTGCTTCTATAAGTCTATGATGCAGAGCCCTGACAGCTCAGTTGCGTACTGTAGTCAGGGCAAAACCAAGGGCTGAAACAGCTGTAACAGCAGAAATCTCTAATGTTCCTAGAGCACCTATGCTTAGACCAGCAGCACAGTATGTGGCATGGTTTTATTCTACTTATAAAGGGCTTATTTGTCTGATACAGATGCATCCACACAGAAGCCTTTTGCCAGTGTAGTACTGAAGTAAAGCATTGCTACTGTAGACCTAAACTCAGGTTGTATGAGCTACTTTCAAATGAAAAAAAATCTCTGGGACAAAGGACTGCTACTAAATTACTCTCAAGCAGTTGTCAGTGGTGATCATGGAGTCTGTAGGAATCAGGCTGATCTGTACAAAATACCAGCATCCAGAAAGCAAAGAAGAAGAAGAAGACTGCCTCAAGAGCCAAGCATAGACTATGTGTCTTAAAGAGGTGGAGCTGTAGTGGTGAGTGAAACCTGATAAACTATTCTTTGGTAGATAGTTTGAGACCTCACTGTAGCTGGTTTCAGCAAAATGGAGCAAGCAACTTGAAACTCAATCCTAAGTTGCTTTGGAAAGCTCTGGCTGCTCCAATGCTTGCTGGGTTACAGTGTTTTCGCACTGTGTTATAGGTTATTACAGTGCAGAAGAACAAAAAAAATATTCTTTCCTGAACTATCCTTACTCTGAATGGTCCTAGTTTGCAGAAGGGCCACTGAGGCAGAGGATGAATCACAGTCAGACACAGGCTTATTAGGTGATCTGAGAAAAAATTTCTAACTGCAGTACCTAGTCCTGTGAATATTTCTGAGGACTTCAGATAATAAAAACTAGGGGCAAGAGAGGTTTGCTTTTGCACTTACTATCATGTACACCATGCACATGTGTGAAGCTACATTATGCTAGTTAGAAATTTTTTGATAATTTTCCCTTCAGGGCCATGGGAGCTGTAATATCCCGTCCTTTGGTATCAGATACCTCTGTGATGATGTGTTCACCTCTCTTCCCTGTAAGACATGGAACTGCATCTGCTCTTCAGCTGACTGACAACGAATGTCTTAAAACTACCTCTGTTTCTCATACGTATACTTTCTGGATGTGTGCTGTGTCATCCAGTCATGGAAGTCCTCATACTTCGAAAGGGTATTGGAGGGCACACAGCTTTCACAAGGCTTGCTGAGAAATAATATCATCAGAATTGTTGCTACTGCATGTAGCTTCTGTATCTGTGAAACAGCTGGACTTTCTGGCATCCTGATTCTCCTTTTCTGGACAGACAGACAGGGTACCAGAAGGTAAGGGCAACCGTCAGATGCAGGGGAGTAGGATTAATCTGTAACAACTCAACATCAGACCCTCTGTATTTTGTACATTAGCACAGAATGGGCAACGTGAAGTTCTGCTGTTGGGAGGATGATGAGGTGAATGTTGCAGACATCAAAAGTATTCATCAGGAATATATTTTCTCATGCAGAAGTTTAAAAAGTATGCCTAGATTTCTAATCATCCTGATTTTTACAGCTTGGTAGTGGTCAGATGTTAATGTCCTTGTTTTCCTTTACCAGGACTGATTAGGAAGGGAACTACTCATTTGTTTTTTCTCTCTGCCATTGTTTTACTCAGGAACAATATAAACGCCTAAATGGGAATGTCATGATTGAAGGAGAATTAAGCATACTAATCTGCTCTCCATGCCAGCCATTAATATACTATATATCCTGTCTTCACTTTCATATTCATTACTTCTTTAATGAAAAAAAAAGATATTTTAATGGTCAAAAAATTCGAAATGATTAATGGTACATCAGTTAATGACATTTCAAAAGTATTTCAGGCTGGAAATGTGACACTACAATCATTAAAAATCAGATTCAATTTCCAAAGGTCCTAATCTTAAACTTTATACTGCTGGCAGAAACATAAAATGATATCCCGTAAGTGCGGGTGCTTCTGTATGATGGAAAAGCTCAGGAGTTTTGTGATCACTGCCAGAAAATAATGTGTTCTCGGAAATTCTGGAAGTTGAGCAGGAAGATAACTGATGAGGATATGACAGAGCAAATGAACAAATTGTTCGGTATAGAGGAATGCTTAATATAGAGGGATCTTTTTCTCTGAGACTTTGTTTGGGGTCCAAGAGAAGCATAATGGCTCCAAATGGATAAAAACAACAGTAAATCCCATTTTCATGCATTATGCATAAGCTCTCGCTATTGGAGTTTACACCACCATCTGGTGTTTAATTATTCCCGCTTTACACCACACGGTGGTGTGAATCTAATGAAATGAATATGTACATTATAATAATTTGGTGCATAGATTCTGGTTTGCTAATTATTAGGTGCCAGGCATCCTTTTCTAAAGCTGAAAGTTGAAATTCATTCTAAAAAATAACTCTTTCTGTAGGCTTTCACTTGCAAATACAACGACAATTAATTGTTCCATTCTCTAAAGATCCATTAGTCCTATATGGCTGGTTGAGTCTCTCTAACATCTGTACAACATAAATTAATTATACAGTAGTGTCAGAATTCCCATTCTTATACACTGTCGGCATTATTAGAAAGGACCTTTTCTATAGTGTTTGTAGCTTAAAAAACATTTTATATATATATCTCTCTCTATATATATATAGATATACACACACACACACACTTTGGTATTGAACAACTCTCGTCTTCCTTGCTGACACAGTGGCTGTCACTATATACACAAAGTTTTGTTATGTATCCAGGTTATTATTTTTTCACATTATCACCTGTAGGCCATTAGATTTCAATCTGTCATCAGTGTATCTGAAACCAATATCCTGTGTTATTAAATTAGTTGGGATGGTAGTTTCTATCTGGCAATAAGCCCTGCTGTGAAGAGTGAGACTCCTCAGCAAGTGCAGTGTTCCCAATGCTCCCAGAAAGGATGCTGAAAACTGATTGGGGCCCCCATTAGCAAATAATACTGTCCACAGATTTTTCTGTTAGCAAATGTTTCTATAAACTAAGATACAATGTATGGAGAGGCAACAGGGATTTTCTGTAACAATCACAAAGAAAACTTGGAAGGTTTTAACAGCATGTTCAACAGTGTCGCTTTTCTACCAGATGATGGTGGTTATCTGCTAAGATAATTTTGTTAAGGGATATTTAGATAATCAGTGCACCCAAAAGTGTAATCCTTCCTCACAAATTTTAGCTTACTTATATATGTTTTCATATACTTTTTAGCTCAGCAATTTTTCAACTTGTGAGCAAACTCATATATAGTATGAAAAACATTTCTAAAAGCTGCAAATGTTTATATTTGAAGAGATACTTGAGAAAATAAAACAAAGCAGGATAGCAGGATAGTAAGAGACGCTGAGAGAACAGAACAAAAGCATTTTGATGTAGTGGTTAGTTTTTTCTTCATCTTTGAAATTTTCTCTATTAGTTTTACCTATGCTTTTCCCTGATCTGTGTTTCAATAATCTTAAAAAAATAATAATAATTAGAAACCATACCATTCAGATAATTTTCAATGAAGACTAAAACCTCAGTTTTATATTACCTTGACAATAGAAATGAGTCCATCTTTTTTTCTTCCTTCCTCCTGTTCATGAAAACTTTCGTAGCACATATTAATCTGCAATCAGTGGTCGTTAGAAAATGAAGAAACCATCACATTTCAGAAGAACATTTTTCACTCTTCTACAAGAAACAAAAGAGCCTTGTTAAATTTTTCATGCATTGTTATGTGTGTTTTAATCAATAATCTTTTCAAATTTTCAAATAGGTTTCAGTGGTATGGAGGAACCTATAGTTTATAGCATACATTGCAGAAAAAGTATGTATTATAATAGCAAAAACATTAATTTGAAATTAATATACTTATCCATATCATGAAGGAAATTCTTTCATCATATCAACTCTCAAATTGTTATAAATACAGTTGAAGTAAAGCTATTAAATTCATTGTCATCACCAAATCTGAATGCTAACAAAATAGATTATTGGTTACAATATCAGCAACTAAGAAAGTATTCTGTCATTTTCATTTTGTTGAAAAAAAAAGCCAAATGCCATTATATTTACCATTTTTCAAACATCCATAATTTGAATATCATAAAAGCTGAATATATTCAGACATAAGACATTTCCCTACAGTCCCAGTGGGTGATAAAAATTGATATTTATAAAAATAATTTTCTGAAACAGACTTTCAGTTTTTGTGTGTAAAACTGTGATAGAAATCGTTTGTATAGAGCAGTCATTGTCTTGGAAACAAGTCTCTTTTTTTTTTTTAAGAGAAAACTAAATAAGAAGTTAACAAAAAGTCTGACAGCATCTACCAGTTGCTTTTGACACAGAGTATGTTGTTTCCCAACTTCTGCTCTTGAGGGAGCTGAACTATTCTGTATTCTCTGGTCCTGGAGAAAGTGGGGGTGTTGTGAAATTTTGTATCAGCTTTCTGGGCTATCCGGGAACCTCAAAAAGTGCATGTTTCCAGTACTTGAAGAAATTAGGACTTCATGGGGTTAAACTTATTATTATCTCATCAGCATTCAGTACCACTGCTATGCCATGAAGGAGAAAAAATAACAGAGAAACATGAGAAGAGTAATAGATAAAAGGTAAGCAGTGAGAGGAAAAACATGTTGTTTCTTAATTGAGCTGAAGGAGGGGAAAATATTACTTGCAGCTCTCTTTTGCTGAGAAATATTTTTTGTGCCCATGATTATGTAGGTTAAAAATGCAGTGCTATCTCTAATAGACAGTCACATTGTAATTCTTCTATGGTAAATCAGTGCTGAAAATTCAGGAAGTAAATAAGAGGAGAAAGTGAAGAAAAATGTAATTCATCAGTGTGAATATTTGTAAGAAGAACAGGATCGATTCATCTGAATTAAGGCATCGTAACCCCTTTGAAGTCACTGAAGCTGTGCGAGTTTGCATCAGCTGAGATTTTCATTCCCTTCTTCTTTCTTCTCCTTCTCAGTCCCCTTTTTCCTACTGTATCCCAAAGTGTCTCTGATGATGTTTGTAGTTTATATACTGCAGTTTATACTCTGTACAAAATGGCAAGTGGGAGTGACCCCACCAACTTGCAAGGGTATTAAATTCGGTGTTAAGACATTTTCTCATACCTGATTTGTTTTCTGCACCATCTGAGCATCACATATTTCTGGTGTTCCAAGACTGTTTTTTCTTTCTACTTTTCAGACAACCACATCCCTACCTATTCTCTGGGCTGGAGTAGAATTAAACTCACAAGAGTTTTGAAATGGAATTTTCAAAATATTCCATTTGTAGACCCAGAATAAACATGGCAAGAACAGCCACTGCAATGGCATTTTGGCACTTCAGCTCACAGGTGACAGGAGAAAATAGAGAAACTCAAAAAATAAACAAAACCGCCCCCTACAACCAAACTGGTAAACTAAGTGTCCTTGAACTTGGGCTTGGGGCAGAGGTTTGATACTGCTCTTATAACTAATCCTAATGCAACGTTTTCTAATTATAGAATAAACATTCCCCCTTGGATGGAGCTGCCTGTCAGCCCACTCTACAGCAGAAATCACCATATGGACTGCTCTGCAGATGGCTGGGCAGTGGCATGTGTACAGCTGTGCAGGACGAGCACCCAGGTGTTTCAGCCTGCCTGTGATAGGCAGCCAGCAGGCAGTTCTGCAAGTGTGGGGAGGATACTCAGCAAGGGTGAAAGAAACCAGCAAGATGGGATTTGACAGGAAATAGCAATAATAATAAATAACATAAATGAATAAAAATAAAATGCCTCTTTTTCTTTTTGTCAAATCAGGGTTTTAGACTCCATGAGGAACAAATTCTGATCTTGCTTAGGCTTTGAGGAGACTGTAAATAAGAAATACGAATATAACACAAGGGTAGGGACACATAATGGAGCTCAAAATCATGTTAAAAATAGCAATAAGGATGGAGTTGCTTTGGCTGCCACGTGAATAAATGAACATACCTGAAACAGACAGGTAGAATTAATTTTTATCCCCAGATTTTCTCAACTCTCATTCCTGGATCCACTGCTACATAATTCTAGCGGCTCAGCTAATGCCTTCCAGAGTTGCAGTCCTATGTAAAATATACTACTTAGACTATAGGGAATGCAAAGTCACCTCACCGATTATCCAAGTTTCTTTTGACTTGTGCTGGTGAAACTGCTATAGAAATCCGAGCTTCTTTCTGTCACAGCTGAATCTGGAAAAGATACATTTTATGCTACCATCAGCTGAATCCTGCACACAGCTGCATCCATATTCAGATATATCCATATATACAAATAACAGTGCTGTGAAGCTGTGAGCACAAAGGAGATACACATTGAAAAAGCTATTACAAAGTGCCAGAGACTATTTTATGTTATACAAAAATACTTACTAGTAAGTATATGCATTGTTTATAAAGCTTCAGAAATGCTTTAAAGGATGCTTTAAAATAAGAAATGCACAGCATGAGGGTTTTCCTCAAAAATTTTTGAATATAGATTTTACATAAGGTGAAATTAGTGTATGTTTCATCATTTCAGTGTCCATTTCAGTGTTAGAATACTGATTTTTATCTAAATTCAGAATTACTGTTAAATATTTCATTACTATTACAGAATGTGGGAGTACCTGTAAATATTTTTTGATTATCAGTAAATACATGTAGACTGCTATTTTGCTTTGGGCTGAAAAACTTAGAAGAAAATTTTGAGAAAAATGTATTCTAAACCCAGTGAAAATTAGCATCAAAGGCAACAGATATGTAATTATATTAAATGTAAAATAATGCATTAATGAAAATCAGTGTTAACTTTACTTTCAAATATTCTGTTGCACTATACGCACTGTTGACCTTGTATATATAAAAAAAAAGGGAAAATTAAGAATTTCAGCCTAAGTATCTTTGAACTTTAAACAGGTGAGGACTCCCCATTTCCAACAACTATCATCATAAGCCTAGCAAACTTTTGAGAGATTTAGCACAATGTCCAGTGTGTCAGGAGTCTACACCAGTGGGAGTCTGGGCTGAAGAATGAAGTAGAAGTAAATTAAACACACTCGAGTTTTGGTCATTAGTATTTAACAAGTCAGAAAATATTCATCCTCTTAATCTTGACAAAAATTGAGTGTCGTAGAAAGTCAAATGTAGGACCTATCTTATCTAAATCAAACAAAAATTAGACTTCTCCTTGGACTTCTCTTCCCCTTCCATAGAGCCTTAGAAATGAGAAAAGTTGCCTTTTGGATACGCCTCTCTCTCTCCATTGATTAGAAACCTGACAGGTTTCTTAGGCTGGGCTAGCTTTTACACAGCTGCACTAAGAGGGATTAATCTCATCTGTGGAGTGAGATTTTCAAAAGTGCTTACATGACTTCAGTATTCACTTTTTACAGGCTTTCCAGAATTCTGTGTTACTAAGATACTTATATTGGAAATTTATTTGAATTCTTATCTAATTAATAGACAGTCACATTAGCAAAATCCAAGTAATCTGATTATGTCCTTTAGTTCTAGCTGTGCGTTTGTACCAGGGTGAATTTATGCTGATACTTTTGGTCTGTGTTTGGCCCTGCCACCTGTGAAAGCTTTACTCTTTTCCTGCCAAGTTATGGGAAAACAAGCACTGATAAATGGGAAAGTTGTCCTTGAAGAGAGCTTCTTGTATAAACTGTTTTAATTGGTACTCTGTGATTGGCTAGTTTTCCTCCAAGGGCATTTGGGAAGATGAGGAAGGCTTACCCCCAGACTCAATTAAGAAAGTCCCCCAAAACGTACTGTGCGCGCGTGTGGGGATTTCCGATGTTCTCACGCGTGCGCAGAAGAGATGCATTTACATAACCGGGAGGTGGGACTGAGGGCCTCGGGCTGGGCGGTGCTGGCCACACCTGGGAGGTTGTGACCACTCAATTAATTGTATAAAAAAGGAGATAATGCTTTCTTGGGGGGGTTAACTTCACACCAAAGACAACGTTGCCTTCGGCAGGGACGCCTGTCAGTTTGTGAACTTACTGACTCTCCAAGGATGCAGCTTCTGCTATGGGTAATTATAGGCATGCTAGGTCTGTAAGATAACTTTATAGGCAACAGCTGGGTAACTGAGAAAGTCGTGCTGGGGGCTTATTTCTCTCCTCCTTCCTCCCTTTTGGGTTTGTTTGTTTTGTCGGCCACCTCTTGGTAATAAATATTTGCTTTATTGAGTTCTTACGGTGTCTGGTTTTTCACGTGTCTGTATATCTTGGACCCTCCCTAATACAGTATTTTAAGCACACCTTATGATTTCTTTGTCTGGTTTTTGTTAGCTCATACTTGGAAAAAACAATGCAGAAGATGTATGCATCCTGATGGGGATACTGATTTCAAAAGTATAACAGAAGAAGAAACATGGTAGAACCTTCAGTAAAACCGTTTAGGGATACTCTCCAGATGAAACTTTGATGCACACTACAAAGATTTCATACCTGAGTGATAACACACATCCTTGTTCATAGCGCTTACCAGGTTTCACAACCCTCCACCTCATGACTAACTGTAGGAGCCAAGGTTAAAGCCCTTGGGCACCTCAATTCCCATTAGTGGAATCTCCTAGACACTTAGTCCTGGCACACACAAGAGTTTAATTCTGTTAGCATTAAACAGTGAGGTGCCAAGATCCTGTCTAAATCTCAGCTTGATTAATAAAACACGTATCTCCAGAACTGTTTTACCTGAGTGGATTCACAGTGTAGTCAGTCCATAAGAAAGGCAAAGCTGCTCTATCTCTAAAGGGGCAATTCAGTGGCTGGTGAGATGTACAGGAGCTAAGTTTTGACTTTTCTGACTGAACCCACACTTGCCTGAGGGTAGGTGTTCCAGGATGGGAGTTTCTCAGCCTCTTCCATCTCATTTTCCAGGAAATAACTGAATAACAAAGGAGCCAGTGTGAGAGCAGAACAATTTGCCAGCCTGCCAGTTAGAGCGTTCATCTGGAATATGGGATCACTACCTTCTCAAGGGAACATAAATAATCCAAAAAGCGTAAAACAGCTTCAGCAGGTAGAAATTGAAGTGTCCCTCCATCTTTAAACAAGCCTTTTTCATTTACATAGTAGATGATTGTTTATACCACTTCAGAAAATAGGGAAGCGAAAAGGGGGAGTGGGAATGGTGTATTTCTTGCTATATTGTGAGTGCTCTAAGTAGAATAAAGAAGGCAGAGCAGGGAAAACACCTACTTTAAAGGCATCAATCTTAATGCTAATGCTTAATCAAAGTCTGTGATTTTTTCTTAAAACAAATATCAATCATGGTGATGTCCTTGGAGGAATATATCTCTTAGTAGTTTCTGGTGAAATAGAGCTCTTCAAGAGTTTTGCGACATTCCAAATCCATAACCGGAAACTTCTGTCCTTTATCTTCTATGTGGTCAGATATTGCTATGGTTTGCTTTGAAAGATACTGGCACTTGTTGGATACTTTCTTGCATGACCTCAACTCAGTACATCTAGAGAAAACTGGACAATAAAAGTGACTGATCAGTGCACTGAAGGACCTTCATAAAGCTAATAGTGGAGCAACACCAGAGGTGGGGTAAGGAGGGAACTCAAAATTCTACCAACAGTGGAGAAAAAGGCAAGACCAGCAATTAGAGTAGCTCAGGCTGCCATGGGGATCTAGCCACATAATTTTGGATTTGCGTTCTCTTTTATGTGGCCTGATTTCCTCAGACATATGAAACGTATACACCTTCATCTACTATATAGAATTTGGAGTTATTAACCGTGTTACACAGCCATATGCCTGAAGACTAGCATCTAAATCTCTCCTATGTAGCTATCCCTCTTGCTTTTCTAATTCTTACGAGACAGAATCCAAACTGGTATCAGGAAATACATTCCTGACGGACCATTCACCAAGATATTTATACAACTCGGTCTAAGCATCTTCATAGATGGATATAAAGAGAAGCTTTTTTATTTTTTTTATGAGTTTACCATACAAAATTATTCTCTATCATATCTGCTTTTACTTTACTTGTTTCCAGACTGAGATTCTGACCTTGCAAACACTTAATTTTGAGCATGTGAGTATTGCTGTGGAGTTCAAGAAGGGCAACAGAAGTGACCAGAGGCATCTGACCCCAATTTAAACCTTAATCCTATGAAGATTTTTGAATATGAAATCAATATTGCCTATAGACATGGTTAAAGATAGGAATGTGAACTCTTTACAAGGTTGGGACCTACTACAATAGGCTTTTTAATTTCATTTGGTGCAGGAATTCCATGTTTCTGACAACGTTGTTGCTCTTTTTATAACCTTGCATATTGTTGTTTTGAAGTTTGGGAAAGATGATTATCTCAGGGGTTTCAGCAGGACCAAATGTGTTTGGGTGAGCTTTTCACTCATTATCTGCCCATAATATCTTGTAAGAAAACAGAATTTCCACAGTTCTGCAAACTGTAACTATCTGCTAATAAAATAATGCATTCAGTTGCATCACTGAACCTTCACAAAACTTGGGCTTTTAATGGAGAATAGTTCCCCTCTGGCTTATGTTGTGAAGTATTATCTCCACATGTATCATTAACTTTCTTGTCATAATATTAGGCCTCATTAGTCCATTCCTAGTTGCATTGTATTTAAAAATAAAAGTTATTAAAGTGGATTGCTCTAAATTGCATAATAAATAAATTATAAAGGTTATCGGGCTTTTATACTTATGTCATAAAATTGTATTATTATTCACAAGAATATGTACACAAGAAAAGACACACAATTTTATATTTATCTTAACAAAACTGAAAATTAAGTTAAAGAAAATTCAGTCTTTTCTGTAGCTAATAATGTGTATTTACAGGACTTTGTTAATATGCGAGAAACATACAACCTGTCAACTTACTTTTAAAATCCATTCATAGTGCATCTTTTGCAGTTTTTTTTAAAATCCAAGTCTAGGAATTCAAGGTGACATACACTCTGCCTAAAGCCCATCAAAGTACCTAAAATAAATCCAATACTTCTGTACTTTTGGAAATAGTCTAATACCTAAGGCATTTAAATATGGTATTTTAATTCTTAGATTAAAACCCCCTGGGTGCTTAATGTTAATTGCCCAGATATAGGAACTGCATTTACACCAGGCAGTGCAAACAGACATCCAAACTCTGTCAAAGCCTTTAGAGACGCTTGACAAACATGAACTATAGGGTTATATTTAGCATCCTCTGGCATGCTGTCTCTTGATTAGGATTTAATTTTTTCCATAGAGGGTTGATCTAGACTAGTGCTAAAACCCTCTTCTAGGTCCTAGGCTACTCAGCAAGAGGGAACTGAACACTTACGTGCTGACAGGATGCCCAAACTAACAGATCTGTAGAGTTTTGCCATATTCAGCTTGTTTACCATCATGCAGATAAGTGTTACAGGGTAAGAGGAAAGAAAGACTGATACTTACCTGGTAAGTAAGGAATTAGATGAGAATGAAATTGTTGTCCCTACTCTGGGACTGGCATCCTGCTTCATCTCCCAAGGCTGCTCTAACTGCTTCCTTTCAGTATAAAGGGTGACCAGCAGTTTGGCAAGGGCAACTGTGAGCTGAATGGACCTCAAATGACAAAGACAATTCATGTTTCCTCTTTGTTCCTGAATTCTCTGGAGAAGAAGTGAGAAGGTTTAAATCCTAATTTCAGGATGACATGATGGTAGGAGGCACCTTTTTTCTATAAACTGCCAATATAGAATATTAACAGTATTTAGAATACTGCCAGCAAGGGCTCTCTCACCTGCAGCAGAATCTGAAGTGAAGCATACAGCATATCCCTCTCTAAGCCTCCAGAGGCATCTTCTCAACCATTTGAGGGTGCAGGGAATTCTGGTATCTCTGTAACCCACCCTTGCAAGAACTAGTTCTCCACATTTTTGGAGGGGAAGTACTTAATCATCTCTATCAGGAAGATGAATTCAGTTTATATTGAAACATCAATAGAGGGGAATTTGCTTTACCTTTTTGTTTTGCCTTTTTGGTTTGGCTTGCTTAATTTCATTCTCTAGAACTTTTAATAGAGGTCCTAGTGGGTTTTTTACACAGCTTTTTCCTTTGAAAATTTTACTAAGTTCAGTTTATATTTTTCAGTCCTCATGATCCACCTGCAGATACCTGAATGTTTTGTCTCAATATCCCCATGAATTGGCAAAGTCTAAAATAATTTTTTTTCAGTCTCTCCTGCATTGTGCCATTTCTTCATGGATTATTTCTGTCATTCTCAAGCTCAGAGTAAATTCAAGCAGTAACTCCCAGAGAATTCCTTCCTTCTTGCTCCCAAACTTCTTTTCGAAATGCATTCTGCCTTCAAATATAAGACAGAATGTAAGTTCAATATCTTGCAGCCCTGCAGGGTTAGAAACAGAAGCTTTATCCCATTAGAAACAGATGGTTCCTACCTTCCCAAAGGGACATACACAGCTCTAACTGGAGTCCCTGGAAAGTCCCGAAATGGTAAGTTGTGACAGACTCTTCACACTTGCAATCTTGCCAGTTACTAACCTACCCTATACACTTACCTTTTAAAAACTGGAAGATGCATGTGGTAGTATAATGGCACTGATTGCAGACAAATAAAAGCCTCTGTTTTAGAAAAATAATATAAATAAATTTGGAAATATCCTGATATAGCACAGACTTCCAATTCCAAATGATATGTTACATATAATTCAATGAGAAGTTGTATGCAACATGTACTGCTGTTGTTGATTAAGCATTTCCTCTGACAGAATGAAAAAGGCTGAAATCTGTCATTTTGATTTACATTAGCTGGTGATAAGTCTGTCTTTCTAGTAAGTCAGCAAACACTTAGGAACATAGGACTAGAATGAAATTAATTTTTTAGATGTAGTTAATCACTTGATGTTACAAGTATCTATGTCACATAATACTTTTACTAAATTAAACAAGTTCCACTTATAAGTTGGATCTTTTTTTTTGGTCTTTACTCTTTCTGTAGACACATCATTGTTCTTATGGTAGAAATCTTATTCTCCTTTCTTGCTTTGTCTATTCATAACCTGACTAGTGGTCTTCTGTTTTGTTTAAATCCTTTGTAATCATTCTGGCTTAACTTAAAGAGTTTTAATTTTTTTCCTAGTGTTCACTCATTGTATATATTTTCATTCCTTCTTGACCTTCTTTTCTATGTCTAGACTACCCAATAACATTTTTTTTCTTTTTGCTAGAGGGTTTTCTCCTGATCTTAAGTACCTTCCTCCAACTTATCCTGGACTGAATGCATCTTTTCTTGATTGTATGTAATCAGAATTATATACTGTATTTTTGATGACATTTCACCTTTGCCTTGTACAATATCATTGATTTCTGCCTGTCTCCTCTGAAAGCACTACAAATGATACTTTGTATGATCACATTTGTCTTTTTCATGGTCGTACTATTGTGATGGTACATAGTTGTCTATGATGTGTAGAGACAGATTTACTTCCTCAGTCATTTCCAAATAATGAATTCATGTTTTACTGAAAAAGATGTTATTAATTCCTAGTTGCATGACCATATATTTCATACTATTGAATTTCATTCTGTTTCTATTTTTCCAAAAGTCAGGGTCATCCAAATCTTTTTGCGTGATATCCCAATTTTCCTAACTAGTTACACATTTCATTTAATTCAGTATCGTATTTCTTTCAAGGTTATTACTGAAAATATTAATGAAACCACTCAAGAGACTGAGGAACTGTAGTGGCAGTCTCCCTCTACCTGAGTTTTTTCCTGTTCTTTACTCCTATTGTCACCCCTCCTTTAGTCCCTTCCCTACTTTATAATTCCCAGATTAATCCCTTTTTTTCTCTTCTCTTTTTAACTAACAATTCCTGTGTGGTATCAGACTGATTAGATCTGTTCTCTTTTCCCATCTAGAAAATCAATCATTTTTCAATGAATCCTATCAGATTAGACTGATATCTTATGGTAATATCTTATTCTTTCTTTCAAAATGTCTTTCAGAAGAAGCCTTGCATATTATTATTTATCAATCTAATGGGTTGTCATTCTGCTCTCCTTATCATACTTTATCTTCTACTCTCCGCTGATATGAAACAACTCAGGAAATAATGAAACAAAATCTGACTGTGAAATCTGAAATTTTATATTCCATTTTGCTCCAAATTCTGGAATAAAAAGAATTGATTCCTCTGATTTGAACATTTTAAGATCTTTGTATTTTGCATCTACTTCAGTTGCAGTAATATCCATTTCTGAACTGCTATTCACACACTCATCACCTTACTTATGTTTTCAATTTCAGCATCATTCCTTATGAGGAAAATACTAATTTAAGTGGATATCTTCCAATTCTCATTGGATATTACTGCTGATTCTTCTATTCTTTATCTTTTTATTTGTGTGATTGAAGCAATTTCTTATGGCTTGACTCACAAACAATGTATAGGAAGTATAGAAGTGTAAACCTTCCCAGTTTCTTTTTTGTTTTTACTTTGTCCCTAAGTATTTTACACTCTGTTTGTATTTGATTTCTTTTCATTCCAATGTTTCTTTGTGTTGCTTATTTATCCAGTCAGCTTTGGAGCACTGAAAGATTTGTTTTCCTGCTCCTTTGAGTTACTTATATGATTCAGATGATTTTTCTCCTTTGGTTTAAATAAAATCTGGATTTCTTTCCATTCAAGTTCCTGAATGCTACAGACTAGTTGGTTTCACTGTCTGCTACTTGTAGTTTAGCAGCAGTTGATCTTTCAAAAAACAAAACCTTACCAACAAACGGACTCTTCATGTATCTTTATTTTTACTGTGAATTTAACAACAGACAAACAACTGATAATCACTGTTTTTCTATGATTGCGCCATGACCACACAGTCTGTACTGTAATTATTTACTAAGAATCATCTAAAGAATCAGAACTTCTTCCTCATTTGGTGACTAGCTGGTGAAGTAGGCATTGCTGTTTTCAGAGACAGAGAGGAGTCTACACATGGAACAATAAGGTTTTTTAATAGGAAAAACAGCTAATATTTGGAACAAGCAGAAGACTATATGGACAAGCTCTATTTTAGGACAGTAAATTTTGTAAAGCCTTAATTTTAATTCCTCATTAATTTTCTGAAGATATTAAGAGGAAAGTGTTTGCATATAAAATAGTTCATAGTATTTTGGAGAGTATCATATAATATAATTTTCCTGAAAGTGTCTTTCCTAAATATGGAACGAACCCCGCCCTGGTTAACTTTTGAGATTATCTCCATTGAAGTGGTCTGACTGCAGATATTGTGTAGTTGCTCTCATCAGTGGCAGGAACAGAAAATTGAGAATAAGTACATCTCTACCTGAATATTGATTGTACAATATCTTTCTTTGTTCTTGCTGGAATTAGCTGGTAGTCTATTGCCCATCAGCAGTTACCTGAGCAGAAGCTAATGTTACAGATGCTATAAAAAGATCAGCAGCAGAGCAAACAGATTTAAATCAGCTCAATTCCAACAAAAACTCTTTCATCTTGAAACAATTTAAACTCTACCAAGGGTAAGTAAACAGAAATAATATATTTTCTTTCACCTTCAACTGTCAGTAGTTGATTTCACATTCCCTGTCTTCAGTTATGAGGAAGGTTTTAATATCTTTCCCAGTACAAGACACTTTTGAGCTGTTAATATGATTATTTTTCTTTAGTTTACACATTTCTTACTGTACTTACATGCTATTCAGTTGTGAAACTTTTCTAAACCAGAGTTCCTCTTACAGATATAAAACCATAAAAGCAGCTACAGCAGAGTCAAGGATCTTTTTTTTTCTAAAAATTGTGTTGATCATACAGAAATATAAAATTAACTTTAGTGACTGAGTCTGATTTTATTTCTGTATCAATATTGTCAGCCTAATTCTCTACAATATAGTTAGAGTCTATATATATGTTCATACATAGAAACAAAACCACTTACATATATAAACACCAGCAAAGGGAAAAGATCCAAAGATTTATTTTTTTAAAAAGTGTGAAGATTCTGTATGTTTCTTTTCTTTTAAATCTAATATATCACTTTTAACTACTAAAAAAAGCCACAGGCATATTGAAGAAACCTCCTACTTGTTAAAGGGTACTAAATTTGAACTCCTTTAGAAAATGTCAAAAATTATGGCTGGTAAAAATATTCTTCAGAAGTGAATTTTTTTTTCTGATAGAATTAGTAGTCATACTAGCTGCTCCTGCTGTTCAGAATATAGGATTAGGCTGAACAGAGAGAAGATTAATGCTTATTCCTTAAAATAGAATAGCCCAAATCTGCTCCTTAGTGCTCACTTGTCAGAGGTCCTACCCTCTCAATTGTGTAGATAGAAAGAATTATATGGGTGCTTCCTATTTAAACTCTTCAGACTAACTCAGATGATTTATGTTTGAAACAGATTAGGAAGTGCTCATGGGAGCACTTTTGCTGGGCTTTAATACTGTACTCTCCAGGTGAGCGAAAGTAACATCTGGAATTACAGACCTCTTCAGAGTCTGTTCACAGCCTGAGAAAAAAAGATGAAGAGTACTAATATATCTGAATTTACAGTAATCCTCACATTGTTCTTGTACTTAAAAGTTGTTTAATTTGACACCTGACTTATTCATCTGGCTCCATCTGTTTAACAACAGAAATTGGCAGTAGGGAGGCCTTACAAACAAGTACAGCCTAGACAGCATCAATTCCAGTTACACTGATCCAAGAAGAGATGCTCGGTTGTCCAGGTACATTCTTTACAAGAGCATTTAAACTTGCGTACTCAGGGAACTATTTTCAGGCCTGAGAAAAAACATGTCCTGTTTTCATATCCTCTATTCTGTTAAATATCATCCTTGAGGAAAAATACAAAGTACAGAGATGCCCTGTGGCTGCTATCACAAAGTATAAGGAGACAGAGGTTCCTCTTTCCACCTTGTTTTGTGATAGTAACTCATGCTGCTATTTTTGTTATGGCTCCTGAAGTATTTTTAGTTCTTTTTCAGATGCTGCAGATTCCCTCTGTTACAAAGAAAACTGATTTTCATGCGTGAAGCATATCCATCTTTGTTCCATCCTCTCAGCCTTTCACATTTGACGTGTTAGGGAATTGGCAATTATCAACAGATGGTGCAAATTAGAATGTCATGATGTTACTTTAAATTTTCTCCAATGGCAGGTTATCTTTCTAATAAATCCAGGGGTTAAGAAAACACAAAGATAGTATTTCCCTTTCTTCAACCCATTCACCTTTAGTCTTGAAAAAAGTCCAAGAACCAAAGCTAGTAAATCCACATATTTTGCTAACTCACTGATTTAATTGCTAACTCACTGATTTAATTGCCCAAGTAACTATTCCTTAATTTATCCCTTAATCCAAAAGTTTCCCGCTTAGTTTTATCCTTTAATCTGGAAGCTGACAAGAATGAAAGCTAACATCTATTATACATCATACAGCAAAATTATTACATATGAACCACTTATCTAAATCAGGATGAAAAATAGAAATAAAATGAGAGCTAGTTGATGAACTAGGGTCTGAAAGGGATAAGGTATATTTGCATCAATGTCCACTTACTGAAAAACTAAAGCAAAGAATATTTAAGGGGAGGAAGGCTTTTAAAAATGGAACCTTCAAAGTATTGGCAAGTCTGTGATCAAAGGTTACCAAACACTAGAATTAAAAACTGGGCTATTAATTTTGAAGCATATTGCAGAAATGAGTAAGAGTCTCGTAAAATTCTCAGTAAACAATTTTAATATTTTTAATTATTTAATTAATTTTATATTAATCTCACTAATTTGTATTTTGTGTGTTTCCTTGTTAACTTGTTGCTGAGAAATAAAGAACTTGCTATCAGATTCAAAATAAATAATGGTAAAAAGCAGAAAATATGTTAAGTATAAATTGCTTTAATCTCATAATTCATAGGGGAAAAATCGTTTTCTAAATTAAAAAAAGTCTGGACTCTCTCTCTCAGTTAAATTAGCAATTAGATTTATTAGAGTTAAACATTTTGCAGAAAATAATTTGGTGCTCCCTGGTTAATCAGGCATCCATATCTGTTTCAATAACAACAGTTTTGAACAGCATGCTATTTCAGAGAGTACTTTTTATTATTTACTCTCTGGACTTCCTGAGCCATTTCTTTTTAACCTTGGACACTCAAATCCTTCAGAGTTAATTTACAAAGAATGCAGAAATGGTAAGAAAGCCACCCAAAGTTTACACAAATCCATTTGAAACTTCAAAACTACCTGGTTAAGGGAATTTTTGAATATTAGAACTATATAAAAATTAAAATTGCACAAACGAAAAAGCAAAATAAATTTCAAAATCCTTTTCACTCATTTATTAACCTATGTGAATTTTCTTGGTTTCATTTTTTTCATCAGCTGGGGATCTGACAATGTCAGATTTTGCTAGTCATTAGGGGTTTTGAGCTTCCACATTTCTAAGGTGAAGTTTAAATAAATAAAAAAATATTAGTAAAGCAGGTTTACACCATTTAATATCTTGTGAGTTTTCTTTCTCTGCAGTGTTTCATTTGCTACTAATTTATTGAACAATGTCCTTTTAAATATCAACTATGCTCTATCTGTTGTGGAAACAAATGTAATTACAGAGTTTCAACCTTCACACACTTCTTCCGGGCTCATATTGGTATACTAACTTAATAATCTTAATGGAATTACTCTTGATTTACACTGCTTTACCTGAGCTACAAATCCAGCCTATGAAACACTTGACCTGGCTCCTGCAAGAATATACATGGAAGTTTGAGGCTTTTACATGCAGTATAGTAGGTGCTACACATGCATAAAATTATTTCCATTTCTAAATTGTAAAAAAACAGTTCAATATTTTCCTATTGTTTCCAATAAGTTTTGTATAGACCTGTTGTCATGATTTGAGAACCCCAAAAATCCAATTCCCTAGTCCAAGCCCCCTCCCACATCTCAACCCAGTGTGAGATGGTTTTTCCAGACACTACACGAGACTCAAAATGGGGAAAAGGGAATATATGTTACAATGACTGTACAAAATAAATACTACAATACATTATATACAATCTTAACTATTTCTACCATGACATAAAAGTATTTACAATGGATCAAATCTCTTCTCCCCTCCAAATAAAAGTTCAGGAGGGAAGAAGGAAAGATCCTTTCCACTTTCAGAGCAGCAGTGTCTCTAAGGCAGCAGGCATCTATCCTCTTCTCATACAGCAGCTGTACCTGCCAGTACACACAAGGGGTATCCAAGCCCCTCGGCCCATCGTCTCCAAGCGAGGGTCTTCTCTTCCGTGGGCTGCGTAGCAGGGACAAAACTCACTTCACCACGGTCATATCATGGGGTGTAAGACCCCCATGAAGGTCCCCTCCTCAGGGGATTCACCCCTGAGTCAGAACATCTCAGGCAGCTTTCAGTTGAAGGCCTTTGCCTCAAGAGTTCTATCAGAGCTTCTGTGCTCTGATCTCAGGCTGCTAGCTTAGCTTGGCAGCAGCAGTGAGGGGAGGCCAAGGTCACCCCCTCCACATTCCTTTGGCTGTCCTGGTCCAGCTTTCCAGGACGCCTGAGCTTTTCAGCTCCTCTCTGCAGTGCTGTAGCACTCCACGACTCTTTCAAGTAAGAGTTCATCATCCTCCTCCTTTCTCGGAGGTCTCAGAGGGGTCTGGGGTTTTGTTTCAGTTCTTACCCCAACTTTCTCTCTCTCTCTCTGTAGAGCCTAATTCTCTCTCTGCTGCTGGCTCTCTCTCTCTCTCTCCTTCCAGGAGTTCTCTCTGTGTTGCTGGATGCCTGCCGTTGCTGCTTGGTCTTATCTCTTCTGGCTCCCTGCCACCGTTTCTCTGGTCAGTGCAGTTCTGCCACTGCTGCTGCTGATGATGATGGTGGAGAAGCATCTCCCAGTTTTCTAACTACAGGTACTTAGCCCAGACTTACACTGTTCCAAGTCCCTGTAGCCCCCAGCCGGGGCTGGGGGGGGGCAGACCCCCCAAGGGGCTCCGGGCCCCTCAGCTCATGGCTTTCGTAACATGGCCACTTCTTCAACAACAACTACAACTACCTTCTCTTCCATTCTGCTTGTGATATGTTTATATTTTGCAGAAGTGCTCATTGGGTAAAAACCTCAAGGGTCACCACCCCCTGGGGATTTACCATTTTATAACTTCAGGGGGAAAACTGTTTCCCCCCACCACACCTGTCTTGGTCTATAGGGATATACAATACTTCCTACACCTGTACCAGGCTGAGCCAACTTTTACTTTCACCTGTTTCAAATACAGAGTTCATGTCAACCTCAGTGGGAGGAATCCCCTGGAAAACATCCTTTTTTTTTAAACCGTTGGAGGAAAGGAAGATACTTGGAAACAAAATCCATTCTAAAGGCTTAATATTTGTTATTTTTTTAGATTCCTTTTCAGAAAGAATGAAAGAAGCATGGGTAGTTGTATCGATAAAATCCTTTGCCATCTAGGTTTGACCACAATGAGTTTGAAAAACCCTTTTTGTAAATGTTAGCATTTGGAAAGGACAAACAGGGAAACAAACCTCAAAGGGGATGACAATAGTATATGGAGAGGAAGTGGATGGGTTTGATGCATCTCAGAAGCAAAGATCCTTATAAAAGGCGTTGAAGAGGTTTAAGGTTCTATTTAGCAACAAAAGGAATGGAATTTAGGGACAAAGTTACGGAATGAGACATAATTTTCCCATAGGATTTTTGTCTCTTGATGTTTTACAAACAATTTTTTTTTTTAAAAAAAGGATAGTTTGTCATATGATAGGCTGAACATTTGTGTAGTAGAGTGTGTCTATTTTTAAAAGGGAAAAGTAGGATTCCACCAATATTCTGATGCATGTAAAATCAATTGAACTTAACATTCACTGGGAAAATTAGTAGAAAGTTTGAAAAAACATGAATTATTTGAAAACACAGTAATTCTCCTTTTCCACTTAGTATGTGTGAACTCTCTGTACATTACCAAGACCTAGTCTTGGCCCAGTTTTAAGACGACACCTGCCATTAGCATTGTCCTAGAGCTTTATGAATCTGGAAGTGAACTGCAGCAGTGCAAAATACCTAGAATTCTGACCTTCGTAAGGTGAACCAAATCTAGGCCTCTGTACTCAGAGTGGGCAATGACTGAAATAATGAAATAGCCTGGGACTTAGTGGTCCTCAAAGAGGACATCCCCACTGTTAGAGGACTTCTACAGTCTTTTGGACTGTATTTTGCCTCGTAAAAACCCCATAGAATGAATTGTTATGCTTGTGGGGGGCAAAGAAAGAAGTGAAGGAGAATTCTTCCTTGCTTTTACACTAGAAGCAAAGTATTCTTCATATATTTGTCCTCGGTAGGTTATTTATACTAAGAACCTCTTTCCTTAGGTAAATACTCTTTAACTCTTGCAGCAATACAAAAATTGTTCCATCCTCCTGAGATGTGAATTTCACCTTGTGGTTCAGGTACACAGACCCATTTATAACTATATGAAGCCTCTACTCACCCATCTCCTCCATATAACTTGTATCATGACGCCTATTTCCATGTGCATACCTTCAAAAACATACAAATTTATCGTAATAGCTTCTAATTATCTAGACTACCCTACTCTGCCTATTGCATTATATGTCAGTACAATGGGAGAGGTAGGGCACGTGGTCAGAAATCTTACCTTCAGAACATTTTGGAAAGCATATGAAATTCTACAACTCTTTGTTCAATCACTTTAAAGCATATGAAGGACTTAGACATAGATAGCTCTGTGCTCAGCTTTCCAGCATCATTATGCTTATATTTTATGCTACATCTTCAGTGAGGAAAAGTGTTCTAGCAACATCTCAAAGCTAAAGATTGTACCACTCCTATTCTTCCTTACACTGAGCCTACACATTAGCTGGCACACTCAAAACTGCCGGTACCAGACTGAAAAGACTTTCCTCAGATAGAGCCATAATTCTACCCAGAATTTATAACCACAGTTTGGTTTCCAAAGCATGCCCAAGACAATGCTTGTGATCCATCACAGAAGCACAGCCACTGCTCCAGGCCTGAAGCTTTCCTGGTAAATGGTTGTAGGGAAGAAGGGGAAGAAAAGTAAAAACATAGAAAAAGAGGGCTAAGTTCACTTGAAACAACAAGATAATACTTTGTTGGTTTGTTGGAACTGGTTTTTTTTAAGGCAGTTAATTGTGAAGACATGGCAAGACACAGGGAAAAGACAATTTTAAGAAAAAGGGAGAAAAAATTGTTAAGGTAGAAGAATGAGGAAGGCTGATGAAAAGAGTGAGTGGCAAGAACCGGAAAATGGAGACAATACTGACCACAACACTGCAGAAAAAATGCAGCTCATTCCAGTGAAAATATTGTCAGAATCTGCTGATAGCAGTACTCAGGCTTCTTTGTCAACCTCACTCTATGGGGGATTAGTTAAAAAAAATCCCAAACACAAAAACAATAAAGAGGAAAATTCTAAATGTCATCCCGAGGTGCACAGTTTATATTAAAACCTTAAATTTTGTGACTTTATTCTTAAGCTTTCTTTTACTGACAAAATGTCATCATCTGATTTAGTACTTTGTATCAGGGGCTTTAACTTACCAGCTCCTTGTGATAGTCAAATCAGTACACAGGGAACAGAAACTCAAGTGTCAAGCAGCCACACGGCCTTTACAGCCACCAAGGGAACTCCACATCCTCTTATATTTGCATAGTGAAAAAAAGGGACACAGTAGGGAATTTGCTCTACAGGTGCTAATGCCTTCCATGTTGCTATTATTCCATTAGACTTCCCTCATTATCAGCCAGAGGCTAGTTCAACCTCTCCAGAATTTTTATGAAGTCCTGCAGACTGAAAGCACGCCAGCCTTTTTACCAATGCTTCTGATTTTGCATCAGTACAATCACATCAGAAGAAAAACACATGGGAGAATCAAATCCCATAAATGAAATAGAAAATCCCTTTGGATGACTAGTTCAGACCGATGTTAAAAGAATATTCTGTGTGCATGTCAGATTCTTCACCAGTCTCAAAGTAGTCATTTGGATTCACTTCATTATAGGCACTGCAGTACCTTAGGATAGAAAGAGAGAAATAGAGCATGAGACAGAGTAATAATAACCCTTGAACAATGAAGTCTTTCTCCTAGCAGAACTTCAAATAACTCAGACAACTATCTTTTAATCAAATATACAGATACCAGTGTAACTGAATTCAGGATAGCTAGCATCCATGAGGAGTAAAAAAAGGCACAGAGGAACTCAAAGGAGGAGATGCTAGATAAAACGAAGGGAGCACTACGTCATGGACTTAGACTTATACAGAAACATGAATACCAACTCAGCAGAAGAATAAACAGAAGCTCTAAAGATGGTCTGGTCTTTTCCTTTGTAAGGCAATAGGACTTTGTCCACTGACTTTAGCGGGAATAAAAACAGGCTGCTATTCTCCACCCCTGCTTCTCTCTACCAGTCTGGTTCTTGTTCTCTACTTCACTTTGATTTTTTGGCCTGTGTTCTCCACCTTCATCCTAGGGGGTTCTGCTGTTTTGTCTTCCCTCTTATAAATTTTCCTCTTCTGGTAGTGCTTTTCCATTTGCTTTTTTTCTGACACTGATTTTTTTAAATAACCAAAATAAACATGGCATATCAAGAGTAGGTGAACAGGTAAATCTCAATTATGATCAAAGGACAAAAATTATTTATGAAAAGCGGGATAAAAAAATGAAAGCAGAATTTAAACTCCTAACATACACTGTGAATTCCCATTTGTCTTTTCTGTGTTGAGTGGGTGAAATACTTATTAATTGGCTTTACCACTGGGCTTTTTTCCATAATGAATTCCTACACAGAACTTTAGGTTCTGATCCCAATGCAATAAAATTATTTACTAGTGCTGAGTTTCAAGATTATAAATAGTAGAGATGATCCAAGTATCTCTTATGCCTCCATTAAAATGTTGCTTCAGTTGCAAAAAAAAAAAAAAATCCTGTGCAAGCATAAATTTCTTTCAGATAAGTTGTTTATAATTAATTTAATTTCAAAATTTAATCAGTATTTGTAGAAATCACAGAATTTTTTCAAATGATTAATGAAATGTTTTGATTTTTTTTTTTTTACTAAGAAAAGACTTGAGTAAATATTTTAATAACTGTTTATATAACCATTGATTAATGTCATCAATGCTTTCAGGAAAACGAAAATGAGCCAAATTTGAAATTTGTTGAATGAAACCAATTTGAAGCTTGCTGACAATATTTAATTTTCCCTTCTAATGTCTTTAACGAACAATTCAATTGACTTTGGTAAAGCTGTTCCCATTCCTGAACCTAGACATGTACTTAAATACCTTATTCAATGAAGGTGGTGTGAACATTTTCTTTCTTTTTGTCGCTGTTTGTTTATGTTCATTTGTTTTTTAATCTTGTACCCTCATCTCAGCAGTAGGATTCATCTGCTATTCATCTGCTAGTCCAAAACAATAATCTTGTCTTCCTCTGTGGGCAATGGAGAAAGATGGCTGTCTCAATTAAGATAATACCTTCCACCCAAAGGTAAGGTGTTTGCGACTGGTGAGATGAATTTCCCTCAGAAGTTACTGTGTTTTCATTGACTGTAAAGGAAAAATAAATGGCTGTTATGACTAGAATCTTAAAGGATAGACAGCAGTGGTTTTGAATGATGAGACCATTGCAAGATATTAATGATTGCTTAATTTCTGCTACTGCTTTGAATTTTGTTGGCTAGCCTTCCTGAAATCAAGGAAGCATCCCATAGAAGGAAATCAAAAAAGTAGATATTGAGATATATGTAATAGCTTACTACTTTTAGTTCTTTTGCAATTGATTATCCTACCTTGATAATTCCTGAGCACTTTTCCTCCTTCTCTCATCCTTCTTATCAATAGCTATTCTGGTTCTATATTAGCCTAATTAAACTAAATTTATGAATGGATTTAAATTTGAACTCCTTTTATTCCTTAAATGCCTCATGGAGCAGAATAGAATTTATGTTCCTGCTAAGAACTGACTGAATCAGAACTGCTTGCCATTTTTTAAATATTTAAAATACTTGTTTTTTTAAAAAAAAAATCATAGTGAAAAATTTATTTCCTTCTCTGGTACTCAACAGGTCGTATTTTTCACTTTCTCTCCTGCATATGGTGAGGCAATTTGCTAATTAGACATTTTAAAATTGTACCAATAAGTGTCACTAGAAATTTCTCTTTTTTTTTTTTTTTTTTTCCCCATAAAAAGAATGGTAGCAAGAGATTTGTCTTTTTATCAACACTGTAGAGAACCAAAAGAAAATAAGATTTTACAGGGCCTGGAGAGAAGCAAAATAGTAATGTAAGCATGGCCTGAAGCTCTTTCTTACAACACTTTGATCTTTGAGATATAAAGGTAATATTGCCTAATGAACTTGTAATTCTCTTTTTATAATACATATCCCTACTTGCTTAAAAAATTTAGGTAACATGGGAACTTTGGCTGTATTTCCTGCTGGTATAAACTGGCAATTTGAATGGCTGAAATAGAATTTCCTTGCCTATTGAATAAGCTTTAGATTTGGCAATTAACACTATCTTCTGTGGCATCATGCAGCATATCTTGAAACTATGCAAATTCTTTACCATTTTGTAAAATTTACTCCAGAGTTCTGTAATGACTTTTTTTTTCCATCTGAAAGTGTTTTATTTGGCTTTATAAACTAAGCATGTGTCTTGGTTTGAGACAATTTGGAGGTGTGGAGACCTCAGAAAAAAGTGAAAATTGGAATGATTGGCCAAGGTTCTTTCGATTTCTAAACTCCCTTAAGAAAACCTAAACATAGCCAAAACATTCATATACATGGGAATCCAACTCCTGTATCCACATGTACCTCATCATGATTGTTTAAGGGGTCCAATATGTATGCAATTATCTTAACTTAGTATATAATAAATACAGATATTTTTACAGAAGTTAAATTGTCAGGGCTTGAACTATGAGATGCATATAACACTTTTTGTGTTTTTTCTTAAAATGCATTATAAGAATATATATTCTTATACTATCCAGGCGTGTCATGCTTACTTTTCAACTCACAGTGATCTTCCTTTAGATATTTGATAGCACTGAAATACACTCTTTAAAGTAAGCACATAGTCATTTTTCTAAATAAGGATTCCTTCCTACATCTACATTTTCTCTGTGATTAAATACTTCTTAGTTTTTCTTAGTCAGACAATGAGAATGTTGTGTTTAAAGTATTCATAATACAATACCAAGAAATATTTTCTGTAGTGTTCTGATCACTGCCATAAGATTTCTCCAATTCAATTTGTTATGCTATTTATAGAAGGTTATCAATACTGAGAAGGAATTAGAACTTTTGAAGATGTTTGAATAGATAAATAGTATTTAGGGATTTTCGGAAGACTTCATTCCGTCCACGAAGTTTTTTCCATCAGCATTCAGACTATGGCCCAGGAGCTCTGGTATGTGAGGTTCAGTTTGGTTAGCAGATGGTATAAATTACACTAGCAGGTGCAGAATCACACAACATAGTATTTAAAGGGATTTAAGAGCCATCTCCATTCAGAAACAGGTTGACTTCCCGTTTACAGAGAGGAAAGAGAGAGGAAAAAAGAAAAGGAAATTCACAAGGCATTTAGTCACAGTTTTAATAAATTATGAAGGGATAGCTGGGCTGTGGGGGTGTAGGAATTCTTTATGACACAGCAGACCTTGGAAAACAGGGGCTGAGAGAAATCCCATGACCTGAGGACTTGGACCTTCCTTACAAGATCTGTTGAAGTACAGCTATAAGGATTACTTTGGCTCCTGCAGCAAAATCAAGAACTTTTAGATGATTCTATCAGGCTATGTCTAAAACCCCTTAATCCCTTTAATCTTGGTTGAGAAAAATATTAATCGATTGGGTAACCTCAGTAAAACTTGTGCAATTCCTTAATTAACATAGCACGTCCTCATTAACAAGTCCAACCCACAAGGCCCTTTACTCATGTTCTCGTATTCAATAAACTATTCCAGTTTTTACCCCATGTTGGAATTGTGTTAGTTTTTCAGACCGCCACTCTGGGCAGCTACCTTTAGGTCAGTCCTCTAGTACATCTCTTCCTGCAGATAAATTCCCATACTCTTTTCTAGTCCTCTAGCTATTGAAACAGGCCTGTCTGGTAAATTGAGATCTGATACACTTTCAGCCTAGCTTTAAGGCAAAGTAAAACAGTCATATAATGTATATACTTATGTATCAATAAAAATCAAGAAAAAATACTATTTAGAAAAAGGTAAACAGTCTCACACCTGCATACCCTGTTTTTATGTATTTACTCCCTTACTTTGGAACTGTAAGCACGTCAGTAGCTATAAAGAAGCAGACAAGCATATGCATCTCCTATTTTTAACTTTATTTGTGCTTGTGAAATGTGTAGTTTTACCACAAACCAAACAAAAAAGAAGAATCATTGATGCTTTAAAGACAATTCATAATTCAGAACTCAAAACTAGGCACTGAATGGAAACTGGTACCCAAGTATCTGGAAAAATTCTCTAAGAATATATCAGACCAAAATGCAAATTATTGGGGGCTTAATCCTGTGAGATACTTAAAAATCATCTTTCACTTAAAGTCCTGGGAGTGGGTGGGGGAAATCTTGACAGAAATAACACCTTTCCTGACTGAGTGCAAGATAAATTAATGCAATATACCCAGTGTCATGTCTTATTGCTTAATTGACTACCTCTAGGTATAATATAGCTGTCTTTATCACAGAAAAATCATTTTGATTTATTTGATGCACTGTATATCATAAGGAAGCATGCATGAGGTTAGTAATATCTTACATAGTTGTGATATTTTCCAAGGGCTCAGATAATGTATTTCATCATATGCACTACTAGTCTATTATGACTAGTATCCTGAAAGTTTGGATTTTTATGAATTTTATTTTTTTTTTTTGCAGAACTTTAGTTGGAACAGAGCAGTTGGAAATATTGACAATAATATAAATGCAGATTATAACAATTCAATTTATTGCTAATTTATTATAGGTAATTGAGTTGTTAATTGTTCTCTTTGGCTTATAAACCTCAAGGTCTAACTGTGAGACTTCAAGTGGTTGGGCCACGCTCTTTAAATAAATATATCTCTGTCACATAAAAAAATGAATGTGTCTAGTGAGTATCATCTTTTTCTTCATCTTTTCCTAAATCTTCTGGAGTTGCTAGAAAAAATATGGCAGGTTGTTTAGAAGGACAAATTTTAAAATACAGTAAATCAGTCTTGAGACAAAAGAAGTTTGTCACTAAATTCAGTTGGTATGATGAGTGCAAAACATCTTGATAGGGCAATTAAAACTCACGTTTGACTTTTCCAGTAAAGGTCCAGTAACTTCATTTAAACATTTTAAATACCTTATAGAAATAGGCATTCAAACTTGAATTCCTAGATCTGTTTTTTCCTTTACAGGCTTTTCGGTTTTTGTTTATTTTTGAAAATTGAAGTTTCCAGTGAAATTCAGACTTCTATGTTATGTTATGTTCTTCTGAAAACAGGCTGTGTTTTTGCATGCTCCACCAATACCAGTCATACCATTTATACTCTCATGTCTTCTCACAATTACTTAATGATTTTTCACAATTATCTCCACATATTGAGGAGCTTAATTAAATTCCTCTCTACACACTGGAAAACGTTCCAAGCTTTTTTTCATGGCTAAGCTTCATGAACAAAGATTTGGGAAGGGCTCTACTCATGTTTCTTACAAGCGCGCTGGTGGCTAAAAAGGCCAATACTAGATAGGCACGTCTGGTTGCAAAAGGCACAGCAGAAAGACTCCTTATTGAATTGTATTCTGCAAGGCACGATTCTTTCTGCATTGCCTTTTCTCCTCAAGAGTGATCCTGCACGAGTTCTCAAAGGAAACAGCAGCGTTATAGATGGTGTGTCTCCAGACCTCCCAATTGGAGTCCAGAGTAGACCAGTTATGTTGATCAATATGGCCAAGGCTGAGATGTTGTTTCAGGGAGTCCTTGAATCTTCTCTTTGGGGCTCCTCTCATGCAGCAGCCGGAGGCAAGTTCACCATAAAGCAAGATCTTAGGGAGGTGGTGGTCCTTCATCCTTGAGACATGCCCTGCCCAGCGCAGCTGTGTTCTCAGCAACGTGGCCTCAATACTTGTGACTGCTGCTTGTTCTAGAACAGATGTATTGGTTACATAATCTGGCCAGTGGATGTTTAGGATTGTACGGAGGCAGCGTTGATGGAAGCATTCTAGGAGACGCAGGTGGTGGTGGTAGG
This sequence comes from Pipra filicauda, assembly GCF_003945595.2. Lineage (NCBI taxonomy): Eukaryota > Metazoa > Chordata > Aves > Passeriformes > Pipridae > Pipra > Pipra filicauda. The sequence goes on from NW_024104765.1 coordinate 3,252,972, forward strand.
TGACCCATGATTCAGATCCATATAAAAGAGTAGACAGCACTATGGCTCTGTAAACACTGATCTTGGTACTTTTCTTCAAGTGTTTATTTCGCCAAACTCTTTTATGGAGTTTTCCGAAAGCACTATATGCTTTTGCTAACCTGTTGTCTATCTCTCCATCACTCTTATCATCTGAGGAGATGAGGCTACCTTAGGTAATTAAACTGCTGGACTGATTTGAGCTCTGATTGGCCAATGGTGATATGGGGATGATGGAAGACTTCCCGAGGTGCTGGTTGATGGAGAACTTCTGCCTTCTTTAAGCTGACTTCCAGCCCAAAGAGCTCAGCAGTGTCTGCAAAGCAGGATGTTAAACGCTGCAGAGCTGCTTCTGTGTGGGCAACAAGGGCGGCATCATCAGCATAGAGCAGCTCTTGGACAAGATAGTTTAAGGTCTTAGTGTGGGCCTTCAGTTGCCTTAGGTTGAATAGGCTTCCATCAGTATGGTATTGAATGTAGATACCGTCCTGATCATCGAGGTCTGCCGCGACCCTTTGGAGCATCATGCTGAAAAAGACTGTGAATAGGGTTGGTGCAAGAAGACAGCCTTGTTTCACACCATTGGTTATTAGAAAGGGCTCAGAAAGTGCATTGCCATATCTGACTTGGCCGTGCTGATCCTCATGGAGTGAGATGATCATTCTGAGGAACTTGGGGGGACAACCTAAATGTTCCAAAATTTGCCATAGACCTTTTCTGCTCACAGTATCGAAAGCCTTGATGAGGTCAACAAAGGTTACATAGAGACGCCTGTTCTGTTCCCTACACTCTGCAGTTGTCTGAGAACAAATATCATGTCTGTGGTACTCCTGTTGGCTCTGAAACCACACTGACTTTCAGGTAGAATTCCTTCAGCTATAGTGGGTATTAGTCTGTTCAAGAGTATTCTTGCCAGGATTTTGCCAGCAATGGAGAGCAGAGCGATACCATGGTAATTTGAGCAATCTGATTTAATTCCTTTCTTCTTATACAAAGTGATGCTGACTGCATCATGAAAGTCTGATGGTAGTTCACCTAGTTCCCAACAGTGCACCACAGACTCATGAAATTTAGCATGGAGTGCGAGGCCCCCATGTTTCCAGACTTCAGGTGGAATTCCATCAACCCCAGATGCCTTGCTAGTTTTCACCTGCTGTATGGCCTTGAGGGTTCCTCCTAAAGTGGGGGCAGTATCCAATTCATTCTTCACTGGTTGTTGTGTGATGGACTGAATTGCTGAGTCTTGGACTACATGGTTGGTACTGAAAAGAGTCTGAAAGTGTTCAGACCATTGATTCAGAATGGAGGTTTTATCTGTTAGAAGCGTTTGACCACCAGCGCTGAGTAGAGGGCTTTGGACTTGGTATGTAGGCCTGTATGCTGTTTTCAGAGCCTCATAGAATCCTCTGTGATCACCCTTATCTGTGCATAATTGAGTTTTTTCAGCTAGATCGATCCACTACTTGTTCTGGATGTCACAGAGTTTCTGTTGGAGCTTGCTGCATGCAAGATGAAAGGTTGTTTTTCTTACGTGACAGGATGGCAGTGCAAGGTGTGCTTGGTGGGCGGTTCTCTTCTTCCTCAACAATTCCTGGATCTCTTGATTGTTTTCATCAAACCAGCCCTCGTTCTTCTTGAAGGAGAACCCTAAGGATTCTTCAAAGGACTGCAGGATGCTGTTTTTAATATGGTGCCAAATTGTTTCAGGAGAGGAATCTGTAGAATCTATGGAATGGTTTTTGAGCCTAGTTTGAAGATTTGCCTGGAATCTGTCTCTCACTGTGGCTGATTGGAGATTGTTAACTTGGAGTCTTCTCCTTGGGATATTGCCCCTTTTAGGTTTGAATTTAAGATTGAAGTTGAGTTTGCAGCGCACAAGTCGATGGTCTGTTTGGCATTCTGCACTAGGCATCATGCAGGTATGGTGGACATCGCGGACATCTCTCCGTTGCACCAAGACATAATCGATGAGGTGCCAATGTTTAGATCTAGGATGCATCCAGGTTGTCTTCAGACTATTCTTCTGCTGAAAGATAGTATTAGTGACGGTGAGCTGTTGCTCTGCACAGAATTCTAGCAGAAGTCGACCATTGTCATTGCAGTTTCCAACACCATGCTTACCTAATATTCCTTTCCAGGCTTCAAAATTCTTTCCTACTCTGGCATTGAAATCACCAAGGATAATGATCTTATCATCTGCAGGAACCTTTTGGGTAAGGCAGCGCAGGTCGGTGTAAAATTTATCTTTTTCAGCAGGGTCAGCTTGGAGAGTTGGGGCATATATACTAAAGAGGACAACATGTTGCTTGTTGTGTAGTGGAAGGCGTAGGGAGATAATGCGGTCAGAGTGACCTGTCGGCAGATTTTTGAGTTTAGGAAGAATAGAGTTTTTAATCATGAAGTCAACTCCTGAGAGATGTCTTTTGGTTCTGGGCTTACCTGACCAAAAGAGTGTGTAACCGGCACCATGTTCCCTAAGGCTGCCTTCCTCGTGAAGGTGAACTTCACTGAGAGCAGCAATGTTGATGTTGAGATGCGACAGTTCATGGGCAATTAGGGCAGAGTGACACTCAGGACATCCGCTATCAGCAGAATCGAGCATGGTTCTGATATTCCAGCATGCTAGAGTTAATTTGGGTACACCTTTGGAGGCAGGTGTATGCCTCTGTATTTTGATCTTTGTGTGACTGCATTAGTAGAAGATGCCCGTTGGCCACAGTTAACCAACCAGGTGAAATGTGGAGATGAGCTTTGTTTAGGCCACCTTTTCTAGGCTCCTCTCCGAGTGGAGCAAGCAGCGTTCTCCTTGAAAAGGCTGCTTGGACATTCGGAGTGCTGTCCAAAGAGACTGTCATCTCCGGTCAGTCTCAAATGACCAATATCCTGAACCACCTGCATGCAGGATTGGGTCTGCAGCTTCCAGTGCACCTTTCACCTGCCATTTCGACCCTCGCCCGTCACTTCAGGGCTTTGCAAATGTGAGTAAGGCCTTCGAGCTTGCGCAATGGATTTTTTAGGTGAGATGCAGTATGCACGGAACTGAACCCATCCTTTAATGCTAAAGTTCGTCTGCCAGGACTGAGCAAGCTTGGATGGTGGCAGCGAGGTCCTCAGGACATAGGTTTAATTAGAGTGACCTTCTTTTTGATGGGTGGCTTTACAGGGCTAAGTGAGCTCCATCTGCCCAGGTTTGGGAATTAGAGTTGTCCTTCTCCTAGGACGACTGCCAGAAGGCTAACAAGCTCATCCTGCCCAAGGATGTATTGCATCTGGCCCTACGATTTTGACCTGTTTGGCATGGGCAACCCTACCAAAGGCATGTACCATTGCCAGCATAGCTCACAACCACATAGGAGTACACAGGCTTCATTCCTATTAAAACGATTAGGGTAAGTCTTTCACTTCCTACTTTTCTGCCACCTATCTATATTCAATCCCAAAGAAATACCCAGGAACAACCCTTTGTCCTGACCACCCTTTCAGGATGTAACAAATATATCCAGAACATACCGAACCTGGGCAGTAGCTGCAGCTGAGCCAAAAACAAACAAACAAACAAACCGTTCTGGCCCCCGTACCCACCCAGGACTCGGGTACTTTTCAAGGCCCCAGCCCAGCCGGGACCCCTATCACTCCAAAAGAGCCCACTATCCACCCCAACCTTATCCTCCTCCCACTGTGTTACCACATAACTTCAGGTGCACTGCTCACCTGTGACATTTCATACAGGGTTGCCCCGCCCGCCCTCCTGCCTGTCCGAGAACCCCCACGGCCCGCCTGACACTCTTCCCCTCCCCCAAACCAGAATGGCAAACCTCTCTGTGCTCCGAAGATCCCCTCTCTTCTTCCACGAGAGCGCAGCACCCACCAGCAAGGCTCCCCCTCTCCTTTCTCCCACCATGGATGCACCTGGGGGCCAGGACATGATAAATATATCCAAAACATACCGGACCTGAGCAGTAGCCGCAGGTGAGCCAAAAACAAACCGTTCCAGCCCCTGCACCCACCTGAGGCTCGGGTACTTCCCAAGGCCCCAGCCCAGCCGAGCCCCCCCAACTGCCCAGAAGAACCTACTATCCACCCTGACCTTATCCTTCCCCCATCGTGTTACCACAGATCTTCCCACTCACTGCTCACCTGTGACACACCATACACTCCGTACAGGACTGTCCTGCCCAGCCTCCTGCCAGCACGAGGACCCCCATGGCCCCAACATCCCACCCCTCCCCCAAACCTCTGTGTGCTCCAAGGCTTCCCCTCTCCTTTCCCACAAGGGCACAGACCTCACTGGCGAAGCTCCCCTTCTCCTTTCTCCTTTTTCCCTGCTGGAGGCCGCTGGAGGCCACCTCGCAGGCACCCGGTGGCTGCCCAGTGCCACGCGCCTAGAGTGCCTGCCGAAGAGGGGCTGCCACCGCACCCGCCCAGGGTGCCCGCCAAAAAAAAAGTTCCAAGTGAAAATCTTCTTAATGCCACTCAAAAGCAAACAACATATAGTATGTAACATTGTGTTATATACGTCATGTAGAAGGGCATTCAGCATCATTCAGGATGAGCAACTCAAATGTGTTTTGCTGCCTGACTTTTTAGGTAATAGGAATCTTCAAGCAGAAAGCTAACCTGTGGTTGTTTACTTCCACCTCTAACTCCTAGTGAAAACATACCCATACCCCATCCCTAGGAGTGTTCAAGGCCAGGCTTGAACAACCTTTGAGCAACTTGGTCTAGTAGAAGGTGTTCCTGCCCATGGTAGAGGAGGTTGGAACTAGATGATATTTAAGGTCCCTTCCAACACAAACCATTCTGTGATTCTATGATTCTATGACATGACTTTCACTGTTTTTCTATTCCAGTGTCATCAGTTATATTTCCTATCAGTGTGAAACACAGGAGAACTGGGCTACTAGCACCTTAGGCAGGCATGTCACAGTTTAGACATGACTATTTCACTTTTTTTCTTCTCACTTCAGGGCTTCAGTCTTGTACATTTTGAGCATGGGACCACTGCCTACTGCCTTTCTCCCACCTGAAGTTGTGCATCAGTTGTATCTGGCTGATGGAAATATGCAAGGCTCAGCCCATGAAATTGTGGATAGTGAAGTAGCTCTTGGAGATATGTTTAAGTCTGAGAAATGTTTCCATCTGAAGATGCTTTTCATACTAACCACCTGCTATTTGACAGGGTACGCGTTACATTACCTCAGATATGCTAAGTCAAACATTTGATATGTTCATGTCAGGATAATGCGTTCATCCCCATCCCTTCCTAATAGCATAACAAAGTTGTTTTCCACTAGTATTAGTATTTTGGTAATTTATGAGGTCTACTTGGGAGAAAAGCTGCCTGCAGCTAATTTAAATATACTGAGAGAGCAGTATTGTACAGAATGGGTTTACGTTTACTGGGAAATTGTCACTTTACAATCGTTGATATATCTGTAATAATCTTTGAATGAGAGTAAAAGATGGACTGAAACTACCAGAAAAAAGCTTTCAGGACTAAAATTTCAGATTTTATCCAGAAAATGTGCTTTCATTTTGTTTTTTTGAACTTCTCTGGCAATACTTGAGACACTGAACTTTATCCAAGTGACTTCAGACTCTTGGAGGATAACGAAAGAATCCTGAAAGAATCCTTTTGTTACTATTGGCTACAGAAAAAAAAAAAAAGGCCAGAAGTATACTTTTTGAAAAACCCATTGAGTAACAAAACAACTCCTTTGAGTAACATGGAGTAACAAAAAATTACAAAACAGTCTTTGCAGCAAGTAACATAGCAAAACATAGCAATACATAGTGCATAATTATTCTTTCACTGATTTAAATCTAATGGTGGAAGTTATTATAGCTTAACTTGGACTAGAAGAACACTAGACTGACACTAAATGATAATTATTTCTGGAAGAGAAGAATTTCTGTAGTACGGGAAAGTAAAATACTGACAAAAGGTTGTATACAATCCATAGACCATTTAAGAATCACTGATTCTACTGAAGTATGAAGTCCTGAAACTTGGGTTTAAAATTATTCTGTTGCTTCTAGCCACATTTCTTGAAGAAATAATTTTCAGTTGCAGAACAAGCCTCCCCCCAGTCATCAGACACTGTTAGAAACAATTAATACATTAATTTTAACTTCTACTTCTAAATTTTCCCTACAAGAAAAGTGAAAATAAAAGGAAAAAAATGGAAAAAAAACCCACCAAACAACAGAGATATTTTACTTTAAAAAGAGGCAGGAGGAGGAATGGTCTTTAAAAAGGTTTAAGAAATATTTTCCAGTTTCCTTGCCACAGATCTTTAATTTCAGTGATTTTATCTAAAGAAATATCATCAAACTTATGGAGAAAATAGGATAAGTGTCTGAATGCCTCAACAATTCCAAGGGTTTAGAATAAAAACAGATTGGTCTAAATCTATACAACTACATTTCAATGCAAAAATACAAGGTCAGGTTGATTGACTGATTTGCTACACTGCAATGGATTTAAGGATACTTTTCCATTTCTAGGGAGATTGTAGTGAAAGCTAGTCTTGGTCAAAATGGCTCTTCCTTGGTCTACCACATTAGGAATGCTGCCAGTGCTGGCAGTCCCTCAGGTATATACTGAGCTGGGCATGTATATTGATAGAACCGTGAGGTCTTCTAGAGTAAATTCTGTTTTTTTAGTTTTCTTTTGTTCTTTCTCTCTTTCACTCTTTCTTTGCCCGGCAAGTCTCTGTGCATGCCAACAAGGTGTTTATCAGAAAAAAATCAGGTAGACAAGATTTGAATGCTTATTGCTCATCTGTTTTTTCTTGCAATAAGAATACACCTCACATAATTACTGAGGTATGAGTCTGGGCTTTCTTGTTCCCATGAAGGAATCTGCGACTAGAGCCATGTGAAAAAATACTCAGCTGCCAGAAAAGTTGGAGAAAATTATTCTCTCAGAGTTTTGAGAACTGGGAATTGGTTTTGAAAATACTAAAAGCACACTATCTTTTATTTATTCCCCAAGGCCAGTGTATTAAATACATCTAATTTATCAGACAAAGTAGGTCCCAGTTAGCATCAAATTGTTTGTCATATACAATGTGCTACAACCACCAGAGAACTGGGATGATTCAGATGAATGTGGAGAGTTTACATGAGTCTCTGTATTTTAGTAGCCCAGGTTATGTCTCTGATGAATTAGTTTTGAGAACCATGAAAGGAAATAAGGCAATCTCAAACAAAAAGATAAATTGGTGCTATGTGCTATTAACACATGAAGCAGGTAAGATAGATTACCGAATCTGCTTTTTTATTTATTTTTTTTCTTTTAATTTTCTCATTTTATACTTCCCTTGTAATTTCTGTGTGGAAATGACTTTTTTGTTTCCTCCATAAGGGTGAGTGGACTCCAAGACCCTTTATCAAAGCCTCCAGGTACTACCAACATAATAGGATCTATTCTAGTAGAGATTTGGTTAGCCTGAAATCTTCAGTCAAAGAAGTGACAGGCAGTCCAGAAGCTTTGCAGCCTTGTACCTTTCCCACTGCTTGTGGCAATAAATTCTGTTGCTTCAAACCCCTGGAGTCCCCACAAAAATCAGACTACTCAAATTTCATACAGGGAGGGAAGGGGATGGGAGGGGAAAAATGCCTTTGACACTCAGTCCAGCTGGAATACTTTTTTTTCCATTTAAAAATATTTCAGTGTCTTTTTATCCATTATCATAATAGTATGCTAGTCTCTACTTCAGAAAGAAAACACTTATGTCAATGGGATTTAGTTTCTTAACATATTCAGCCAGCTGGCTGCTTTTGAGACTTAGACCCTCATCCAGACCAGCAGGCAACATTTTTAAGCCAAAATCAACAGAATCGGGATGCATGAAATAGCCATAACCTTAAGTTTTTGTCCCTTTTTTTCAATATTTTATTCTAAATTTCAAGTACAAATAGAATAGAATAATGACAATCTGTATGTATTAAGACTATAATTTCTGTATATCAATATCATAACAAGAAAATTAATACTTTCATATATTTCAAATTGCTGGTGGAAAACTTGAGGTCTAAACCATGACACATTAGTTTCACATGGGTACAGTACTCCCTGCAAAGAATGCACTGCGAGAATAACTTCACTTAGTGGGACCCTGTGGAAAAGATTTAGGCATCATTACAGATCGGAGAATGAAGACATGTCCTGGATACTGTTTTCAGTTTTGCTCCCATCATTACAGAAATCCTGAAAACTGCATGAATATAAGAGATCTATAAAACAGCAATGACCAGGTAGTGGTGAGTGAGTGGGCTGTATATTCTCTGTAATTAGAGATTAAGAATTTAGGACAATTCAGACCAGGAAAGAGAAAATTAAACAAGGACAGATAGCTAAAAGTATGCCAGGTGTTCTAGTATACTTATTTCTATAAAATAGGTGATGGATATTAGTCTGACATTTAAACCCAACACTTTTAAAAATGTTATTGTTTTTCTTGTAAGAGATAATTAATCCAAGGAACTCACATATAATACGTCGCAGAGTTTCCAATGTAAGCCTAAAATCAGATTAACTATTTGTCAGACTCAAAATTGTACAAAACTAAAAAACAGTCCATCTTTATGTACCAGGACATCAGCTGGTGACCAACAGGTGGCAGGGTAAAAGTTCTCAACTGTCAAAGGCAAGGAAAAAGTGCTTTAATTTATTTAAATGTTCTGTTTCCCTCTGAAAAACTGAGTATGATAGTAGAATAGTGTTTCTTTGTTCAGTATTTCCTAATGATACCCAGTTAATTTTTGTGTTACTTACACTTTATAACCTGCAATCTCTATCAGCTCATCTGAGATCTGAACACCAAACTGCATTTCTTGTGATATGCAATTTGGTATCTTCAGAGGATAGTGAAGTTTCTACCCAAATGAAATGTATGAAGATGAGTAGCTGACTCATCTTTATATATATATAAAATATATATATCAATTATATATAATATTTGATTTTTATATAGTTGATTAATTATATATATAATAACATAATTTCATATGTGTAAGTACAGCTTAGGAGCTTGCATGCAGAGGCATAAACAGTCAGATTAGCAGCAAGGCTGGAGAGCATGTGCTTCTTCGTGGGATGAAGGGAATCACTGAGACTCAGCTTCAGGCCTGACATGAAATGAAGAGATAAAAAGCCATTGCCACTTTCCTGTACAATTTACTCCTTGAGCTCCCCTTTCCTTCTTACTTCCTGAAGGTGTAATTTAAGTATTTAGTGGCCATAAGACTTGGATGTATTGCCCCCAAGGCAGAGAAGATTTACAAACCCAGGTCATTAGCTACGCAAAGATTAAGTTACAAGTGACAATTACAATTCATAACATTTTCTCAAAGAAGAATTGATTGCAGTATTAAAAAAAAAGTAAAGAAAAAAATTAGTTATATTTTTGTTTCTGATTTGAAGGAAAGACAAGATCACAATAGACTTTATTTCAGTCAGTGTGATAGGTGCGAAGAGAGTTACATACCATTGTTCCTTATTTCTTGAACTTTAAGGAGAAAGAGAAAATGATTGTTGTAAAGATCTGAAAATAAATGTCCAATGTATCACTCTTCATGGAATATTATGAGGCACTGAATCTGAGGCCAGAACAAGAGGTAGACTTGCAAACATTTAAATTTTCTATCATTATTAATATTAGTATTATAATAACCATCATTATCATTATTAATAATTGGTTTATGCTTGCCCCATGAAAATTAGAGCTATCAGTATTTAGTGTTCAGAAATAATGTAAAATATAGAGATTTTATTATTTATCTCATTCAAATATTTGCAGGTCTTATTCAAGCAAAAAGCATAACCACAGAACCATGTTTCCAGATTTGAGGAATAAAAGTGAAATGAAGAGTAGATCTGAGGACTCGCCTTTCTAATGGACATTGAAAAACATACTCTGTTCCTGATGGTCCCTGAGAAAGCACTGCAGTTTCAAGCTGCTGGAGTGTATACCTTTCTAACTGCAGTCAACTCATATACACTTCAGATGAGCAGGAAAGTCAGGCACTGAATTAATATTTTATCTATTCGTGTGTTCTGGGAAAAGAAAAAGATTTCTTCTGCCCTAGAGAAAACAGTAGAATTCAACCGTGAATGAAAAGCAAAAAAAAAAAATGGTTATTAGCATTAAGATTTCTTCATACTCAGACACCGAGCACAAGGCAGCTATACGTAAACCCTTGTATGGTTTAGACTCTAAGCTGCTGCTTCACACATTGCTGAAGTATGACATTTTTGCAACATTTCTTGTGTCCTATGATTTGATTATGGTAGAGATTGCAGCTTAGGACAACACCACCTACCATACTTCTGGTGTTATATAAAGATTTCAGTTACATAACAAATTATAATCAACAATGAATGCAAACATAATAAACCCCTGACCATCTATGATTTATGTTCCGTTTCAGTTGTTATGACTAACCTTAAACACCCAATATAATTGGCCTATTGCCACATCAGCTTCTCTCTAGAATCCTGAGCTGTTAAAAAACCATATGACTTCTGCCACAGAAAATTTGTTTCATCATGAAAGTAAATGATAAGGCCTACAGATCCTGTTCTCTCTTGGATTTCAGCTGTTTAAATCTACACCAAATCAGTAACTGGAAAAAGCTGCCACAATCTGAAGGGGGATTTGCAGAACCTAAGCTGGTCATTAAGTAGGTTGGTAATGTGTTCCATTTCACTTTCCTTCCTCTAAATTTTTAATATTTTTAAAGCACAACACAACAGAGCTAAACAGACAGTTTTGCTCAAAATGTATCCAACAATCTCAGAATTTATTTCTTCTGTTCTGTTTCACCTGCTTTGAGAACATGCTGTCAGCTTGCAGTGGCAAAGAATGGCCAAGAAATCCTGTCCTTAGGAGAGGCACAGCTGATGGAGGCCAATTAACACTCCTCTGATGGCACAGAATCTGTGGACATCAAAAACCTGCTGTTGAAGCATATTTGGTTGTCTGTATTATTTCAGGCTTTCCTTCAGGGAAAAGAAACTGTAGAAGAAGAAGTCAACAATTCCATATTTGCAAACTGCATGGATATCACACTTATTCACACATATTGTGTTCAAGCAATGATAGGAAACATGTCAGAGAATTAAAAGAGTTCAGGTGCAACAGAGACAGTATTTCACATGCATATTTGCCGGCATTTAATTTATAATTACTACTGATGGATTCTTACTTCTAAGCTGAAGTTGATGGCGGAGTCTTAAAAGTGAAGCCACCATTCTTGATCAGCTGTTACACAGACAACAATTCTCTTTGTTCATCAGTGGGAGAAATTTTAATTAGTCCTCCTCAAATCAGTTTTCTTATATTTTCTAGATTGCCCATGTATGGGTTTCATGACGTTACTCATTCCTTGGCTGCTGGAGACTTCCTCCAGTTCCTCAGACTACATTGTTATGGTAAATACACATCTGAAGATCTTACATCATTACCATTGTTGTATGTGTAGAGAACAAAGAACCTCAACCCTGTGATTACCTTTTGCATCATAGTAATTTACTTCAAGGGGTTTTTTTTGGCTTTTTTTAAAGAGAGAATTTAATTAAAACCTTTGCTAGTCTTCAGAGACTAAGTATCCTTATTTCTTGACTTTTAGAAATAAGAGCAAGCTCTCTCTGTTGGTACATACACTTCTAGCACTGGAAAATTCTACATATTCATGTCAGTGGGCTAAACAAATAATAAGGCAAGCACAGAAAAATATCTTCCAACCTAGAAAGACTCAAACTGAGATCAGCTCTCAGATCACCCAAAATATTAGATATTCAAGAGAAAGTATAGCCTGATGATTTTGAGTCACTACTATAAAAATATTTGTAAAACTGATAATGGTTTTACATACTCATAGAAATGGTCTCAATTTTCACTGAGTGTAAAAATCATAGCAAGAGATGTATAATATATAAATTGTAGATTTAGCTTCATTTAAAGTACTGTTTAATTTGTCTTCCCTAATGATTTTAACCATGTAACTGATTAATGCCAGTGGCATTGTAGAAAATTGAAAGTAGAATAGCTTCAGGTGTAAAGTGTTGTTACTTCATTGACCTACTTAGCTAAGCAATAAACTGAAGGCTTCTTGGTTAGGTAGAAACCTTGATTTGTCACATTCTTATAGCTATTTTCTTTTTATTTAAAATTTGGTTGCATTTGATAACATTAAACTGTATTCAGCTCTCTAAGATGCAAAGAAAACTTCCTTAGTCAAATGTTAGGAACTTCTTTTTCAAAATTTCCATTTCCATTAATTTTGGAACCAGATTTAACCTAGAATTTATTTTTTTTTTTAGCTTTAACTCTTAGGAAATTTTAGCAATGAACTCCTCAATGTCTGACTCTTTTAGTGGGTCTGTTCAAAGTCAAAAGTCTCTTAGGACCTCAAAATGGCAACACAACACTTCTAATTAGGTAGATACCAACAGTCAAGTACTTAATTATAGATGGAGAGTCTTAAATTTATTTTCCCCTGAATAGCTGCCCCCAAAAAGTTTTCTAAACAACTCTCAACTCATCATTTGCTTGAAAATTGTTCATGGTTTGTTTTTGCTTATTTTCAACCAAGTTTGTTTTAAAACAACAGATGTTGAATAAAGATGGTTTTCTTTACAAAATAAGCCAGTCAATAAGGCAGTTATTTCAAGAATGGTAATCTGTATCCATATCTCTTTACTTACCAGAAAGCGGCATAAGGTGAGTGGAATGGAAGCTAGTACAGGACATGCAGACACTTATATTTAGGTGCTGTACAAAAGGGAATTCAGTGTTAGTTAGACCAAAACCCAGTGAACAGGAAAACATACAGAAATGGCAATGACAGGATAAAGAAAAATGTTCGTCATTGTATCTGAAAAGACTCATTTTTACTCCCTCCATTCTCTCATCATAGAATTCCCTTCTGTCCCATGATACAGTTTTAACAGAAAGAATTATAAATAACCCTTTCAAAATATCCTCTTTACCAATGTTTAGAAAACTTTGTAATCTCTTGGTCTGAGAGAACATTTTCTCTAGACTATTTTAAGGAGACTAGAAATGTTACTCATTTTGTTTGTTTTTTTGTTTGTTTGTTTGTTTGTTTGTTTGTTTTAAAATAAAGTATTGTTCATCACTGGATTCTGTTTCAGTGAGCATTCAAAGCATTTGTGTACAATCACTATATCGAGCCTCTTAGATAACAAGGAGAGAAGACTGTCCAGGTATCTGGATCCAGAGAGATGCTTCATTGCTCAACTCTGTCATAACTGAGACCTACAAATAAAAAACCCTGTCACTTAGGAAGCTTTAGAGTACACTCTGATTAGTAAAGAGTAGACGGCTGCTGTACTGGTGTGCTTAAGACTGTGACCTACCATTCAGGAATCTAAACTTTATTTATGTGCTACTTTAGAGATTGATGTTCTTTTTTCATTGTAAAAGGGAGTCACGCTCACCACTTTAAGCACCCATCAGAGTCAATAGGAAATTGATAGAAACTTTCTCTGGCATTGCCAAGCATGATTAATCAGTTTTGTGTTGCTCAGATGGCCTCTGAACTCAGTTTTTATTTTTATTATACTTTCCCTCATTATCATTATTACCCTAATTTCTCTGCTTCCCATGAGTGAGAAATTTCTTGGCACCTAATTTTAAGTCTGTATAGCATTAAAAGAGCACAGTGTAGCTTTTGTCTGCCTTCTTAATGTGTAACACATAGTAGCATTTTTAGTATAATACATTACAGACTTAGTGACAGTTTTACCACTGACTACCTTCCAGATGGAATATAAAATAACTGGACTAAACTAGGAAGATTTATTTACTATTGAGGAAGCTTCCTTGTTCTCTGTATGGGCATTGTCTCAAGAGTTCTAACGCCCATTGGTACATTCTGATTAACAGTTTTAGGGGGTTATCTTAGCAAACTGAAAGACCTGTCCTCCCTTAAAAGCTCCATCTTCTAATACTTTAAACTGTTTGTGGGTTTTGGGTTTGGCTTGAGTTTTTGGGAGGTTTTTTTGTTTGCTTGTTTTGGTTGGTTGTTTGTTTCTTTAATTTAAAACTATTTGAAGTTACAAGCTGCATTTCAGATTTCTCATTAGCAGCCACAAAAGGGCAGAGCAGCTCGCACCCTTTGCAACACTAGGAAAAGCGACTTTAGTGTCTTCAAAGAAAATATGCTCTCAGAAGCCCTAGCCCTGCATCTCTACCCTACAAGACAATGAAATGGAAGAGAGTAGTTACAATTAACGAAAAGATATATGGGGGTGAACATTAGGTATCATCCAGGAACGCTACTCATTCAGTATTTTACCTTAATGCTATAGGGTACTTCTGCAAAATTATTTCAGGAATGCTTCTGCTCAGAACCAGGCCAGCAGTGACTCTGAGGCTGGTCAGAGGAGCAGTGGTATGAAACCCTGATTATTCCTTGGCCTTATGTGGAATTGCTTCATATTCTATCAAATGGGTCATGCAGGGACTGAAAAGTGTAAATCTTTAAAAGATATTATCATCAACTTTAGGTTGCTTAGGCAACCCATCAGCTTTGGTACCATCTATTCTCTGTAGATGCTTAGTTTCTTTAATTTTTATTTGCTTGCTTTCTCTCAGTAAAATTCTCTAAACCAAGAAATATTTACTTCAGGGAATGCCTCTTTAAAGGTATAAGCAAGTAAATGTTCTCTCTCACACATATTCCCTGCTAGGCATTCCTCTGTTCATCTTTTCCAACTAAAGGATACACATATATATATGAAGAAAAGTTCAGTGATTAGAATATGTCCTAGGGGTACACAGGAAATGAGTTGAGATTCTGTTCTCTGCCTAATGGACATAAGAAGTCACATTTCCTTTTTTCCTTTTTTTTTTTTTTTCTTTTCCTTTCCCCAGAACAAGGTTCCAAATAAAATAGACCTACAGTTCAGTAGTACATTTATCATATTTATCTACACTGTCTCAATTTTCTCAATACTCATTAGGCAAAAAGTAGCAGATGGCAACTTGGTAGAGCAATCATTCAGAATGGGTGAAACCTGACTTTCTGTTATGGTTTTTTCCATAACACTGACCTAAGTTTGAATAAAAGAATAAAACAAAAACCAGTTGATATGCACAGTGCTATACTATAATAATCCAATTACTTCCCATAGTGCAGAAATGGCATGCAATTTCCACACCTGTAACTCCAGAGAGATGTTATTTGCACAGTTTGGATCTGAATGCCTAGTTAAAATTTGCTATGGTGCCTTGGGTCAGATTTATGTTAAATTTCTCTCCTTATGAACTCCATGGTCACATATTATTTTCTGGTGTGCTGGTTACATACACTGCTCTCTTGCTTGGCAGGAAGTCTGTCTTGATGATCAAATTCTTCATCCTTGTTTTTAGAAGCCGTGCCATAAAGGCAATCCCTGTAGTGAGAAGTGCCACCTCCACAGTGAGGGGAATGAGAAAGGTGGGGACTGTGTTTTCCCCATGGCATTTCATCTGTCTTTCATAATGTAGATCTGCTAGTAGTCTTAGGCAAGAGACCCTCCAGTTGTACAGTATGAAGACCAGTGACCAGTGTCTGAGAGGCGGGATTTTATATTTTTGTTGTCAGATGTTAATACACTTGCAACACATAAGAAATTAATTTGACATATATCGGGAACCACGGTCCTAATAAACATACTTATTTTTTAAATGAAAAAGTGGCAGTTTGTCTGATGCTTAGGGCTGAACAAGCACTGAGAAATTGACTGTGGTAAAGGATTTCTATGGCCTTTCAGAAGTCAGACTGATTTTTTTTTTATTGGATCTTAGATCAGTTCATTAAATTTTACATGTTTTACATTTGCATCTACAACTATGTCAAACTTCCTGTCTAAATCCAAAATGTGTTTGACTTCAGCTATGCAAAGCAGAATCAGAATTAGCCTTCCTATTTCTGTATTTCTCTATACACTATTGTCCCAAGTCTGTGCCCAAAGATGTAGACTGTGATGTGCACAAAGATGTGAAAATACATATATTATATTTGAACCTCTGTTCTCTCTTTTTTAAAAAAAAATTATTAAATTTTTAATTTAAACGAGCAGTTCAGGATTCACTGAACAAATTGTTTATTGTTTGCCTTTGGCAAATGTGAAACTTCCAGCTGTCTATAGTGGAAAAAGCTATGAGACATCTCTTTTGAAAGTCATCGTCTCTGAGCTGGTGACAAAATGCATCACCCTCTGGAATTACAAATCGCTTCATAAAATACATTGTTGTGTGATCAGCTGTAGCCCAATAATGTACGATATGTACCCAGGCAGCATCACCAAACTAATGCAATTACAGGATCTTTAAGAATTTCAAAGAAGCAAATAACAAAATAACTGAATATGCTGCTTCTTGTTAGAGACAGCTCTGTCATAACACTTGAAATCAACAGCCAAATAGTCTTTTAAGTTCATGAGACATATTTTTGCTGCAAAAACAGAGAAACCATTTTATTGAAGAGACAACAGGGAGACTTCATTGTCAATTAACCGGAAAATTATAAGACTTTTCCTGTCTATGATTCCTACGCTGGAGATACAAGTATTATCTGAAGGTTTTTTTGTGTTTGGTTCTGGTGTTTTTTCCTCTTCTCACTAAAAGTCATCTGCATTTGCTTTGTGGTAATATGCTTCTGTATCAAGTTACTGAAAGTCTGAAGAAATACTTTGAGGTATTTAATTTCTTCATTCTGTTTGATATAAATGTTTTAAAGTGGTGTTTAGGTCTTCTTAGTGCTCCTATCTATTAACAAAAATCTTAACATGACAAATGAAGCAGTAGGATTTAATACAATCCATCAACAGTGAGTCACACTATTTGAAAATTCAAGTCTCTTCTCCCCCTTGTTAACCTAATTTTAAATACATTTGGGAAAACGACATGTGCAATGTGTCCTCAATGTCTATAGATTTGGCCTAGTTCAGTACAGGTGGGGATTGGTTCTAAAAGCCCCCACAGAAAAAATTAGTGCCATAACCTTCCTCTCACTTTTAAATGTATTCCTCTCACTCATTTCAAATGTATCAGTACTGCAAAGAATGAGACGTTTTTTAGTAGGTGGGATTGAACCTTTTGGACATTTTCATCTTAATCATCAGATTATGTAACTTTCTATCTGTTATTTCCCACCTAGAAACGCAAAGCAAACATCTAGCAAATAGAAGATGATTGGCTGTGTATGTGCCTAATTTGAACATACTATCATTAATGTAGCCTCTTTTGTAATAAGAAAAACTGCACCATACGGTGCCATATTTAAAATACTGACTGAAATTCATCCTATTGTAAAGGCAAGAGTTCAAGACGTCTGATTTACCAGGCAGTGTAAGTCTACAAGTGTTCCTACAGAATCTCAAGCATGGTCTAGAAAGAAGATCATAGAGTCATAAAATGTTAGAATGGTTTGAGTTGTAAGGGACCTTAAAGATCATCTAGCTCCAACCACCCCCCATGTGGGCAGGGTCACCTTCCACTAGACCAGCTTACTCAGAGCCCCATGTTGCCCAAAGATGTACCACTAAGTTATGTTCAGAGCTGCACTTAAGTAAAGAAAACATCATATTGCATTAGCATAATATAATCTCCAAGATTTGCTCCCAAGAGAGCAAAATGAAAAAAAAATTAAAATATTTTATAATTTTATCACCATACACGGTGATAAGATTGTGTTAATGTGGTTAGGTGATTAGATTAATGTGTGTAACTCAATCCACATCTTCAACCAGTGTTGCACTGATCTATATGGATGTATCATCTTGGGTCAGTATGGTTTAGAGCTCTTTGCTTTGAGTTGATGTTTGCTGGAGGTGAATCAGATGCCTTTACATGAGGCATCATTGAGGCTGAGTAATGTAAATATGTATTCATGTAGTTTATTAAACTGAAATAACAATTTTCAACTGTAGATAGAAAGGAAGAATATAATTATCTGAGAAGTCATTGCTTGTCTCTAAAGAAATGGTCCTTAAAAAAAAAGCATGAATTGCTTTTAACAATTCTATTGAAGATGATGAAAAGCAAGTTCATACAGACTGTGTGTATTGGGTTAGGGAAGTAAGTTTTGGTGGTGGCAGTGGACTGCAGGAGTGGTTTTTGTGAGAAGGTAGGGCTGCCCTGTGCTGGACACAGCTGGTTCTGCAATGAATCCACTGTTGGCCACAGCTGAACTCATCAGTAGAGTGTGTGACAGCCCCATGAAAACATATTTAAGAAAGGGCAGAAAATGCCAGACAGGCAGAGGAAGAGGGAAAAAAAAAAAAGACTCAAGAGCAACAAAACAGCAAAAAACCCCCAAAAATCAAAAAGCAAAAAAACTCCAAAACATCAAAGGGTCAAGAGGAGAATGAGGAAGACGAGATGATCCATGATGGAACAAATATTTCCTTCAACCTGTGGAGGACCATGCTGGAAGAGAGGAAAAGTGTAAGAAGGAAGGAATAGAAAGAAGGAATTGCTGTGTACTGGCAATAAGCCCCCATACCCTTGCACAGGAGGAGTAGGTATACTTGTCTGCAGTGAAGGAGTGCAGTTAAGCGTGGAGAAGAGTAACAACAGGTGCTTTAATTTTTGTCTTTCTGTTCACAATTATGCACATCTATTTTCATTTGCAATAAATTAATTTTCCTCAACTCAAATCTGTTTGTCTGCTACCCTAGTTGGTAAGCAATCTCCCTGACTTGGAACAGAGCAGCTTTCTCATCCTCTTATATGCTCCTGTCCTGAGGAGGAGGACTTAGTGAGTGGCTGGGTAGGCATTTAACTTTTAATAGATACTAATGCACAATGCACATCTGTCTACACACACATACATCTAACTCTCAATTGTAAAACTTCTAAAAGGGTATAAGTTTATTTTGGAAATATTTTAGGGATCTTCAAGCTGAAAAAATCTCTTCCGTATAATTTAAGTAGTAATGAGAAAAACGTCAAGCTTATTCTATCAAAACTTAATCATCTTTTGTCCATAGAAAATGTTAGGACTCCACAGGCCTTGTTCATTGTGTCTGTCCTAGTGAATTTTCTGTCAGAAGCAATTAGTTAATATCCTGCCAGAAAGATACAGTCTGCTCTGCAAATAATATTCCAGCATTTGCTGCAGGGAAGCTTCAATTCCTCTCTTACACTGCATGAAGTTCCTTAACTTTTGCTGTTCTGCTTGGATTTTGGTATGTGTAATGGTACTTTTCAGTTGTTCCTCTCCTGTTCACTTTCTTGCCTGACATACAGGGCTTTTTTTCTCATCTGCACTCGTAATTGAGTCAAGTTCATTTTCTGTCATCCACTTCACAGAATAACAACATAAGAAAAATACAGTTTATCTTTCAAACTCACTTTTAGTTCATCATATAATAAAACACCAAAATTCTAAACATATCATTATTGTATGATATCTTTTTTCTTATACTTTTATTCTGAACTCTGAATTATACAGGTATAACATTTTTTTGGTTTTGATTTGGGGATAATAACGTTCCTGAAATCCTTTTTCCTAAGTTATAGATGCTTCCTTCTCCTTAACCAAAATATTTGGATAATTATATTGTGTTATGCACACACATAGGTAATACTGTATAAATTTTCACTTTAAAAAGGTCTTGTTATCTATCGAATGGAAAACCCACATCATGCGTCAAATAAAGTTTCTCACCTGTCTTTAAGTCTACTAAGGGTGATTCTTATCACTCCATTAACTGACAGCTTATTTTGGATTATTAGCTAGCATTTGATAAATTCACCACTATATATATATGTGTGTGTGTGTGTATGTATATGTTTGTGTGTGTATATACAGACATACATAAATATATACTTTAGACAGTTACTATAAACTAACCATAATATGTTCGTAGCAGTAATTCTGGTGAGCTAAAATGAATCAGGATATTAGGATCTCCAAAGATCCTCTAATAAGCTGTTATAGAAAACATAACTTGTTATTCATCAAAGAGGTATTTTTCTCTTCTGAGTGAGAACTAGCCATGTAACTCAGGGTTAAACCTGAGATCATTACTGCTAGGGTTGTAGCTTCTTTAAGCTAATGATGAAACCCTAAAAAATATTTATGTGACATAGAACAGAACCATTTTTGAAAATAATTAGGTTATGTCTTTTTACAATAGTTACAGCATGTATCCATATCCTAATCCAGTTCTTTTCAGAAAAGTAAAAGTTGGGCGCCCAGAAACACTGAAGCAGTCAGATGTTTTTAAAAATACCATGAGACATGCAGAAATGACATCTTGTGTACATGTTGTCACTGTCTGTATATTATGACAATTTCCATTAAACTAACAAGGTTGATTTTCATGTGGTAATCAAAACAAATCTTAGCAATATATTCTTTATAATTCATTTTACCTTGATTTTCATGAGGAAATTACATTCTCCTATGTTTTCTAGCCTAAACAATTTCTGCTGTATGATGAATTATACCCTAGAAGTGCCTGTGTCTTCTACCACCTCAAAAGAGAGAACAAAGTTTTGGAGTTACGGAGTTTATCTTCCCAAGTAAGCATAACGCATGATGGAGCCCTGCTTTCCTGGAGATGGCTGAACACTGCCCATCCATGGGAAGCAGTGAACAAATTCCTTGTTTTGCTTTGCTTGCGCGCACAGCTTTCGTCTTACCTGTTAAACAGTCTTTATCTAAACCCAGAAGTTTCTGGGCTTTATTCTTCTGGCTCCCCAGTTTCACTGGCGAGGAAGTGAGAGAGTAGCTGTGTGGTGGTTGATTGCTGGCTGGGGTTAAACCACAAAAGTTATGAAGGCATTTAATCTCTAAATTAGATTGTCCAGAGAGATTATGGAATTTCTATCCTTAGAGATTTTCAAAGGATGTGGTCCTAAACAACCTATTGTAGTTCACTGTTTTGAGTTGAGGACTGAACTAGATGACCATAAGGGATCCTTTTCAAATCAAGCCTAGATTAGCCTATAATAATTTCCATGTCTGTCTATCCACCCAAATGATCAAAAAAATCCATAAATTGTTGCAGAAATTTCGCAAAAAAAATGGCAAACATCTACTGAAATAGAGTGTTGCATACATGCTATAATTAAAAATACTCTTAGTCTTTGTATTATAGGGTATAAACTATGTGGACAGCAGCTGTACTTTATAGACTGCAGTTTATAAAGGTAAGCAGTTAACCCTTTAAAAGTTTACACAAGGCCAGCAGCATATGCAAAGAAATTTGTGTTGGTTGTTAGGGTTTGGAGGTTTCTGTGTCTAACAACACCTTGCAAAGTATATCTAGATCCTCTGGGAGTGCTATAAATAAGGGTGATTACTTATTGGTTTTGAAAATGCTAATTTTAGTTTCAATGTGGATTCAGTTTTCCAGTTATATCTTGTTGATATGAATAGCATCCACTGTCCAAGCTTGTAAGTAATTGAGGCTCTGGGAGTTTGACTGCTTTTGCATTAATTAAAATCTTTGCAGACTTTTAAACTGTAACTCCTAAAGGATCTTCTCAAAGTTTGCGTGAATGCACATTCTTTGTCAAGTGTGAAGGCTACTTAATATGCTGAAGATATTACACCTTTCATAACCCAGTTTTTTACAGGTTTAGGCATCAGAATGATCTCACTCTCAGTTCTATGGTTAAACTTGTGCAACCTTTTTACTTTTCTCATGGGCTGAGGATGCTTTTTCCCCACCATCTCCTCACCCACTGATATAGGGATGTGATTAAGACACTGGTAAAAAAATTTTAATTTTCAGCTATATCTTCAATAACAGTTTTTTAAAAACCTGATTATAATATTAACCCAAGAACCATGAAATGTTCTTGTCTTTTACAAGAACATAATCTAGGAACCAAATACTGATATGTCCACACATATATGGATAGTATAGCACAAACTTGATTTATGCATCCAAGTAAAGATACTACTTTTTGCTTAGAAACTGAAAATATGCTCTAAGAAAAGTGTTTTTAGAAACACTGAAACTGCATACTCTCCCTCTGGAATTGAACCACTTGGAATATACCATGAATTCTGTCCATTGGCTGCTGTGTGACTTTGGAACATGAACCTCTTCCAGGCAATTAAAAAAAGAATTGAAAGCACATAATGAAAAACACGAGGGAGTGTATCAATCCTGCTGCAGGTAAATAAAAATATTAATGCATGTTTTATTCCATCAGTACATTTTTAGAATAAGCAAACAGTGATAAGGAATTCCATTTTTTAACAAATTTTAGGCAAAGAGCCATCAAGCAAATTTAAAGACTGACATTTCAGACTTCAAGGATAATGATGAAAATTACTGCAGATCTTTCAACAGTGGACTCTCAAGGACTACTTCTCATTGCAATCCTTCTGAACAGTCATCTTAAGAAAACACTCACTCCACTGATTTTCAAGCTGCATTTGATATCCTTTTGCTGCACACTACATTACTTGCACATGTCAACAGTACCTGAGAGTACCTAATGATGGTCACGGGAGGGGTGATAATTATAAACAGCAAGTTTTCAGTGCCCTTCTCCCATAACTTCCTAGTACTAAAAGTGAGTGAAAACCACAAAAAGTTAAAACTGATAACAGTTTCTGCCCCTTTCCTCTGCAAATTCAGGGAAATTTTCATGAAGTGGAGATGATGAGACTTAGTTCCTCAGTGGACATGATGTGCAAAAGAAAACTTTGAACAGTTTCAAGATACTACATATTGATGCAGGGTTATTTAGTCCAGTCATTTAAAAACTAAATAGTATAATTTTGATACATATTTCTTTTAGGTAGGTCTTTGAATCATGCAATCAGATAAATCAAACTAGTTTGAACTGGAATATAAAGGCAGGTCAAAGTAATGAAACCAATCTCTATTAAACAGGTAAAACAGAGAGTACCTTAGACAATACAATTATTTTGAGGTTGGATTGTTATATTGAGTTTTGATACTACTGTTTAGATTACCTGACAATATGAAAGAAGGCAACACAGGACTTGGGTTTTGTCACATTTTTTTGAGGAAGAGGGCATGACAGCCTGTTGATCAGAAGCAAAAGCTCAGGGTCGTTTTGGCCTCCATGGCAGAGATTTCTATCTGAACAAAACCAAAATCTGACAAACAGGCCATATTTAGTCCAGCTAGTCAGTTCACCTGGAGTGGTTCTACCAACATGCAAAATTTTTTTCTCTTCTCTGTACAAGAACTTGCGTTTAGCTCATGAAAAGCAGAATAGGAAGGAGACAACACCAAAGAAGAGAACTTTTAGGTCACTCGGGCCACTGAAATTGTTGGGCCATGGAGGGAACCACTCAAGCACAAACTCAGGTTCAGCCAAAATAATATGGTTACAGGCAGGAAAAGTGAAATTATTATAGATCTCATGAGAAAATTAACTAATAATAGAATGTTGTAAGGGAACAAACAAAACGTCCTAAATGTATTAGGAAATGTTTGGGAAGAGAATCACAGGTGAAAAAAAAAAAAGAGGGTTAAGTCTGGGCTATGAAGGAACAACTGTGGGATAATGGGGAGGAGGGTGGACAAAATGTACCACTCATGTGTAAATTGTGGTTCAGTATAATTCTCTGGTCAAGACCTGCATCTCATTGTTGCACTCTGTCCTATCCACTTACTAAACTCTATTTCCTGTGTGATGCAGCCTCTGTGTGCATTTGATAATTCGGTAATGCACTTTACACTGACTAGCTCTTGAGGTGGAAAAGAAGGAAACCAGAACTTGGAAAGGCTTGAAATCAGAGCTGGAGACTGGATAAAAAGAGACTAAGGGTCTGGACATGAATTGTGAATGTTGCCTTAAGGTCTGGGGTCTGAGGGATCCATGCCTGTGAATCATGAGAGTGAGGGTATATGCATGTACCAACTTGCAAACTTCAAGGCCAATCAATCAGACACAGGGAAGAGTACAGGCCCATCTGTGTTGTTCATGTTTATGTGAGTGCTGTTAGTCAGATGTGGCTCTCAGTAAAGGCCTTGTTCTCCTGTTTGTGATGATTTGTGTGTTGTCCTGATGTGTTTCTATTGTGTGCACGTGTGTTTGCATTTTTTGAATATGCACTCACCATCACTACTGAGTTGGAAAACTGGAATAGCAGCAGCCACATCCAGCAAAACTCTGAGTTGAATTCCCCTGGATTCATCTTTAACACCTGAGATTTTTATTGTTGCAGTTGTTCAGCTGTACTCAGAACTGACAGGATCTTTATTCCTTGCCACCTGCACCTCTGTACCTGATACCACTCATACAGAAGCAGGTCTGTGAGCATTTCTGTTGAGTTTTGCAGCAATGCCTTTCAAATTTCCTGATGCTTTAAGCATTTCTTTTTTAATCTTGCTTCAAAGCACATGGCATATTTCTGAAGCCCTGGAATCATTCAAATCTGAAACACTCTGGGGTTTCTGACTCACACTCTGTAATTTGAAATATTTGAATCACCTGGGAAGATCTGGGATGTATTTATTAATTATCTTCTTATAGCGCCAAAGATATTCATAGACATGTACAGCCAAAATTAAAGGCATAATCTTTTTTTTCCTCTCCCAGTAACTAGGTGACCAATCATTTAAAGTACCAGTGCCAGTGAACATCCCAGGACAACTGGACCAGGTTTTAACAACAGGTAGAACATTTTCCCGCAAGGAAATTTCGAACTCCCGGGTTAGATTCACACTGGGATTTTGAATGCTTAGGTGAATCAGACTTCTGAATCTTTTAAATTCAGGGACAATATACACTAATACCTGCCAGTGTATCACAGGAGAATTTGGCTACTTCAGAAAAGCAAACAAATTTTGTTTATTGATGGTTGTCCTTGTGCCAGTATTGATACCTGAGAGTGAAAATCAGCTTTCTGATAGAGGGGTAATCTGTGATTCAAGTCCTGTTTTTAACTGTAACTTGTTATATATGCATAACAACTGTGATATAAGAGGTTACACAAAACTACATGAAGCACTCTTCTTCCAAAGTGGGTTTTAGTTAAATTAAGAAAAAGCAAACCCCTGCTTCTTGCTTCACCTTACTCAAAGATATCTAACTTCATGAAGTAGCAAACACAGTACTAGTTCTGTGACTGAAAACTCAAAAGTATTCTCTAGCACTCTACGCCCACAGTGTGCATCTGATAAACATCCTTCCCCTCTTGCAGAATCACAGAATCACAGTTGCTGAGTTGGAAAGGGCCCACAGGGATCATCGGTCCAACCCTTAGCCCTACACAGGACCATCCACAGGAGTCACATCATGTGCCTGTGAGTGTCATTTAAATGCTTCTTGAATTATTAGAACTTCAAAGTGGAAAATGTTTTACTGAAGATTCCACAACAAAGCTTCAGTCCATGTTTGTGGGAGCTAGGGTCTCGTTCTACAAGCTCAGGCTGTTCGTGCTGTTTACTTCCATATGAAATGGACTTCGAACTCCAGCTCCTTTCTCCTCCATTTGCTTTTCTGTTTCTGATTCTTGTTTAGATGTTGTCAATTGTCATTGCTGGTAGTGAAGGAGTGAACTCTCCCCACATGTATATTCATGCAGAAAAAATAATTCATGAAATAGCAACTTGTCTCCAGACTCCCCTCAATTTTCCTGCTCATGGAAAGCTTTCTCCTTTCTCATCCACTTGGTGAGGCATGAACTGATGTCCTATTTTTATATCATTTCTCTCATTTCAGGCTCTGCTTTTCAAATCTTCTTTCCAATACAGAAAGGATAGAAATTCCAAACTTGATAAGAGACTTGCAATTTTTTCCAGCTGCCTTACAATTATCAGTCACTTCAAGGTAGTTAAATATATGTAGTATTAGACCTGAACTGAATTAAAATATTTTCCCTACTTTTCTCAAAAACTACTCCTTATAGTTAAATCCCTTTAACTATAGAACATCATCCAAAATTAGGTAGAGAAAAAAATTGGGGCATGAAGTTGCAACAAAAATATAATTACAGGAAAGACTGTATCACATTCTCCTTCCCCTGCAACCTTCTCAGTTTATGCCAATTGTCGTATTAGATACCAAAAAATATAAGAACAAATGGGCTATCTTGACTAAAAATAGAGAGGTCAATAGTTTGATTATTGCACTGGATTCCATGATATTGTATATACATTGTTTCACAGACAGCTTAACGCTATTAAAATTATTTTGTTCCTTTTGTGACTGTAAAATCTTACAGTAGAAAACACTGTCACAATATGTACTATATTAAGTATCACTGGGTGAAAAAACAAATCAGATTTTTTTTTCAGTTGGCAAATCAGCATTTCAAGGGATTATTCCCATGGAAAATAAAACCTTTACAATGCCACATACACAGTGTCATTTGGATTCTGATGGGTGAAATACAAACTTTTGACTAACATGACAAGAAATGCCTCTTGTTATGACTGGTGATATTCTAGTAGCATGCTAAAGCCTGGCTTTGAATCAGGGCTGTAATCTGGCCTATTTTATGTGGGAGCACATAATCAATATACAATTCATTGCAAGTGCCAAATCATGTCATAAAGCTCAGGAAGCTGGCACTGAAAATATTGCTTGAAGGGTTTTGTTCCTACTGCTGTTCAAGTTGGTGACAAAAAATCCTATTGATCTGAACGGGAACAGAATTTGGTCCTAACTGTTGGGTGTTATGCCTGTAATTGAGACTCCTTTTCTTTAATGTAAATTGACTTGTCTTAGTCTGACAAATTCTTTTCATTACGGGTGCTAGGATTACTTCATGGCCTAAGGCATTTGTGACTCTAAACTGTTCTTGGCATTTAAAAAAATAATTATTTTAAGACTATCCCTTCTCCTATTACATTTTGGGTCCTTAACTTCTCATGTTCCAATACAAGGCCTGAAAACATGAACGCTAGTATTGTGTAAGGCAAGGGAAATGCACAGAAGTTGAGTTATACAATGCAGCAATCACAATTCTTTTGCTGGTTCCTAAGTACAGTGTCTGCAGCTGAAATATCAAAGGGTAAATTCAGGACTCTGTTTAGGTTTGAGGACTCCCACCAGTTTTGGTGTAAGGATATAGCATAAAGCAGAACTGAACTATGAAAATAAATGAAGTAAATATTTGGAACAGATATTTTTCTGCCTCTAGCTTTTCATTACAAATGTTGGTGATTTCTTTAACCATAAGCTGCTTTTACTCACATAGAGAAAGAAGGCAGGATGCTGCCAAACAGAGCATCCTCCACAACTTTGCTGTTCTTTACCAGGTTATTGCACAGGTTATGATTCCAGACTGTTTTTTACAAGATATGTCCTTCTACAATTTTCACAATATTCAGAAACTCATTCATGCCATTGAAATGGATAGTATTTGTGCAAGAAATCCTCTCAACTGCATTATATAAAGCTGCTAACAGAGGAAATATTGCACCTCAGACTAAAGAAAGGTATGAAAATTCCTTGACTCCAGCTCCAACTGACAGATGCAGGAAATACTAACATTTAAGGATAGAGAAGATGGTAAAACAAGGAGATTAAGGATAGAGTTTTCCTGTTAATAACTATCATTAAAAGGGGAAAAAAAAATAAAGAGAAGAAAAAAGGACCAGGCTGACTGTGTTAGCATTCATTAGCAAGGAAGAATCATTTAGTCAATTCAATAAATAAATACTGTGTCTTCTAATGAATTGTAAGATGTCTTAAACCAATAGTGAAGGGAAGACAAGGCTGGTATTTTTTCCTACCAGGAATGAATTTTATTTCTAATGTAGATATTTTGATATTTTATGGAGGAACTGTCTGGAGAGGGAGGTAATTGTCAATTTCTGTAACAATTATATTAGTGGTAATTATGGAATTTGGCACCCAAATTGCGTTCTACCCGAACAGTGAAGCTGGTTAGGTGGTATCATCTGAATAATCTTATTCTTCTTACTATAGCAGTAGAGAAATCAATTATGGATTCTCCCCCCCCTCTTATGTCTGTTAGTCATATTTGAAGTTCTGATGCCATGCATTCCGTTTATTTGCTGCTGGCCTAATAATCCCCTGCATGCTGGGAAAACCTTTGTTCTCTGACAGAAGTAATAAAGCTGTCTGCACGATTCCCTCTTGTGAGACATGGAGTGCTCCCATTTTATTTAATCTGATGGTGTGCAGCCTTTTCAAAGTAAACACTTCAGAGAGGCTGAGTGGGGAATGACATCCCAGTGACTGGCCCGTGTGACAAAAAAAATAAGAAATTAAAAACTTGCCTGTCAAGATAAAAAACAATGACTCTTAATTAGAGATTTCTCCCCTCTCCCTCAAGAAAGCTCCATGAGAAACTTGGGTCAAATGGGTTTTAGCTCTCATTTCTGCTGGAGTGCGTGTCTTCCTGTGGAAGTACTTCAGCTTTTCCCTCCTCTTCATTCACTCATTCCCACTGAATGGCAGCATACAGAAAATGAAGAGATCTAAATGCCAGCAGGAGGCTGGCTGCTTTCTTCTAGGCATGTCCTAAGCCCAGTCACCCAGAACAACTTGTGATCCCTGGACAAAGACACTCGCAGCAGGTGGCCATATCAAGAAATTTTCCTCCTGGAATTAGATATTATTCCAGGAATCACTACTGAGTCAAACATAATGCCCCATCCTGCTGGGTCAAGTAGGATTTCATTTCAATTTCTTTACACAACGATGCGTTTCATCTTGTCTGCATACAATGACAGTGCTCAGGCATGAAATAAATTGAAGTGCTTGAAAGGCAGAATTATCCCTTGAACCTGCAGCATTCCCGACCCCAAAAACATACATTGTCAAGTGAGTTCCAGATAAGCAGGATCTTCACCGAGTGTTTGTGCTGCTTGGCTTCCTTTAATCATACTCCCTTTTGTAAAAAGGATTTTCGAGGGGAAAGATAAATCATTGCTGAGGAAAAAGGTCATTTTCAAAAGGCTTTAAGAGCTTCATTTCGTGTGGCTTTTCAAGGTGAAACAGGTAATTCAGTGCAGTGAAAACCTTTTGTATTCAACTTAATTCACAGTTCACACTACCAAGAAAACAGTAAGGAAATAAGCTTGAATAAAATCCTTCATTAAAACTGTTCTCATAGGTGTGTGAGCCACATTTTGCTGTTTGCTAATACATTGGCCTGAATATTGAAAAACAAATTTCCGACTACTACTGAGCTGTATATCCTGGCTTTAAATCATCTGTGCCTCCAATATTGGACCATTTTCTTCCTGTAATACAAAAGACATCAATCATTTCTTCTGGGAATCACTTTTGTAACACATATACTGAATACACTGATACTAAGACATCCTGGCACATCCTTGGCATCTTTCTCACAACCAGATAGAGACTTATATATTTAGGGTAGAGCAGAAAATGTTTTATAATATTTCATGGATAATGAGCCTGTTCTAGATATAGGGATTTTTTCTGTGCTTCTTTCAGATTACCATTGTAGGCCTTCCAGGTCTCTGGTTACAGGTCAGACATCTATCTTTCTTTAAGATATCTGTACTTCCCATTTTAACCTCAAGATATGAGCTCAGTGTAAGAATGACCAGATTAGTATACACAATTTGGGTTAGTAGACTAAGTCATTTCAACTATAATGAATATGCTTCTCTGTTCTTTCTGCCTTTTCCCACTGAGCTGAGTATCCTCTAAAGCATGGCTGCACACATATCAGTGGGAACAACTATGCAAAATGTCTATTAATGTTAATTGAATAACTTATAACCTTAAATAATAACTCTGATTGAGAAATTCCTCTTTCATAATGAGGACGACATATTTTTAGGACATGCATCTGTATCAAGAATAAAATACACAGAAACTGATCTCATTTGTTTTCTTGTTTTTTTCCCCATAAAATAATGCTGATTAAAATATCTTCAGCTCTGAACTAGAGCATATATCTTCCCCAAACTACTCTAAAGAGTAAAGGTAATCATATTTTAGTAGAAATAGGTAGAAATACCAATAAAAATGAAAGTTATTCTGTGATATTACTTCATGACTTTGTTATTTCCTCTTTCAGTGAAATATCAACCCTAAGGAGATGCAGTCAAGACCACAGATAGAATATACCTGATGAGGGATCCCACGAAGAAATCATGTTCCCAAACTCATCATCTTGTCCCTCTCACATCTACTCGTTAAACATATTACCCCTACCTGCAAATCTTTCTTCTTTTTCAAATATAGTGTGCTCATTAAGAACTATTTTACAGAGATTGTACATAGCACGTGGGATGAGTCATGTTTATGAAATGTGGCAAAGTACTGTGAATCTGGTCCAAATTTTCAATATATTGCATCTCTCCAAACCACAAGCCAGTGCCCAATCAATGCTCTTAATCCAGTGGAGAAGATAGAAATATATACTGTTCATACAATAGTAATTGAAAGGATGACTTAATTTAGAATAGAGATTGTCTGTCTTCAAAAAGATAATTAGTATATTAATTTTGAGCAAAAAATTCCAAAATGCTAATAAAAAGATAACATTTCTATTCTGCACACTTATTTTTATGTTATCCTGGTGGCTACAAGAAGCCATGCCAACCTTGAAAAAAATTCTCCTTCAGTATGTACATTAGAGCTCATAAACCTTGCCTGAAACATAAGAAATAATTAGGGTAGAAAATAATATATATGGGAGAGGAAAGATGTGGATTCAAAAAATATTATTAAGAGCAAAGCAGTTCATACAGTCATTGATGTCTTTCTGACTACTCTAATGTGAGGTTATTCTAAGTTAGTCTCAGATCTGTCCCTCCAGAAAGGGCAAATGTGGTCCTAGAGGTAATTTAACCACAAGGGCAATAATAATTTTCATGTAAAACCTTTCTCTTCAAGGCCACCGGTAGAACTTTAACCTACAAGGCAAGGTATGTGTTCTATTCCAATGAAAATTTTGGAGCCAAGCATATTAATTTAAGGTAAATCAGGGCCTCACAGTGTATTACAGCATCTTCAGAAAAAAGGTTACAGGGGAAATCCTAATTAATTTTCTTGAGTAGATAATTAGCCTATTAACGTGATCTGAATCAGAAACATTCTGTTGCAGCTTTACTTTTTCCAAATGTAATAGATCAGAGAAAACCTTTATACTAAATCTAAGTTTTGACAAAATAAATATATCAGCATTGTAGAAAAAAATGTAAATTCCTCAGTTACCATTTATTCAAGGTCAGAATTTACATTCCTTTGTGCCAAGCACCTATTCGTTGCTCTTATTTTCTGATTTCTCCTTATGATATGGTCATTAAGTTTTGGGGCTTTTTTCTAGGGAGTTTTTCAGTTACTTTTCCCCCATTCTTTTTTCTCAAAACTTGATAATGCCAAAAGTTGCGTCAAACACACAAAGCAGCTTTCCATGTTTCAGAGACACTGAAGGGAAGGTTATATTTATGAAGAAACAAACAAACAAAATAACAAGATAATCCTAAAGTAACCTGAGAACATCTATGACTATCAGTAAACCTTAGTGAATGTAAAGGGATTTTTTTCATTGCAACTGAAATGGCTTTATGGGATACCTAAAATTTCACTGACTACAAGGCGTTGGGTAGTTCATGCCACTGAATTTTTATTTTTTTTTATTAGGAAATCCGTAATTCTATACATAAGGATAGTAGCCTCTTTTATAATAATTTAATGCTCTTCTGTGTAACAATACACAATGCACCAAACACTGCAGCTACAGTGGCAGAGATTAAATATGTCCCTTAGACATCCCATCATCATGTAAGGAAAGACACAGCATAATTTTTCAGTAATCTTGTCCATTGGCTATGGAACAGAGAAAAAAAAGTTCAGAGAAGAGATAAAATATTGTGGTTATGTCATAGGTATAAGACTTGTCAAAACACAAACATTTCTCTGTAATTAGAGTGCCAGAAAGGTAATGACCCTATGCTTTCAGAAGACAGGAAACAAACTGAGAGAAAAACTTATTTTCATTGTTAAAGTATTGCAAGCAACCACAAAAATGACAAGGAGAAAATTTTCTTGATAATTAAAATATATACATATTTTGTGTTTCATTTTCTTTAGATTTCAAAGTATTCCACTAAAAAGAAAAGATAAATCAGAACAAAATACCTCGCATGGTAGTGTAGTGAATTTACATAAATATTTAGTCTAAGGCAAAATATTCCTTTGTCTTTTCTTCTGAGTGTTAATTCAATGCTTATTCTGAATTGCAGCTGGAATACAGAAAACTCCTCATTATTTCATGATTGTGACCTATATTATAATTTTTCTATTTCATAAAAAATTTTTCCAATCAGCATTGTTTTCTAACATATATTTCAATTTTTTAAATTGACAAAAAATTGTATTTCCATGTATGTATATTTGTACTAAGTCATCAAAAGAAACACATGGAAAGTCACAGGAAAGTCCCAACTAATCCACACACATTAAGTTATGGAAAAGATATTTTTATTTCAACCAAAATGATTTTTTTCCAGGATTTTTTAATTAAAAGAAACAAAATTGCCTATCAGTCATTTTATAAGTTAATTTTCTTGGCTCGCTGCATTTACATCAATAACTACATATTTCAAGGGGGGAGTTTACAAGACCATTTATCATGTTTACATTAGTGATAAGCAGAAACACACACACATAATAGTAATTTCCTTTAGATACATTCTTATCTGAAGACTAACTGGTAATTTTGTTGCTGACTGTTTGGTGCTGAGGTGGCTCTAAGAATACCACGTGAACAGTTGTTATAGCTCTCGATAAGCCTAGTCTTTCTTTAAATCAAAAAACTGTGTAAAAATAGTACTGAGTCCCCACATAAAAATACACAAACATGGCTTTGTATTATATATTCCTTATTGTCAGACACATTTTTCAACCAGATGTGAGTTAGCAAGTGGCACAAATGTGCATTTTCGCAAATGTATGAGGAGGCATTTTCCCGCACCTTTCTTTTCATAGACACTTCAGCTTTTCCTGTTGGGAAGTTTATTGATCTCCCGGGGGAAGCTCTTCCATGGGGAACGAGGGATCCATCCTCACCAGGGACTTCTAACCCTGAGCCTTTGGAAGCTTTGGACAGGCAGCACGAATTAGAGTTGGAATTGTACTGCTCCCACAGAGCAGCCCTTTTGTGGAGATGCGTCCACCAGCTAAAAAGAGCAAAGGGAACCACTGCACCTACCCAGAATTCTCCAATTAGTGCTTTACATAACTTACTCTTTTTTCCCTGCCAACTCCGCATTAACGTGTTTATCCATGAAGTCCCTCAACCCAAACCTTCTGGTAAACAAACTGAATTTCTTCTGCAGTACAGAGTGAACAGCCAAATCTTTTATATTATGATTTTTTTAGAATTATGGGTTTATTTAAAAAATCAGGTCCCTGTCTACAATGCTGTAATCCCTGAATTTTTGAATTAAGACTGCAACAAACAAGAATGACTTTAAAAGTTTTATATAAACTTTGACTTGCATTTGGAGTGTTTTAATTTGTTCAAATGAAGGGGGTTAAATTCATCAAATTGCTACAGAGTTTGCTTTTCTTTTTGACTCAGTTCTCCTGTAGAGCCCTATGCTTTGGAGTCACAGGAATATTGTTCAAGTTCTTATCTGTTCAATGTCCATACAATGATGATATCTCTGCAGGTGAATTGCTGTAGATAGTGACATTATTGTATTATCTTGAGTAAATCTTTTCATTCTCCCTCCTCTTTCTATGCCTATGTATATGTCTGTGGGAAAGGGAAGAAGGGTTCTGTGCAAAATTGTGTGTTTTCATTTTCTGTTAACAGTGAAGATTCTTTTTCTGTTTTTTTTTAAAGCAGGAAACTGTGCTTTGTTTAGCAATTAATTCAAGGCCATATTTTACTATAATTATTTATATTTTTATTGTTTACTTTTATAGAACAGATTTGACTCTGTCAGGCACTGTACACACACAAAAGAAAAAGACAGACCATGTCTTAAAGAATTCATGTCCTTAAGATAATAGAAACCTTAGTAGATAAAAGGACGGTGGGAAAAAAAAAGCAAAATTAATGATTAATGTTTGATACAATAAACAGTCATTTCTACATGTCAGTGCCAGGACCTTGCTTTTAATGCTTACACAAGGACCAGCAATGACTTCCAGTACTTAGATATGGAAAAGTCTCTCTCTTACCTAGAGAAGAAGGGAAGACAGCAATGAATAAAATATGTGAAAGTATATTCCAGGAACTGATGGTCAAAGAAGATCTTTTACAGGAATGCCAAGAAAACTACCGATAAATACCACCCAGTCATCAAAATAACTAATTGAATTGAGTAGTATATCTCATAAGAGAAAATAATTTAGTTTATCAAAAAAAATTAAACACCATTCAAAATCCAGTCACAAACAACAGTTTATTTCATTTAAAAAGTTCTTTTTATCAAAGGTTAGTTATCTGTATTTAAAGACAATAAATATTATCACATTGCTTTGCTTCTATTTGTAGGAAGTCCTTTTGAAAAATCTAATTTCTTCACTTTTTAAAATTTCATCCCTAAGCACAGGTTGTCATCCTGTTTCACAAGTGTCGTTCAGCTAAGGAACACAGGAGCTATACAACAGCTGAAAGAGTCAGTGGTTGTCATGGTTTGAGATAGCCCCAAAATCCAATCCCCTAGTCTAAGCCCCCTCCCACATCTCAACCTAATGTGAGATGGGTTTTTTCCAGACAAAACACACCAGACTCAAAGTGGGGGAAAGGGAATATGTTACAGTGACTGTACAAATAAATACTATAACACATTATACACACCATCACAACTATCTCTACCATGACATATAGTATTTACAATGGATCAGATCTCTTCTCCCCTCCAAATAAAAGTCCAGGAGGGAAAGAAGGACAGATCCCTTCCAGTCCTTAAGCAGCAGCATCTTCTAAGGCAGGAGTCTGTCTTCTTCACATGCATGCAGCAGCTGATAGCTGGATTTCTGCCAGCACTCACTAGGGAGGTATCCAAGCTCCCTCGGCCCCATTGCCTCCAACCGAGAGGTCTTCCGTGGGCTTCGTTCACCCCAGACAAGGTCGTTTCACCACATCATATCACGAGACGCAGGGGGTCTTCGTGACGGTCTGGTATCTCCAGGAGATTCAAGCTCCTTGCAGGGTCTCTGTGCCAGTGCCTCAGGCTGCCACCTTGGCAGCAGTGCGAGAGGGGAGCCAAGGTCACCCCCTCTGCATTCCTCTCCGTCCCAGTCCATCTTCCCAGGACACTCTGAGCTTCTCAGCTCCTCTCTCTCTCCTGTGCTGCACGTCCAAAACTGCTCTCCAAAATAGGAGTCCATGTCCCTCTTCTCCAAGAGGGGTCTCAAGGGAGTTTTGGGGGGTCTGGTATCAGTTCTTACCCCAAACTCTGTCTCTCTGCTGCTAGCTCTCTCTCTCTGCTGCTGTCTCTCTCTCTCGGCTCTCTGTCTCCTTCCAGGAGTTCTCTCTGTGTGCTGCATGCTGTTTGCTGTTTGGTTCAGTTCTTATCTGTCCTGGTTCTCTGCCACCGTTTCTCTGGTCAGTGCCGGCTGCTGCTCTGCACCCATGGAGAAAACATCACCCGGCATAACTACAGGCACCTAGCCCAGCTTTATGCTGTTCCAGGTCCCCACAGGCCCCTGCTGGGGGCTGGGGGCCAAAGCCCCCCTGTGGGGCTCTGAGCCCCTTCCTCGTGGCTCTACAACATGGCCACCTCTTCACAACCAAAACTACAACTCACCTCTTCCGGTCAGCTTGTGATATGTTTACATTTTTGCAGGAGCGCCCATTGGACAGAACTTCAAAACTTCCAGGGGTTTCCACCCCTTGGGGTCTACCACTTTTCTTAGCCTCTGGGGGAAAACAAGATTCAAACCACTACAGTGGTATAACATACTAAATTTAGGGAACCAGTCTTTCTCAATTTTAAAAATTAAAGTAAGAAAGTCTTCCAAAACCATTAAAAATATGCATTTAAATCTGGTTCATTAATTTTGTTGTTGTTAGTGTTATACTGATAGTACTCATAGCCTGACAGACATCTACCACCAACTGCTTTTAAGTTCTGAGTGCATTATTCAGTACTGAAGTATTTTTAGTCCTGTAAGAACTGGTTATGAGATATTATTGAATTAATTGTAACAATGTTTTTAATTCTAATACCCTTTTCAAATTGATCTGTAGGGCTACTTTTCACAAATACAAAGGGATGAAGTCAATAAAAAGCCATTAGATGTTCCTTTTGATTTGAAACCTTTAAGATGAATCACATATCTCAAAAAGTTCTTGCTCTTGAACGGCATCAGCACCAATGTAACTTTATTTTCTATGGCCATTTTGTGAAAACTCTGCGTATTTCTGTTAATGCCAGTGGGAGTCATGCTGGGTCTTTAAGATGGACTTATATTGAAATTGCACTTTTTTTTTTTTCCAGATGGGCGTAATGTGGATCTATTGGTATGAAAAGCATACTTACTAAGGGTGCATTGAGACTCACAGTCCTGGTGATGGAGTTGCTCTTCTAGAAAGATGGAAGATCAGGAGAATGAAACAAAATCAGTGAAGCATTGGTTTGATCTTCTTTCAATCTCTTTCAGTCCTAATAGTAGAATTCATAGTAGTAGACTGTACTACCATTTGGCATATAAGACATGTTTTTCAAAATATAGAGCTATATTGTTGGATTTAAAACAGAGTTTATGCTCCTGCCAGTAAAGTAAACAAGAAGAGAAAGCCAGTGGCCACATATTGCTTTTCTAATTCTTTGTGAAATAAATGCCAAGGAAACTGAAGGGTGGTTGTTTGCTTGTTTAATCCAACATCTGTAAATACGGCAAGACTCATTATTTTGGAGAAGGCAAGGTGCTGAGAGTAAATGTTGCATAGTCACCAAAATTCTAATAGACAAAATCAAGTGTGATTATCACTACTTGTCTGCAAGATGTGAAATTTTGCTGCCAGTCAGGAGATTCCTTTGGTCCACAAATTAGATGGACCGAGATTTTTTTTCTGGTTCTCCTATATAGAGAAATGAAGAAAGTTCTGTTTTCACCAACCTTCAGAATATATTTCTTACATATTTTCAAGTATATAAAGTCAGTCATCAAGGCTAGACTTCGCGAACGAAGATTTGGGAAGGCTCTATCCACATTTGTTACAAGCACGCTGGTGACTGATAAGGCCAATACGAGATAGACATGTCCGATTGCAAAAGGCACTATATCCTTGTAAAATGGATTAGCTGTGGAGATGTCTTACAGGCGTGGGGATGTCTGTTAATGCCATAGGAAGCAAGAGACAGCACTACCATTTAATATCAGGCATGACTTTGTAGCAGTAAAAATTACAAGCAAAAAGAATGCATCATAAAAAAAGATCAAAGATCAGTTTCAGATACCTGAAATTTGCTTAGAAGATAATTCTTTTGCAGGGGCAAAACACATCATGATGCAGCAGCTGAGTGGTATGGAGAGTGTAGAAAGGCAAAAATAACAGACCAGTTCAAAGATTTCAAGATACATTGAATTATGTGAAGAATCCTGTCTCTATGTCTTCCATTTGAAGAATTCACTTGGGGAAAATCCTTTGTACAGAGATATACAGTTGTACATTTGGGAGGTTGATGTATGCACTCATTTTGTCATTAATGACAAAAATCTCTTTCCCTTGTGGTCAGCAGTCTCTACAGAAGCTTCGCAGAAGCGATGCACTTTGCATTGTTATGAAAGTATATGGCGTGCACTGCTGGCCTCCAATGTATGTCTTTGAAATTATACCAGCAAGCAAGGGAAAAATAGAAATGTCTATTAAAACAAACAAACAAATGAGGTCACTGAAGGTTATTAACAGTTTAGCCAAATATCTTTCAGAGGTAGTTTAGTTCTATTTGCTCTGTGTTCTGTACTAAATGGCCTAGCCACAGTGCATTGCTGTTGGTTTGTGCATACAGCATTTAAAAATCTTAAAATAGGAACAAGCAATGGTTGTTATAAACCAGAAGTGCTTGTTGGGGTGTAGTAATTATCTGTAAATGTCAAAAAAATATAGTGATTTACATTATCTTTTCTTAGACTTTGCTTTTAAAGGTAAAGGGTCTGCTTTGTGATCTACAACTGAGATGATGTCAAACCAGAAATAACAATATATGCAAAAATATAATTACGGAAATAGAAGAACAGTAGTGAATTAACAGGAAGTAAGAAGAAAAACCATGATGGAATATCCTTAAATCTACTGCCCCATTTTTTCCACAGAACTATGACATATTCTATTTATTTTCGCACATTTCCAGAAATTGTAACATAAAACCTAGTGTTCTGATTTTATAACAAGACATATTAAATCCATACGGTGTCATTTTTATATATAATAGATCAGTTTAAGAAGTGTGATTTTTTTAATATGTTTCAAATTTGCTGCCTGATCATTTCATTAAATATTATCCAGATCTTGTACTAAAAAAAAAATCTCATTAAGTTTCTCTTCAGAATTCAGGATTTTATAAGACTGTATCCATTTTTAATAGGACTATGTCTTTTTGTGTTGTCGTTTTCAAGGTAGTCTTTATGTAGAAACACTTCCATAGCCGTGACCATCTTTTTTACCTTTCTATGTATCTGTCCTAGATCTTTCAGAAGTGAATGAATAATTTCAAAGAGCAAAGCTTCTTAGAAAGAAGTTTGATAACCTGAATGTTTTCTTTTATTAAAAATATTCCCATTTACTTTTTTAACCAATCACACGTGTAAAACTGGGCAAGGTGAATTCCTAATAGAAGTCAGTAAGCATATATGAGGACATGAAGACTTTGAGAGTGTAGGTAAACCACATATGGATGAGACTCTCCTTTAGCATAACATATGTTTATGGCAATACCAAGAGTTCAAGTCACTCGGTTGCTCTCACTACCTCATGTCAAATCGGCCTGGAATCACATGGCTGATTATCACATACAGTGAAGGGTTAGAGTCGAAACGTAGACTTAGAATATAGATGCAGCAGTTACTAACTTTAAAAAA
The DNA here is from genome assembly GCF_003945595.2 of Pipra filicauda. Classification (NCBI taxonomy): domain Eukaryota; kingdom Metazoa; phylum Chordata; class Aves; order Passeriformes; family Pipridae; genus Pipra; species Pipra filicauda. The sequence continues at coordinate 3,291,959 of NW_024104765.1, forward strand.
ATGCTTGCTTTCATTTGAACTAACTGTAAAATATCTCAGAGCTTTCAGCTAGTTTCTGATGCAGCAAACTCTTAAACATATGCCTAAAATTAAGAATTGAATGGAACATAATCTCCAATGGCCAAGGTTCTGGAAAGGAAGCAAGGTTTATGGGGAGTGATCTTCCACTAGACTAACTGGTAGTTGAACAGGTAAATGGATTTTGCATCTGAAAGTCTTTCTTTGCTTCCCTAACTGTATCACTGCTTTCATCAAAAGACATTACTCCTCTCTGCAACACTTGCTTAACTTACAACTTCAAGATGTCAGCAGTTCTGTTGGAGTCAGTAAAGCTATTTACATATCACATTTCAAATGCATCTAGTTATTCTAGTGAACTGACATCTGAATTATCCCAAACAGTAAAATAGAAAGTCAACAGCAGCCCTGTAATATGGACATCTCCTCTCTTCTTGGATATTTATTTAAAAATGCATTTGCTAATATCTGCATGCCTTGGTACAATTTCCATGCTCTGGTTGCTATTGAAACAGGTTTATATAGCCAATAGGAAGTAGGCGTCCTTTATGTAGCCCCAAAATGCCAGGGAAATGCAGCCTCCTTTTTCATAGCCCAGCTTCTCCCAAAGACAGAAAATACCTTGTGGATCAGGGTTGTGTTCACTCTGCAGTGTTGGAGTTTGTCTCAGACACGCTTCCTTGAAGGAGGCTTGAGTTGAGCTGATGTTACTCACTGATGGTTCCTCACACTTATGAGTGCCAAGGGGAAAAATAATTTAAAAGTTGTACATTTAAAAGTAGCATGCACCATTAAGCTGAGCCTACTATTGTGGGGATGCGTGAAATGACTGATTTATTGACATGGTGTTTAGTGCAGCAGTGCAGACCTGCACGTGGCTTGTGAGTCGAATAGGGAGGGGGAGGAGAGCTATTTGTTTTGTTGTGTCAAACCATTCAACTGTCTCTGAAAGGAAACTCATTTTGGGATAATGGAAGAACAGGCATAGAAACTCAAACAATAGTTGCTGGATCTTAAAAGACACCCACATGTAATTTATTTCCTTCCTTTTTTTAATAGACTGTTATGCATTAAAGTGTCCATAATGTTATTAAACTGGTGTATTCAGAATAATAAGAAAGAAAATCATATTCAAGTTGACAGGCAGTTGTACTGAGAACAGCCAGTGTTTCTTTCCTTGATCCCAAAGATGCTGTCTTATGGCTCCAATTTTTTCTTTATTTTAAGAAAACCATCACTTCATTGTTTGTGTTTACAAGAACCTCATCATGTCTATATTCCTGTTAGTTTGGTTTTTTTTTTGTCATTAAGAGTACAGATTGAGACATATTTCATGTTCACATTGGAGAGTTTGAGATGAGTTTTTCAGCATCAGTTTTATTTGACACCAGTACAGGTTATCTGCACTCCTTGATCAATCACTCATATGGAATCCTTTCATGATATTTATCGCAGTTGATCAAATGAGCTTTTTTTTCCTTAGCTATTGTGGCTGTTACTGAGGCAGTCAAAGCCTAAACTAGGTTAAAATTGCTACATGATATGGGTAATGAAATGCAACAATCTTTTTTACTTATTCTGTTGAGTGAACCAACTGATTCCATATTGTACTATTTGCATTATTGTAAATATACTGGAACCACCCTTCCTACCTCCGGACTATACAGAAAAATAGTGTTTGAGAACCCAATTTGCAGGAAAAACGCCAGAGAAATATAACAGGAAAGCAGTTTGCACTGTATTATATTATCACACCAAAAGACAATTACACTGAAATTATCAGCTCCTTAACACAATAAAAGAACATTGAGTATTCTATGTAGCAAAGAGGCATTTTTGGCATCTGGCTACAGCTTATCTACAAATCCACTTTATAAAATAAGTACCAGTTCAGGAATACTTGCCAAAAATATTGTGTTAGAATAATGTTGGAAATTCATTGTTGTTGCTATTGTTGTTGATAATATTAGCAGCATTATTTTTAAAAAAGGTTTCTTTATAATATATCATAGACAAAATCAAGAAGCACAAATTGTATGATAGAGGTGACTTCCTAAGGTTTGATTGTGGACATTCATTTATACTATTAGACTGAGAAGCTTTTACTGTCAATGTTTGTAGGGAAATTGGAATCATTTTGTGAAAATGGAAAAGTTGCTAAGGAAAGAATGTGGGCTACTGATGTTGAGCACAGATTGTCCTATTCTTCTTTTTCCACTCTCTCTTTGATTTCTTATTTTTTCCTTTTAACAACAGCTGACCAAACAATATAGTGTCCATCAGGAGCATGTCAGCAATTAACAGAAATAAGAAAGTCCTTTCTCCTCATCGAGTATTGTAATTAACTGAGGGATGCAGTGAGTCATACATTAAATGGCTGAGTAGGTTAGATAAAAACAGTACAGGAATTAAAAGGAAGAAAAACATAAGAAATGAGAGTGGTGCAAATGCATAACAGAAAAGTTTAAACAGAAGCTAGCACTTTGACTTGGCATTAAAAATAACATCAAGTGGATGGCAACTTTCAACTTTGTTCCAGAAATGAGCTGGACACTGTCTTCATTTTGGGCCAGCTGATCCAAATGTAAACCAATCTTTTTGAAAAACTAAATACCTAAAAGAGTATTTCCCTCATAACTGAAGTCTATACTGAGTTTTAGATGTCTTCGTCGTATGGGAAAACGGTTGCAAAAAGATATTGTAAAGTACTATTTGACACTGAGGTCATGCTACTCACATATATTACACACAAGAAAGGACACTTCATGCTTACTTAGTAGAAAAGAGTTGCAGTTACTGCTTGAACAGATTAAGGTATTGTTTTAAAAAAGTACTTTTGCATTTCAAAATGGTTTCATTAAGGCCAGAGTGACATAATATGACACATCTGCCATTCAAATTTGTTGCCACTGAGACAATAAAAAGCAAGTACTTTTTTCTTATTTTTCTTTTTCTTTTCTTTTTCTTTCCTTTTTTTTTTTTTCGTATGTGTGTTAAGCAGATTTACTTTTTAATGGTGAAGCTTCAATGGATGATTATGACATCAAAGTGTGACAGACAGTGATTATGTACTGCAGGAAGAAAAGATGCATAAATACAGACATTTAATTCCCTTAGCTTAAGGAGATATTATTCCTGGGTAGTAGGAAAAATAAGTATTCCATCTCTTTTTCATTTACTCAAAATCAGAAATTAATTTAATCAACTTGCCTTGTCTGAAGATTTTCTTTTAAAATCTTAATTGTAAACTTGTTCCCTTTCTTTAAATATACTTGCAATGGGTATTTTCTTTTTTCTTTTTTCCTTCACTTTGAGGCTTAATGCAAGCAGCTCGTTGTTCTCTATTCCAAAGAGCTCATCCATAACTGTGTCTCGGCATGACTTTCCCCCCCAACTCCAGAAAAGGCATAGGACTATGAAATCAATTTAAAAAGGAACATACTGGATATAGAGGCTGAGGAATTTAAGTAATTTAACAATGATTTAAGAATTTCAGACTTCCTCTGAAATTGGGAATTACCTTTCATAAGTAATTCTCAAAAAGAAAAGAGAATACACAAAGTTTGATGCAAGAAAAACGAGATTTCATAACAACTACCTCTGAAGTCCCTGGAAAGATTTTTGTTAAAGCAGGTTTTTGTTGCAGATATAACAATTCCATCATTCTGTTGTTTAAGTCGTATTAATAAAATGTTTGAATTTGATCTTAAGTTGCATGAAATAAGCAGAAAGCCAAATTGCTGTCAGCCCTTAAAAGGAGACACAGACAATACCACAGATTAAATTCAAAAAAATTTTTGGCCATTAGTTCAGAAAAGTTTATATCATTATATGTAGGAAAAGAGAAAGGGGGCTGCGAGGGGGTTGTGGATTTAGTCACTGAGGTGGGGGCTGGAAAAAGACTGTAGAAGAATCCTCTTGATCTAGAACCAGTATATATCAATTAAGTACCAGACTTCAAGCATATGCATTTTAATAAAGAATTTTTTTAAGGGATAAAAAGCAAGATCAGTAGATTATCTGCATTTTAATATTGCTATTCCTGTAAAATCCTGCACTTTAAAAAATACTATCCCTGGCTTCTGCTTTCGCACATAGTGAAACAAAGCCGATGAGGGCCTTGTCTTTTGAGCCTGCTATTGAATGCATTTTTATGGAGAGAAAAGGGTTCATAAACAATTTTTTTTGAGGAGAGGAGGAGCAGGAAGACAGTGGTATAAGGTGAAAGTCACAGCTGAAATTGCTGAAATTGTCTCTTGTGTGCTGAGATTTGCATTTTTGTGTTAGAAAGCAAAAAGAAAGGGGAAGTTTCCTGTAATATGTCGATGACAAGAAGCCAGGAGAAAATCCTGCCTTCACAGAAATCAATGGCATACAGCTATCGATTGCCATGGAGCCTAGTTTTCATCTAAGTTTTTGCCAGCTAGCAATGATGTGTCCAGCTCAAATACTAGACGTTTAATCATTCTTCAAGATACATTCTGATTTTAGTTCAGAACTCCTTGTTGACTTAAGCCTTTTCTTCAGCTTCCAGAAACATATGCATTAAGTTTTTAACTAATCAACTTGCAAAACATGTCTGCTCGTGTAGTTCTTGTAGACTTGCAATTTTTCTCCTCATCTTCCTTCTCTTTGACCTTTCCTTATCTCCTCTCCTGGTTGAAATCTTGAGGTCTGATGTTGCAGTGACACAAATAATAAGAGGAAAACTGTTCCAAATGAACAGTTTCCAGTTTGTAATGCTTTATTATACAATCCAATGTATCCTGAAACCAGACTGTCATTTCATACAGCTGGAAATCCTTTGACCACTGAACACTGGGTTTTTCTAGCAATTGTATGAACATGTTTTGTGCACTTTGCAGTGGATCGGAGTGAGTATCTAGTTGAGTGGGTTAGCAGTTCTGCAGAATCATTACAGTCTGATCTAACACTCCTTGAGAAACGTGTTTCAGCACTGCCTGCAAAATACACTAAGAAGACTTTATTGTTAAACAAAGAGGATAGAAACTGCAAATGCATAGTCTGATTTTATACCTTAGGATACCCTGTTAAGAAAAAAAAAAGATAAATCTCTCAGAACACAGAGCCAAGTTAGAAGCATACCCTAAAACCCTTCACTACCTGTGATCTTTACTGGGATGATTGCAAGGATTTCCCACACAAATCACACTATCATTTGGGAATCTGAAAGAAAAATTTGAATCCCTATATATAGACGCCTGGAAGGCATTTATAGAAAAATGTCATAACATGCATCTGATCCCTTCCCAAACACACTTTTGCAATCATTATATATTTAGCAGAGATTTTTTAGCTAATGATTTTAGACTTGTAAACATGTCAGTACCTTTTTCTAAATGATCAGGACAGGAATAATAAATCAAAAAGCATTCAAGTGATAAGAGAGGAGATGGTATAAGTTATTGAAATGAGCACTGAATGATATGCATGATTATGAAGACATCTCAGAAAGATTAGAGCATTTCTCTCAGATTCATTTTAATGTAACTCTTTATATTAAAAAAATGGGTTTTTCAGGACAGAGAAAGCAAGCACTATTGCTTGTGTAATATATTAAACCTGTAACATTTTTCATTCTTGATTTTCTGCCCCTTTTATTTTTTTATATTCTAACTTCTAAAAATATTAAGAAATTTGGCAGACTTCATGGAATTCTGATTTTAAGAACACAAAACAGGAAGCTATTTTGAATGCTCCTGCTTGATCCATCTTTGTGCTGGCAGCACAATGCCTGTAAAATCCACCTGCTGGAAGTCGGGTGGTTTATGCAAAGGGATGTCATGGTAATTTGGAAACTGCTGAATACAGAGTGAAGCCTTTTCCTGCCCCCAAACCTGCCACACCAGTTTTTCTAGCTCATTACATGCCAAAACTTTTGATTGATTTGCTCACTTCAGTCATGGGTAATTTTAACTCCTATATTAAGTAGCTGCTGCTTCCACTGCATTATATTTCTTCGTATGGGGCAAATCAAAGCTCAAGCTTGGCCTGTATTGGCTTGACCTGAAAGTCAGAGTAAGCCTTTGTTCAGTTTTGTGTAGGCGGCAAGCCAATATTTCAAAACAACTTAGACAATCACCCTGCCTTTTCTTGATTGTCAAGATCCCTTGAAATGGAGCTTTTAAAGACTACTACACAGCATTTTTTTGAGAGACTCAAGGAGTTAAGAACATTGTTAGAGGCTTTCTAGACAAACTTTTTCATTACATTTAAGCACAATATTTAGAGCAGCACAGGACAACCTGTAACTACCTTGCACTATTTTCAGTGGGATGGAACTCCTACTTTGTACAACCTTGTTGCTTAATTCCCTGGATAGGTTTGAGACTGAAAAATGGTGAACAGAGCGTTTTCTCTCAGAAAAGAGCCTCCAACTATAGTCCTATAAAAAGCAGGCTACATGTACAGAGGAAAATGATTACCTAAAATAAGCTTATTCTCTTTAAAATGCATCTTATCTAAATTGACTGTTTAGATTCTCTATCTTACAAAGAGGAAAATATCAGTGCTTCAAATTCATCTTATTACTAAATTAGAGTATAAAATGGGGGACATTTTAGTGGTTGTGAAGGGAAAGACCTGATATATTTAATGTTTCTCAAATCTGATATCTACCTTCAGATTTAGGGCTATATATCATCCAGTTCCCTAAAGATTTCAGAATGATACAGAATATAAAATTTTAGACTGCAAGTGGATTTGTCTTTGTTTAATTCTATTTCAGATACCACTACTGGGAGGAATGCTGCTAGTTTAAGATGTGGCTTTGCTTTAACAATAGGATAGATGAGAGAAAATAGCACCCCTAAATAATTTCTGGACTTCAATTTTTGTGTCAGATATGTAATTTAAAGATCCATGTAAAGCTATTTGGCTCAACATTAAATATTCAAGCTCCTACCATTGCTTTACTGATCAAGTTAATTAAAATTATAACATTTCAAACATAACTGTGTAGATATTGTTGCTTGCTGACAAAGCACATTTATTCAATTGACCTGGTTATAAGTAATAAAGACACAAAGTATAAATATGCATAGTCATACCTGGATCCATTTTATGCTTTTTTGTGCAGCACAGACCTAAACACTTAGCACCTTCTAGGTGGTCCTTTGGATGAACTATTTAGGCACTGTCCAAAGCCATAATATTAAAACCATGGTATAGTAAAACAGAAGGAGTGGGATTCATTTAGCTAAACAAACATCAGAAATATTGATATATGAATCTTTGAGCTAATTATGAAGATATACCCATCTTTGAGCTAATTGTTTCATCCTCAGAAATAAGCAGGTTTTTGCTGAGAGTAATGAATTTCATCCCCAAATACTCAACTAATACACATCAAGTATGACTGATTTTCTCTGCTTGGAAGAAAGGGAAACCAAAGTGCACAACTAGGAGTATTTCCTCATACTGCTGGTGCCAAGAGTTAGATATGATAAATCCCTTCCAAGGATCCTTAAAAACTTACTGCTGGAACTGACAACCTAAGGCTTTAGGTTGTTGACTTCCATGTCATAAAAAATTGGAATCTGCCTGCTAAAGTAGTCACTTCTTAGGGTTTGTTCTACTTCTCTCCAAAAGTTTATTGTCTCTGCAACGGGGCAGTTGACCTAAACTGTTCCAATAAACTGACTTTGATTTCAGTTCACAGAACTACAAATAATACTAATTTAAAAAGCTGAAGATAACTAGTCTCCCAAAATAATTTCATCCAGCATGCAAATCAAAAACTTCTGCTCTGTACCAAAACATGGTAATAACAAAGTTAACATGTGAACAGACAAAACTGGCACACTAGAACATTAGGGTGGCTTTTGTGGAGGTGAGTTACTTCCTGGAATATTTCTCTTAGCGTCTTCACAAATTTGTAGAAAAAGTGACTTCATCAGAAAAATTCATTTAGTCATTCACCAAAGACTCTTGGAGCTGCGTAGTATGTCCTTGCTCACATGTGAAAGGAGATGGCAGTTTTTATAAAATTGTTTTGGACAGACTTTTAACTCCAGAAAATTCACAATATAGGAAGAAACATTGCTTTTATATGAAAATTTAAGTTTGAAGACAATGCTAATTTTCCTTTGACTTAGAGATGTTTGATCAGTTCTTGAAATACAACAGCAGCAGAGTAGCAAGAGATGTAATTTTAAAATCTTTTATTTAAAGCTTTTTTTTTATTTTTTTTTTTATTTTAAAGAGCTTTAAGCTCTCAAATCATCAATGTGCCCCTTGAGGACTTTTTTTGTCACCTTCCACATCTTAACTTTTAATGTTCCATTTTGTTGCCTGGTTAAATTGTTCTGCTAGCCTTTTAAATGTGCCTTTCTTCATAGACATTCAAAGCTTAATGTAAATACATCATACTTGTATAAAGAGAAAGAAGTTTACACAGTTATGCATACACTCTGGAGGAGTTCAACTGTATTAACTTCAGGGACAGTCTGTTGTTTTTGACAAGCTCGAATATGGCTTTCGCTGTTATTTAACTCCAAAATGCCATCAGAAATGTTTCCCTTGGGAAAATAATATATATTGGGGTTAACAAACTCCTTTTATTTCACTATTTCACAGGGGTTATTTATATGTGAAAAGCCATGGTGATGCTCTTATTCTGGGTTTAAATCAGGTTTGGTTCTGTGTAATGCACAGAAACATCTATACTAGAAACACTTTACCATTATAGAAATACCAATACAGTAAATCAGCAAAGTACTCTTAATGGAGTCCTTATCAAATTGAACCTTTGTATCAATGTAATAAATTCACTGTCTTGAAACAATTCAAGCGAAAGGAAAATTTTGCTGGTAAAACAGAATTTGTATACTAGGGATTTATATTAGCTCAGGTGTGTGAGTTTAAGTTCACTTTCCGTACCTTGGCTCTTTGAACTGTAACAAATTCCTTAAAGTAGACATAATCTAAGTTAATCGGGAATGAGGTTGGGGAAATGGCTTAAATTAAACTTCAATAAATGAGTCTGAAATTGTAGTGGATTAAAAAGTGGCTTAAAATTCAGTGTAAATTTGGCGTAAATTTCTCATTTATATATGCAGCCTTTTGCAGTCAGCTGTCTCCTTACCAATTCTCCTGGTTCTGCCTTGAAATATATTTTATTCAAGCTGAGATATCAGCTTTCCTTCAAATGTAGCCTTCACATATAAGCAAATATGTGTCAAGCAATTTAGAGATATGCCTGAAAGAAATATGATTTTCCATCCTGAATCAATCAATCCTCTCTTACTCCCATACTACCTATACAATTCTTATAAATGATACCTTCACAATTCTACTGGGAGGTTAAGTAAGTGAAATGTTAATGCAGTTCTCATATGTAGATTCCCAGTGCTCTGTAATCATAACGTTTCAAGATCATATTGATACCCTTGAAGTGCTGGCTGAATATTACAATGTGTATTTCTATTAAGAGATTAAAAACAAACAAAAAAAAGGAAAGAAACAGGTAGAATCATTATCATTGCGTGAAAACCAATGTAATCAATTCGTTGCAATTGGAACATTGCAAAAGATTTACAAACAAAAGGGTGGGATTGCAATTAACATGTTCCCTTGTCCCTGAGCAAGCCTCCCCTTTGATCTTTTCAGATGACAGGAGATGTGTCTTAGGAATTAGAGCGTAATGCAGGCATCAGTCATGATTGATGGAGTATCAGGGGTATCAGGGCTGAGCGAGAGGAAACTTCAGGCAAGCAGACATGTGCCACTGTATTTATTGCACTGCCCCTCCTCCTAGTTCTTTCCTGAAAGGAACCTTTTCACCCAGGTTCAGCTTGTCTTTAACAATGGTACTACAAATGGGCATTTTTGTTTTTTAGCTATGATATCTAAAAGCTATGTTCTGGGTCAGGTGCTCCTTTCTTTTGACCTGCTTTGGATTGCAGCTTTGACTTTAATAAGAGCACGGTGCCCTTTTCACAGGTTGATAGTCACAAATGTAGATACACAGTGGGATAAAAAAAAAAAAAGATTATATATGAAATGTGTACAGTATTTAGGTTCCTACCTCTAAGCTGAAACAAGGCAGAGTAGAAATATTTTCTTTAGTTATATAAATAAAATATCTCAAGTATCTGAAGTGATATAACTGGGCTTTGCACAGGCTCATACGCTTTTTCTTGTTTATGAATATTAGTACTAGTCCACAGAGTATCTAATAAAAAAAATATTTCTAAAGACTTGGTAAAAAAAATGCCTTTAGCAGTCACTTTTCTCAGTCCTTGAGCTTACAAAATGACATGACTACAGTCTCTCTAAAAGAATTGCAGGTGTGTGCATCAGCTGGACTTCAGGGTCATTATTTAGTCTTTGAAAAGTGCCTCAACATAATTTACTTATAATTTAAATTATACTTTAAAAATAATAATGTGTTCATGGTGGTGGTTATTGTTTTGTGACTGACCAGCTGACAGTCACTTGTCTTCCAAAGTATTGTTAGAATAATGACATTGTACCACAATGGCCTCATGTCTTAAAGAAGAAGAGGTCTTTTACTGTAAATTGCATGTGTGATTCTTCTGTCATACAACCTATACATGAAGCTGTCTAATGCAGGGAATCCTGGTCCAATGGCATGGGATATGGAGTAGGAGAATTCTGGAAGGAAGAGGAAATGTTTGCTATGCTGCTTCGCAATACCAAATTTTTATTTTATAGTTTTATGCCATCAGAAAATTGCCATTGATATTTGTGTAGGGTAGTTTAATCATTCCTGTAATAGGTGAGTCAACAGAAAACATAAGCATATGACTTATATATCTGTAACTCGATTCTTATTCAAATAATTTTATGCTTTATATAGTTTATAGAATACTATAAAAACATACTTTTTCCTTAAATAATTTAATTGATTTGTCATTTGGATTGTAAGAGAAGAGTGAAATTATTTTTATTAGTTTGAGAGAGGAAGAAAAATAAACTCTTCTGTTTTGCACAAAGTTGTCTAAGCAATTTATGTAACACTTGTAAAACATCTATAGATCCAAAATAGCATTTCTTAAGTTACTGTGGCTGAGCAGGAAATGTAGCAATAAGTAGGAATCTATCAAACCAGTTGGAGCTTTTAAGAGTGGCATGTGACTGTACCACAAATTGAAAATTCCTATGTAACCAAAGTGACTTTGTGGCATTAGTTCTTTCCCAGATTTAACCTTCTCTAACCAGTTTTGTATTAAACTCTACCAAAGTTCAAGGAGGTATCTCTTGGGTGGCACATTACAACAGCATACAGCAGCCTTTTGTAGACTAAATATAATTAGGGTTATCTGATTGCTAAGAGAATTAGAGGAAGAACATCATGAAAAAAAAAAGGAGGGGAAAAAGTCCCTGTATCTTAGAAGCTATGTTCAAAGTTGCATATGTGAGTATACATAAAAGTTTTAGTAAGTAGTCACTAATGATAGCAAATATATACCATACTAGTTAATTAAGCCATCATGGAAAGAATGCTGCAGTAAGCAGTCATTAGTGAGCCTCTCAATAGATTAATCTCTCCTTTTCTCTCAATTTATTCTACCAGAATTTTTATTACTGCTGAGGAAAAACAGGAAAAATAATCTGTGAAACCTAGATCAGGAACTACAGTTGCCTCTGAGTGCAGTATATCTCAGAATTTATTTAATTTGTAAAAAAAAAAAAAAGAAATGGCTTATTTGGCAAGAAGTCAGCAACACTTGTTTTCTGACTTCTCTGTAGCCTTTTAGAGTTTTGTTCAGGCTTCCTCTCTTTCTGGATATTTAAAATGATTGACAGGCATAAACATTCCTCATGGAAAGCTATTGTGGCTGATCCAAACATTTTATGTTGTGGAATAAATACCCAAATTCCTCTCTCTATGTATGTGTCTTATGTGTCCATGGTGTGTACATGAATGAGATAATTCATAGAAATTAGGACACTACATCTGACTTAGTTTTATGCCACATAAGATTTAGATGTCAAAACAAGGTCTTTTTAAGGAAAATGAAGATACAGGGGGTGGGCAGTAGAGTGTACATAAGCTTGAAAAGGAACAAGTTCAATCTTGACTGATATGGAGGAACAAATTTGCTCTTTTGTGAGCATTTTGAAAGTCTGTGCTCCCAAATCAGGTCCCACTCAGGTTTAATTCTTTCAGGTTAAATGGGGAGGGTGTAAAGCTGCAGGCCTTTAGAAAGGAAGATGCTTATAATACACATTCCTTGGTCTTCCAAACCCAGGCTGTACACTACTCCTCTCTCCTATCATCTGAGATCTGAGCGGTCAAATAAAGTTTTTAGACCTGAGAAGAATATCTCGTAGAGGGGGAATTTCAGTATGGAAGTAACTTATCATAAAGCCTGATTGTTCTTAGAGAACAAGTGCCCATTTTACTGAACATAGAGGAAATTAAAAAAAAAAATCAACCCATGCAAGAGTGTTTTTTTACTTGTGTCTTCAAGCCATGTGGTTTTCCAGTCTGAGTGTCATTTTTCATTATTGATTTATTAGGTTTCTCTCTTTCAGTGGCAAAAGCTGATGCTCCTCTCTCTTTTCCTCCCTTCTCCCCACCGCTTGCTTCCCTCCTTCAATTCTAACTGTGTCTATAAGGAGGGGCTTGTGTGTTTATTCTCCCAGTTATCCAGACCTGGTTAGCTATGGTTGTGCAGTATGGTAAAATTCTCATCCCTATGTCCTTCCAAGAAGAATCTGGACAT